>NC_136537.1:18061074-18436125 GCF_910591455.1 Pholis gunnellus
GGGATTGAGCACGAGAACAATCTATATCAGTCATTAAAATGCAAATGTGTTTACCAAGTCTAGCTTTGATGCTGCACTAATAACAAGCAGTGGGAAACAATCATGAATCAAACTTCTGTAGCAACCTATTGAACGCACGCCGACGCCATGTAATGAAACACGAGCTGAAATAAGAGCAGTTTCGACAGTCAATACAAAATCCTGTCATTATCTGAGAACGTGGAACAGAGAATTAAGCAGCACAAGATGACACTGGCACAATTCCAAAACTGCATTTCAAAAGGAAACCTAGATTTTATGACCAAATTAAAGACTATTGCAAGTGAGACAGATAGGAAACGGCCGTGTGCTCTGTAAGTAAACATGTCGGAAAGCACAGCACCTATTCATGTGCAGTAATTCAATGCAGGTGGGTAGACTTTGCATGTAGCACCGTGTAGGGTCTCCTACTGACTGTGTCAAGTAAGCTATATAGAGATACCAACACACCAGGTTCCTCATATGATTATGTATGTAATTCAAGGCTTCCACTCTAACCCGGTGGCTCTCAACCACTTTTGGCTTGTGACCTCTAAAATGGACCCTTCATTACAGGCTGCATATGCATATGAGCTGTGAGTAGCTCATCGAAAAAGTAAGTGTTTTTTACCTGGTTTGTTTGATTTGGCCATTTTCAGAGGCCTGAAAAAGGTCAAAATAACCAGCATTAACGAGAGATAATGGGGATCAAAATTACATTGGAGAACCATTGCTTGAAAGCACCGTAGCTGTTGAGAATGAAATGTTGCCCCACTCAAACGTTGTAATCTTGCTAGCCAGTATTGTAAACTATAATACACATATAGTTGTAAATATTGTAAAATTGTATTTTGAACTTTAAAGCCATCCAAAATGTACCCATATCCAGTATACATGCCGATGTACATTTTCACCCCATCTCTCAGTGCTCCAGCAAAGCATTGAAAGATATAAGTGGCTCTTCTAAAAAACACCATTATGATGGAGCGAAAGAAGACACTCTTTGGGGAAAATACCTTAATTCATCTGTGATCGCTCATTAAGCACCTAATTGACCGTGACAACTCCCTTCCCTTATTGGCTAGCGATCTGTGAACATGTGGGTAACTATCGAGCAACACACCCAGACCTACATAAATACATTCCAGATGAGCACAGAACAGCAAAGGAAGGTTTGGTCCCTCCCTCTACACAGGGCCAATTAGGGAAAAGGGCGTGGCAGCCTATCCGAAAGAACAAAAGGAACTAAAGACATAAATGATATTTAGACCCTGTCCTCCTGCAACTACTTCCTCAAGTTAGTTTAACAATGCATTATTTTTTAGACAGAGGCATTACATATTATAGTCACATAAGGTGGAACCATAAACCTGCTGATAGAAAATGTTGGTCTGAAATGTGAGCACCTTTTTCCTGTATTGTCAACAAGTGGTGCAGACAATTGTACTGTTAATCACTAAGAAATGACACGAGGAAGCGCTCACATTTGTGGGGACAAAATGAAGGAAGTGGAAAAGCTAGTGGATGCCCCGGGAGTCCGTTAGGCAACACAAAGCCAATTGGGGCTCTGTTCAGAAGATCTACTTACTCTCATACAATCTCTTCCTCTTGGAATCCTAAAAAGAGTTAGAAACCCACTTTCAAGCTTAGTCAATCTGAAAGAAAGGGATAAAGAGAAGAAAGAAGATGGGTAACATGAGAGAGTGTGGAAAAGGCAGTAATGTATGGGTGAGGGAGACAGAGAGAGTAAGTGAGAGAGAGAAAAAGGGGGTCTCATCTTTTGCAAATCGTATCATCTATGTGAAAGCGGCCAGAGAAGAGTATTACTACTAATCTCCAATCCGCACCTTGAAAAGAAGTCTAACTTTCATTTGCCACTGACAAGCTCCCTCTTGTGATCTCTTGTGAATGACAAAAGCACTCAATGAACAGATTACATAGTGTATTTACTGTCCTCCAATACCGAATATTCTTCCTTGATTTGAACGAATGTAACTTAGCAAGTTATTTCATGAATGTTTTTAAATACTACGCTCACAGCTTTGAAAAAAAAAAAAAGACATACATCATCCTATATAAAGTCCTGGCAATCGGTAGACTGTGAAATTAAAACTAAACTCAGAAAGGATTATGGGATTATTATCTCTGATCAGCCTTGCATCTGGGAGAATACTTGATACTGCTCTGTTTCAGATCAAATCTAATAAGCTTAAAGGTAAGTATAGGGCTTAGTATTCATTTGTGGATAGAGAAGCCCATTCTGTACATAGTTCACTTGTAATATGATAAGGAGATATTGTTGGGGGATTAGGTTATCTCCCAGGAGATCTATTAGTGGATAAGTCCTACTGGCTGTCTTATGAATCATTACCTTACTGGTTACAATCTGATCTCCTTCAACTACCAACACAATGACCACACACACATGCATGCACGTTTAAATATGAGCACACTGATGTAAACCCTCACGCCTGACAGCACACAGATGCATCTTCAAGACATATCTTAACAATGACCAAACATTGAGTGCCAGAGTGGTGCCCTGAAGGTTACTTAGGTGGCCTTTCAGCTTCAGTGAAAAGAATAGAGAGCTGGTCATTTGTGGATCGCTAACATGTGTCTGCAGCACAGCAACGCATATCCATAGCCCCGTGTGGGATGATAACTAGAGAGGTAGAGAACAGATGCTGCATGAGCTGTAAATCCTGCAATAATGGCTAAAGTGACATTCAATGACATTCAACAGGGACTGTATCTTCTTCGTGGAGAATACAGTTTCAGTCAAACTGGCGCCAGCAAAGTGCTTTTTAGCTATTAGCACAATAACCAAAATGGAGGGCTTTAACAGGATGGTAATGGGGAGGCAATTGGTAGAATAATTACGTGAAGCCACAACGTCGAATGCCATTTTTAACACATTGGCACGATGTATCATCAGCCTGGCCCTAACATTACACATTCAGCTCAGACAGCATCATGTACCACAGTCACGACTGTGGTATTTAGCAAGGAGAGAAAAAAGACAACAGACTGAACAGTGTTCCTGCACGCAGCCTAAGGGTTGAACGGGCAAAATTCAATCCACTTTTTTTTTTACCTGTTAGAAATCTATTAGAGGCCAATAAGGATGTGGAGGGGGGGAAGGTTTGAGATATTTCAGGTCAGCCTTAGAGGTTAATTGTTGATTCGTCTGTCTGGTCAGTGAGGGGATCAATGTGTGAAACCAATCCAGAAGGCAGGAGATGAACGGTGAGTGTGGATGGCATTCAGGAGATTAGAGTGGTTGATGGGAGAGGCAGAGAGAGAGAGAGAGAGAGAGAGAGAGAGAGAGAGAGAGAGAGAGAGAGAGAGAGAGAGTGAGAGAGAGAGAGAGGATGGAAACATGAACCAAAGGACCTCAAATCAACGTCCTCACAGGGCTGCCAATGCTAACTGGGTGTAGACATACACTTAATGTGCTCGAGAGGGGTTATGTGTTGGCAACAAGGCCATTAAAGCTAGCGGTACTTACATTTCAGGTAGAGGACATGGTTTAACATTTGTGTCAGGTAGAGAGAGAATAGAAATGTTACTAGCATCAAAATATGTTCTCTCCCTACTTATGACCTATTGCAATGTAGAAAACAAACAATAAAGCCAGGCACACACGGATTACAGTCCAGTTTAATCACCTCCACAGGAACCTCAAGGAACTTCCATTCGACTACTGCTACTCCTCTTTTTTAGCTTACTGTTTAAGCAAAATACAAAAAATAAATAAAGTAACTTAAAAAACAACAACAGGCACTGAGGTTGGCAATGAGGAATGTTTTTCTTTGTTCTGATGAAGGTCAAATAAATATGTAGAATGTAGACTGTGGTGGGGTGATGATAAATATTTGGCTGTCTGTTCAGATGCACAGTGAAAAGACACAGCCCTCCTGTGGGCATCGCTCCACATCTCTCCGGCCGCCTGCATGCCAGTCCCATTTCACAACTTGTTCTACATCTGTGACACATAAACACACACATGCACACGCTCTCACATATACATGAATGCAGCAAAGGACCTTTCTCATAGACCGAGTGTCCCTCATCACCTTGCTCAGAGATGAATGAGTTTGCCACTGTCCTCTATCATTTTAATCACTTCAAAAGAAAAAGCCTCATTCATGGCTATCATTCTGTGCTGCCTTGCAGCTATATCATGTGTACACATTCCTACACTCCCTAACACCCTCCCCCCCCACCCCCCCACACACACACACACATTCCCCCCCCACAGGCACAATGACCATCTCTCTCTGATAGTACAAACTCCTGTGATACTAGAGCCCCACATAACCACCTCTACTATCTTTCCTACCTATCCTTCCTAAGATACCTGATCACAATTATTCATTTACAACTATTTAAATTAATCTGTATACATATAGTACACACACACACACACACACACACACACACACACACACACACACACACACACACACACACACACACAAAGCAACCAAGGCTAATTGCAAGATCTATAGGTTGAGTTTGAATTAGAAAAATAAAAATATTATAGTTACACCATGATGTTTACGATGCCCTATGTATTTTTTCACCTCATCATGTAAAATCTACAACATAATCTTTGAGGACAGCACATTTACAGAGCAACATCCTGCCGGACAGTTAATGGCTGAATTTAAACCCACTTTGGAATGATTGTACCATTTACTGTAAGCTACCTTAGCTTCATATGGGATACTCAGCAACAAAACAAGACTCCTGGTGATGAGGTTATCATTGTCATGTTGTTCAAACAATAATGGATGGTATATAATCACATGGAGGCACTAACAACTCCCTGTAACATTTTGTATTTCAAACCAACATTCAGTCATGTGATAAATATCAACTATATTATAGCTCTGAGGCTTAGACTAAGGTTGACCTGAATGTTCTAAGGCGCAGGAGCTAAATGTGTAGCCATGGCAATCCAAGCAATGAAAAATGCTAACATTAGTAATTTAATTCAAATTACTTTTTTAAAGTTAATCTCTAGCCTTTGTGGCATGCAGAGAAAAGGGGATGGTGCTACAATCCATTATTTTTATTGGACTATGGCAATGCCAAAATTAGAATTATAATTCAAATTATTTTATGTTGTTTTTTAAAAGGTAATCTCTTGTCTTCATGAAATGCACAGGAAGGGGAAAGGGGGAACAATCCATTATTTTTATTGGACATACAAATGCAAACACAGATTTGTCAGTTTAAGAGCACTGCCCTCTGAGTAGGGATCCTGCTCTGCTGTCTTTGGTTTTGACATGTTTACTTTAACAAGTTTGTGCACTTCTACAGGAGGCAGCCCCAATGTGTTTGTGGAGATGGGGGAAAAGCTGCACTGAAGTTATTTCCCAGAGAATTCAGCACCTACTGTAATGCTACTGATTAAAATTGCTTTGGGTCATTATTTGATGTCAAAATCAAAAACATCACTTCATGCATGTTTTATGCAAATGACCAAAACACAATTGATAACGGCCCTGCTTTTTACCATAAAACATATATGTTGAGTATTGAGTGCATGCATTTAATACTGCGAAAAGGCAGAAAAACATAATTAGACAAGAGGCTACAGAGTGAAGGGGATCGAAGGTTCAATTCGGTGATTACAGTGGCATCATGATTTTGTGTATGATTTAAACAACTTAGAGATTAAACTCAGTTTTGTATAAACCGGAAAAAAACAATAGACATTGTAGTACTGTCTTTCTGAATACATGAATTAATGGACATTCTTTGAACAGTCTTGTTCACAACGGTTCCCTTTAATGATTCAATTTTGATATGCAACTGAATAAAATCTTGGAAGCAGGTGGCACAGAAAATAAATCATACTTTAAAACCTGTCACTACTGGAACTAAAGGGATAGACAGTGTACAATGAAATAATATAATATATATATATATATATATATATATATATATAATATAAATTCGTATTCAAGCAGTCTTTAAAAGTCTGATTGGTACATGCCAACTGTAAGAGTAGGCTAATGGAGCACATGCAAATATATTGGCTTTTAGATGCAGCACAACGACCTTGATCATAGAGGT
Organism: Pholis gunnellus; assembly: GCF_910591455.1. Classification (NCBI taxonomy): domain Eukaryota; kingdom Metazoa; phylum Chordata; class Actinopteri; order Perciformes; family Pholidae; genus Pholis; species Pholis gunnellus. Next base: position 18,067,183 of record NC_136537.1, read on the forward strand.
TTAAAAATATGACCACTTGATCAAACAAGCCTGAGGCATCATAACCACAACTGTACTATTCATCACAAACATGACCCAAGAGCACATTCAGCCTACAGAGTGTATAAAAAGTAAACTGCAGTCATTTAAATTGCTCAAATGAGTCTTTATTTTGCTATTTCACGTTTCAGATTGCCTCAAGAATCATTGTGAAAACCTTTCAAACATGTTTTAAATCAATGATCGGTGCCATGATCTGCTCTGTGCTAGAGATCTTATCTCTCTGCATTTTTATTACAACATACAAATCTCGAGGTTGGTGCTTTGATGATGGCAACCATACAGTAACACCACCTCGTCACCACTGAGCTGTGGCAGCACCAAACCGACGTCTCCATCCAGTTAACGCCCGTTCCTACCTACACCTCTGGATATGTGTTTTCACACCAGCGCCTGTTCTGTGACGTGTAACATCAGGACACAGTTGGACAGAAATGTGCTTGAATGTATTACAGTTGCAACCGCTGTTAGTGTGTTGAAACATTTCTGCACTCTCGGCTTGTGAGGGAGGTGGTGTATACACATTTAAAAAAAACCAAATAGAAAATAAATCTCATCATCACAAAGAAATTGTGTGAAGTGGGAAGAGCCCCTGGTTACAAAAGAAGTTTTGCTCCACTGTTAATTAGCATTTGAAAGATTTATTTTTCTCACATCTCCATAATCAGTGAGTCCAGTGTCAGAATGGAAGACTCCTGGAGAATGCTATAGGAATATGTTACGGACATCTATTACACATGCTCCGACTTTATTTATTTCTTTCTTTCTCCCATCAGTTTGGTGATCTGGCTCTAAATACTATACCCCACACCAGCAGCTGTTGCTGTTTCCATGGAGAATATTCTAAGTTCAACACACGCAAAATCATCCAATGGCTTTAATTGGGATCAATGGATCGATAGTATGTCTTTAGCCCATGAATTTAATAATCATTAATTACTCGAAAATGTATAATTATCCTAATTTCATTACATGATATTCATGTGTTGTCAAAACAACATCGTCTCACTCCGAACCCGTCAAAGGCCAATCATTTCAGTATATCCGCTTTATGTTTCATTAAAGAATAGTTAATAATAATAATCATAGCCATTGTTCTGCCCCCACATTTCTGTGTTGTAGAATGTTATAGCATTTCATGCTCATATTTATCCCTCCTCTCTTGCCGTAGTTAGTTGTTTTATATTTTATATTTTACATGTTGTTTTATTAATACTAAATAAAGTATAAAGTAAGATTTAGGCATAAATTAAAGTGTGTTTTCTACTTCAGAATGCTGGTTACACCCTCTCGGTAATACACTTAATTTGACTTTGCATTCAACGTGTGTATTATCAAGTAGTTTTAACAAAAAATGTGCAGAACCTCAAGGGGAGTTCAAACAATTTTGCAACTTCTGTTCTTCTTACCACCTGCACAGGTACCTTTGTGGTACAGAAAAGAAAGAGGAGAGCAACACAGAAAGATAAATATGGCCACTTTGTCTCCATATATGCTCTCTTTCAACCTATGTTCTTCAGTTAGGATGGAAAGCTACAAGGCATCAAGGCAAAAAGCCCAGGGATCAACCATAAGTCTTAATCACAGAAAGTCAATTCAAGGGCAACTACTGAAGGTTCGGGTAGCAGATGTGTCCCACACATTCCTGGTGCTGTTAAATGACAGGGCTTAGACCCACCAGCAGTATAGTGTATGTGTGTGTGTGTGTGTGTGTGACCGCAAGCAAATAGGAAATAAAAAGGGGGGAAATGGATTAGAAACATTTATGGCACTAATCAGTTTTTATTTTGTATGCCACTGCTATTGCAGCTAACAGCAAGGTGTTAAATGTCTCGCTCTCTGTGTGTCGGTGCACCAGCCAGAGGTCCCTCTTCACAGCAAACTGGCTCATCTCATATAATCATGTCCATGGAGGAGCCATCAACAACACAACCACAAGCACTTCTGGAGGTTACCTTACGTATCCAGGCAGTTTATCTGCTGATTAGAGGTTAATTCTCAATAAAAACCCACCCGGGCATGGCTGTTGTTTTGACTTACACTAGCTTAGCCCTATCGGTGAAAGCTATAAAGATACAGCTGTGAATACTTTTACTTTACATTTACCGTGACTAGCCTGACATATAACTGATGCATTGGAAAAAGGTAATGAGGATATCAGTATACAACAAAGCAAATGTGGGAGTGTGTATAGACTCTGTTTCAAGTCAGTTAAGGTAATCTGGACCACAAAGATACATCAAGTAACAAAATACGACACACAGATGAAGCAGATAAGACCAATGATCATCTCTAACTGCTTTGCTTATGATTGCCCTAAACCAAGCAAGTCACATAGAGACTCGGAGCAGTCTATTGATTGGTCCAATTGACCCTTTGCTAAGGGATTAGTCAGTCTGTGTTCAGCCCCTTGAACACAGACTGACTAATCATGGATCTCCAGCTCTGACAAGGGGCCAACTACAACTAGTCATGGTTAAACATTGTGTTATATATTACACAATATTCATCACCCAGAGAGCTTGGAAAGAGATATATACGTTTCAAAAAATGTTCTACATTAACACATCCGCAAAGGGAAAGGGATAGGGAAGGGTCAAGTGATAAAACAGTCAAGAGACGGTATGTTATGTGACCCAGCATTAATCATCGCAGCACATTGCTCATCAGTATATTGCTATCCTTGTTAGGTTCAAACAAAGTTCATACAATGCTCCCATTCCATGCTACCAGTTCTGGGTTCCCCACCAATTTGGACTTCTGAGATGTCAGTATTGGAAAAAGTTATTTTAACTTTAAAATGTGATCAAGCTCTCCTGAATAGAAAACCAGCAGCACCAGTATTTTCTTGAATGCTTGAACGAAGAGGAAGTATGGAGGCCTCCTAGCACATGTCATAAGCAAAGAATATCCTCTAAAAGCTGGAATTCAACAGTGTGTTTTGACAATTCAGTCCTGGCCTTGACTGGCAGAGAATGCCAGCCAATCCCCATTTGAAATTCGACAAGCAAAAACAAAGCCTGTCAGAATGAGTTGGAGAGACGTCTACTGAGAGCCACATGTGGTGGGAAACAGAGTAGGGGGGAGAGGGAGAGGGCGAGAAAGAGAGAGAGAAAAAGAGGGAGAGGGAGAAAGAGAGAGAGAAGAAACTGTGCCTTCTCTACATGACTCTGTCCCTGAGACACACGTCATGCTGCTCCCCCAACAGTGGGTGACTCTGACAGGATACTGTCTGTGCAGCATTCCCCCTCTGTGTGATTGATGAGCCTCATTTTGCCAATTACTGGAGAATCCCCTGTTGACTACCATCAGATTGCCGTTTGTAACTGTTAGTGTTTCTGACTGTCACAGATTCATTTTAATTAGAGATCTCTTTCTCCTCCGACTTTTCCATTGTGCCTGAAATTTGCGAAGCTGAGTGCACAGCGACATGCAGGGGAAATGGTCCACTGTGTTATTTGCTGTCATTAATTTATTCACAAGTACTTGCCCTGAACGGTTAAAGGCCACACATTTTTGACGTAGTCGACCATATACAATATCTTATAATTAATTAGCAAATGTGAGGTAATTAGTGAACTTTATTTGCATAACGAAGCGCCTAATTGCCCCAAAGCGCGCAAATGCAGTCAATAACTTCAGCTAATCGCTTGTGGGGACACGTATGTATGAGCAGCCTGCAGGAGAGATGGGCCGCAGTCGTGCAGAAACAGTGATCCCTGGGTCCTGTCAGGGGGGGGGGAGAGAGAGAAAGGATAGCCACCGCGGAGCAAAGTTAGAAATCAACAGAGAGCCCAGTAGCAAACAGCAGAACAACACCGTATTCCCTCGACAGCATCAGCAAGAAAGGAATAACATTACTGTGGGGAAAGGAGAGGAAGTGTTTGGGCATTAGTTTGATTTACATTTTAGAGAGGCTTTCAACTGGCACACACAGCAACTTCAGCTAATGATACTCGGGCCTTTTCATCAAGGAGCTTTCCCCAGCCTTTTGGGCGCATCACAATTATTTGCAATAAGGGACGACAAATGGTGCTACTAGGTGTTTGTACTGGTCTGTACAGGAATAAATATCAGCCATTGTATACATATGTGCTCTGTACACTATCTGCTAGCATTAAGTACATTTTAACCCAACTCATTTTACAATCACCTGAAACGATAATGCAGCAGGGCTATTAGGCACATGAAAACAGCATTTTCCTGGGAGTCAACCTGCGTTAATCAACTCCAACCATCTTCTATTGTGGATGCAGATGCTGGAAAACACCCTTAATGCTTGGTGGCTCATATTCACTAGACAAATAACTCCAGTCACGTTTCCCTTCCACTTGCATTTGATAGAATAATTTGCCAACAATGGGCCTGCCATTCAACTGAGACTCAGGGATTTCATTAAAACATCAAATGAAAGTGAAATCATGAGCCATGACGGTGGAGAGTGGGGATGGCTAAGCAGAGAAGCGTGGCTGGTGTCTACTGCAGGATTAGAGCTCAGCAACAAGTGCTCAAGGGGGGCTTTGCATCAAACCCAGGAGCCCATGACAAATGAGGGCGGCTGGGCTTCTGTCTATTACCCTGCACTAAGCTCAGGCCTTTTGGGGAAGTAATGAGGTGCAGATTGTTGCTGCTGCCACTGGGTCCTTAGCCCGACTTTCTGTAGAGCAGAAATAATCAGTGGAGACCTGGGCCCACAGGGACAAAGCAGCAGAGCAACACATGGAGACATGGAGATAAAAGAGATTAAGTAAAATTATTTTCTATTTGGAACACTATAGCCTGTTACATACATTGGCTCTTCTACTTCTGCATGCTATTTCGTGACCCTGTATACTGTATACCAACCTTACACAGGAAGTAAGTAAGGTTTTCGATTGCAGGGGAGCAGGACACAGTAGATCCCACAGGACACCCTCCAACACTCGCAGGGCATTGAGGCTTTATCAGTGGAATATGACAGTTGTTCACTGAGGAGCAAAGGGCTAGATCTAGCGTACATCATTGGTGTACCTCCTGCACTCCAACACCACACCCCCCCCCCTGCCCCTGGGAGCTCTAGTCCAGGCAGCTTGTCAGCAAGCTTACTCTACTGGTTAATGGAGCTGCCACATCAGGCCGAGTGTCACAGCCTAACAAGATACTGATTGGCGAACTTCTAGGGAATTCACTCATATGACCAGAGGGCACCAAAATGGTCTTCTGTCTGGCGGTGAACACGACGGCTGACAGACAAGGCATTGGCAACATGATATTTTTTTGTACAGTACATGTATTTTCTGAAATCTATCACTTGGTTTTTTGGGGGATTCATCAGACTTTGATACATGGCTGATGTGTCTCATATAGAATTCTGCTCTGAGAGGCAGAGCTGTCTGAGCCGAATCCAAAGATCTGTGTGGAGAGTTGAAGTTTGAATATGTCATGTGAAGCGGCGTTATGTGCTGGAACTGCAATTCAATATGTCTTATTCATATTTGCCTTCAAGTGTCAAGATGCATTGATCTGTTTACTTAGTTCTAACCTGATTGGTATTTGTATGGTAATATTTTACACAATGATTTTTAGAGTTGAAATGAGAGGTCATTAATTGGCTGGCCACTAATTTAATAATTTATTAATTGTATACGTCATTTATCAAACATAACTTGCAAACATTAGATGGTTTCACCTCCTTAAATGTGAGGATTTGTCTTTCCTTTTCCTTATTTTAGACAATAAAATACAGATAATCGTATGTTCTTAGTGAATATATTTGCTTTTTGGGCCAAACAATTATTGGATTAATTTAAAAAAACAATAATAAAATGTTAACGCTGCTAACGAGAAAGTGAACTGACATTATTACTAAAGTAATTCAACAAAGAAGTGCATACTGTATACTGCAATGGAGCAGTGAGGATGTTTTACTGTATGGATCGTGGCAGGGCAGAGAGAAGTACTGTATTATAGTTCATACTGGGTACGGGGGGTTAAGCAAAGATTTCTAAAGCTGTAAATAATGTTGGTCATAGCGTGTGCGCTTTGAAAAGTCAATTTTAATGGACTCGGTCTGCAACAATGCCAGTTCATGTCTTACTTAAGGTTATTAAAAACTCTATGCAAATGTGGTGCTTTTTATAATTGTCATCAAAGGTAATACGACAGCATTCGCTAAATAACGAAAAAGCAAATCCGTGCAGCATAATCAACGACCTTTTTTAAATTACATTTTGCGCTATTTTTTTATGCAAAAACATAATTACAAATACAATTCTACTTTTAGAAAATGTTTTTCTTTATTTTTTAGACACACACCTATTAAAAATGTGTTAATTAACATTGTAATACCCTTTCTGACATGTAGAATGCAACATGAAAGATGAATATTTGCTGGAGGGATTGCAATTTTATACGAGTCTGGACATTCACATTGAGGGGAGAGATACAGACGCAGTATTTATTCAGCCAAATAGCCTGCTTTATGCACCTTTACTTATTTACACTGGTTTCTTTTAATTTTGATAATTAAAAGGCTCCATGGTTTATCTGTGCTTCAGTTAATTGGCCACACAGTACACAATGAATTTCATTAGCGGAGGAAAACACTGCAGGTTGGAGGGGGGGGCTAAAAGGAAGGTGGCGATTAAGAGAGAAATCTTGTGTGTGGCAAGGTGGTGGGTGTTTGTGTACTAGTGTATAATGTGCAACTGAAAGTGCCACCAGCGTGATTTAACCCAGTTTTCGAATCCACAAACATTCAGAAATAAACATGAAGATGCTGTAAATAATCTGATTTACCTCTCATTCAAACACATAAAGGTGTGATAAAGAGGAACAGCTTCTCCAAACAACACGGTGCTCCTCCAGACAAAACAAGCCAGTAGCAGGGGATGTTTCCGCAGTTTAAACTCAGCAGCCTGCTAAATAGAACAATTGTTTCACTAACAACCATTTATTTAACCTTAAGTGCCTGGTGCCGAAACAAGAGAATGCTGTTTACACCTGTACACAAACCTAGCCTGAAGTCAACAGAGTCTACAACGACCGCTGTTTGAAAACGGCCATCCATAAACACATTGTGGTGAATCTTTTTCTTTGATGTGTGAACTAAATCAGGCTGAAGTATCTGAGAACAACAAAAAGCTGGTACCTGTATAAATGCATCTGTCGATTTTTAAGCCACAAAGGTGGTATGGTGGTATTATGGGTTATACCCCAGGAGCTGGGAAAAAGTGTGTCTGGGCTGACCCTGTGTGGGCAGATAAAAGGTCGGTGTGAGAAACTGGCAGTTGTGTGCGCTTTGTAGGCTCACAGGACTTGAGGCTTCTTATTCATCAACAGGTGAGTACTGTAAATCGGTATTGCTGCTCGAACAGCTGCTTCTTCACGACGGCAGGAAATTGTCAGGGAAGGCTTCAATATGATAGACGTGCTTGATATTGGAATTACTCCCCACCCTCTTAGGGAAGAAGGTGGTTTCTCAAAGACACTTAGACTGTTTCTTGGATTTACCAAATAAACTTCAGCTACATAGCTTTCACATATCTAAGCTCACCAGTCGGACAATGCCGCCCAGTCCTTGACTATTTTAAGGATGTTGCTTGGAATTCTGAGCAAATTAAAACAGTTTTTAAACAAAAGAAATGGCCATGAGCAATGGCTTCAAGCCTCTCAGCTCCATTCACCCGTCCCTGTAGCTGTTGAATCCTTCCACAAGGCTATTTTACTGGGGGGAACTCAATGACTGTGTAACTATACTACATACAGAGGCACACAACCAATTATTTTGATTGAAAGAAACATGTCAGTAAACGGTTGCATTAAATATGTTTAGAAACATAAATAAAAACGAGGGGTGGTAAGAAATTGTAAAATAAAATAAAAAATTCTCAACAAGAAAACCTCGACCGGAAAATGTTAAGGATACAACAAACACTGCTAGCATCCACAAATCACAATAGTTCCTCTTTTTAAAGTCTGCAGGTGTCACTGATCGTTACCATTGAACCGCAACTCTTTGCTATGGCGCTAGCAGGAGGGAATCGGCTGGCGAACCCTTAGACGAAGTTTTGATTTGTGTGAAACTGTCTCTGGGAGACAAAATTAAGACTGGCTAAATCTGTTAGCCCAGTCTAATATATCTTAATGAAGCTGGCCCCAGAAGACAGCTCCTTGTCACTCAATGTATGGGAATTGGAGAGAATGATGTGCTCTGACTCTGGCCTTCTGGGAAATAAAAGGTTAAGTGAAATATCAGTGGGTAGTGGTGGAGGCATTGAGTACAGTGGGGGGGAGATGTATTGGACATGTCCAGGCATCCAAGGTTCAGTCCGGTCTCTCATCATCCCCATCGAGCCACCTCTCTACCATTAATATTCCAGTATGCAGAGCGCCGCTCTAAGCCCCCAGCGCTACTCTATCATATCCAACAGGAACTGGAAATGGGTGTGTGAGAGTGAGTGTGTGCACGTGATAGCCATAGCCTCTCTGGTGAAATAGGGCTCTCTGGGGGCTTGTGCCTCAACTCTACAGCCTTTGTGGGCTCCCATTACTTCTGACAGATAGAGATCACTAAACTGCTGAACAAACACCCCATTCAGTCATTTGCATACATTACAGTAATGGAAAGAGAAAAATGTATCAATAAAGCCAAATGAAGTGCTTCCACTAAGCTCTTCACCACTTTCTTCCTTTCATTCCATACTTCTTTCTTTCTGTATCTTCTCTTCTGATATTTCTATATTTTAGTGTTTTATAACTGCTACTGATCTGCTGCTGCACAGTTCTTGTCATATTACTTTGTGGAACGATTTTGTCTGAAAGGTAAACACATCAGATAAAGACGACAGCTTCTCACAAATTGTTTGTGCGAGACATAAATCAGACTTTTTAATGGGCAGAATCAGAAATTTCTGAAGCCTAAACAAATTAGGAACACTAATCATGCGTGGTGGGAAAAAAAAAAAAACGTAATTTATTGTTGAAGGTTTAATTAAAACTATGCTGCTTTGGGGCACATATTACATTTAAAATACCCTGCAGTGACCATGGCCTCCTAAAATTAATCTCAGGAAAAAAGCTCACAAGAGTCACAGTGAAATAGAGGCACATGTACCTACCTACACATACACTGTAAATGACTCTTTTTCCCGTTCTCTCTAACACACACACACACACACACACACACACACACACACACACACACCTACACACACACCAATACACACAAACCCAGGCTGACTCATTCATCACAGTGCCCAGCAGTCGAGACAACAGAGCTTCACTTAACTTTTTCAGGGTTGCTCAAGCATCAAATGCATGACTTTTAGCTGTTGTTGTTCTTCCATCTGTCATACTTCAAGGAACCAATATCTTTTTTTTTTTAATCCCAGGGAAAAGTTTAAAGAGGTATGATTACCTTGACTCTGCTATCTTATGTGTACCAAAGGAAATGTCAACCAAAAATATACAGCACTGTATTTCACACTGTCATTGTTCCAACACTTTGCTGTGCAACACAGATTAGAGAGCTACCTAAGCTCATTGCAAACACGGGTACTAAAAACCTCAGCAAATCAAGCACAGCCTGGGCTTTCTATCTCTTGCACGGAAACAGCCCGAAATTGAATGTCTTGGGAGGTTTAAGGCGGTAGAAAATATTGTCCTTGGTGACAGACTTCAGAAAAGTGGGTTAAGTTGAGACACACACTTATATACACAAACACAAATGTCCTGGTGTAACAAACAGACGCACAGCTACTCCAAAGGCACTGAGAAAGATGTGATTGCAGACTTCTAGTGTCCTATTATTATGCATTGTAGTATGAACATCAAGACAAAGAAAACTTGGATGGAAAATAAAACTGTTATATACTACAGGGGACACAAAAGCTACACTAGATACTCACTAGCTAGCACATAGTGGAAGTAAAATTTCCCCAACACCGTGTAATTATGACATTATTATCAATTATTTCACCGTATTATCAACAGGAGATGAAATACAGTTAAATCACCAGATAGGGAGCTAACTGAGAGAACAAACAAGCGTGCACTATTTAACGTTTGAATCTTCCCTGTGCCTCGATGTGTCTGCATCCCAAAAATTAGAACAGTGAAAATTATGATTTGAAAATATGTACATCTAAAAAGCAATTCTGCCACTTGAAAAACCAAGGGAAGGGAAACTACTAATCATTACAAGAACCCTTGAAAGTGGAACACAGCGCAGATGGAGAATGAAATAGATATGCTTGTCAGTGCTTTCCTACTGGTGGCTACTTTAAATAAGGCAGTAACCAAAATAGATCTCATTAAATCCTATTAAGCCTCCTTCCTAGCACAAAAACTCGATCAGATGGGATGAGGCGAAAGAGGGAGGAAGTGGGGTGTTTCAGGTCACGGCCAGTCAGCTGCTCTCTGCCACTCTGGGGAGGAACTCCAGACAGTGAGGAAGAGCCATGCTGCAGTATATCTTCACTTCTCCATTTCCTCTCACTCAAGCCTCTAGTTCTCGGAGGAGCCTGGGAATCAATACTGACATCGGGGAGCACACTAGCTTTCTTGCCTGCCTGCTCTGCCTCCGAGCCGCCGCCAGGGAGGTCTCCGCTTCAGTTTTTTTTAATTACACAAATTTAAGTGCCATTCTTTGACTGGGAGCAGATTGTTAATGTGTTAGGGGGCTATTACTCTTAAACCACCCAATGTGCAAACTCAGCCTTAATAAATCGCAGATAAAAGGAAGCAAAACTCAGGTTAAATGCCATATTGCGTGAGGGCGCCTAGCATATGGATACACCTACTCGCTTGTTAAATTACTCGAGTAATTCTTTCTTTTCTTAATAATGTTGGAGACGAGCAAAAAACACACTGCTGACTGCTTTTACAGTTTTTCACCCCCCCCCCCCCCCCCCCCCCCCCCATGAAAGGCACCCTAGCCTCAGGGTATTGACAACAAACTTGATTTCCACCATTGATCAAACCTATACAGTGAGGACCTTTCCTCTCAGAAAGGGCATTCAAGAAAGTGCAGAGACATGGCTAATTCAATTTGGGAGCAGAGACGCTTGGCTTTAAGTGAAACACTTTGTTATCGAAACAGGAGAGGTGCCATGAGAGATAGTGCACGGATGGTTGTGTGGAGAGACTCGTGGCCGGTCAGGAGATGAAATCACGGATAGGCGATAAGTTGGTGTGAGGGGCTAGAGCCCCTATTAGAGTCTCCCAGGGGACAGGCAGTGGTGGCAGAGTGCGGTAAAAATAGCCACGGGCAGGATTTCACTCTTGGGACACAGGGAGGAGTGAAGGGGGAGATCCGATCAACATCTCATAGCAAGGCAGCCAGATCCATTCCCTGCGTTCCCTTGGGTGCCACCTATCACACCAAGTGACTCAAACTGCTTACCACCGCCAGGCAGAACACAAACAGCACACTCGTTTGCCACTGCTGTCCACAAAAATGGTACACGCAATGCCTTAATATACCAGAATACATATGCTTTTGTGGAGCAAATTTAAGTATAAAACTATTCAAGGTGTTAAAACGACCACCATCAAAAAAAAAGGATATCATCATCTTTTCCACAAACTTATCTTGTTGGTCATCCGTTTTGGGGAAGTTCTTGATGTCGTTCTCAAGCCTCTGAATGTGACGTTCCATGGTGGATAAACTGCTATTTAAGATCTCAGCCGACACTGTGGGAAAAATGAAAGAAAAGACACATAATAAATTAACCACAATTAAGGCACACTGGGCTACGACAGGTTTCCAGCAACGGGAAATGATCAAAAACAACACCTGTAAGCTTTGTTGAAGTTTACATAATAAAACAACATATGACTGAGTTAGACTATATGTTGTGACATACTGACTCCTGCATAATCCATTTGTGTGTGGCCTAGAAAGCAGGCATGTGTAAACGTGTGTGTACAGTGTGCGTGCGGCTCATTAATCAGTCTGTGATCACTGCTTGCAGAGTTGCGGTGGAATCCACAGTATTTAGATCAGGCCTTTCAAGTGGAGACTTCAAACAGTAAGCAGTGTCTTAAGGGATCAGACGGGACAGGAACATGGATGCAGCACCATGTTTCGGTTGCTGTTAAGGGTTTAGTCTTATTGAACATACTCTATATACTGTATATAGCTCTTTAAAAACAACTCGTCTCGGAAAAGAAATATTCAATCCCAGTCCAGCCTTGAGTTTCAACATGTTGTTGTAAGACAAACAGATCAGCAAACAGACGGGTGGAGACAATCACACGTAAAACATCCTTCGTGCATGAATGATGTAGTCCATTTAAAGTGATAGTGGGATCTTGCTTTGACTTGTACTTGAAATCACTTGTGTCCACGAAACTGTAAGTGACATTATGTTAGTGAAAACAACATTGGCCAATAATCACAAGATGGAATTTTGTTTCATAAATTCACAGCAAATCCATCCTTAGTGCACAGCCGGTCATTGTGATTTACTTCAGACACTGATTGATAACCAAAATAAGGCCCGATAAGCACAGCCCTCATCATCAACTTATGTCATTTAACCTACACTACCCCCACATCTGCAAGGTTAGCCCATCCACTAGACTGTAATTGAAGTGCTGAGGGAGTGAAGAGTTGGATAATGGACAAGTTGTCAAGATATATGGCATCAATGACATAAGGGTCAACCTTGTCTTGCTTTACATCAATTCCATAGCTTGGATTTGCTTCTCCCCGCCCCCCCCCCCCCCCTTTTTTCTGACAATAAGATTGAACGACACGATTGTGGATCACACGCACCCCCGGCACACTGAAACAACCTTCAACACAAATACACAGGTATCTAAAGAGCATTCCCACTGGAAAGCGCACACACACACACAGACAAACAGACCCATTCACAGATGCGCACACACACTGCGTGCTGTGATCAGTCTAGAACAAAAATACAATAACAGTAAGGGGTGAGGTCACTGTCATTATTAGACTTTGTAGCTAGCCGACTGGCTGGACGGATCCAGTGACAGGGAATTTCACTGTCCCTCCTCCTCAATTCTAACAGAACAGACTCCTGAGGATTACAGTGAGAAAACCACACTATCCGCCTGGTTCTCCACTGATGGGGCCTCTGAGACCCACATGCTCTCCAGCCTCAGTAATGGTCTAAAGACTTCATGGTAGGTGGACGGATGGATGCAAGAGACGAAACAATTACATTCTTATAAATGTGTTGAGCCACGGAAAGGCCTTCTACACTCATTGTGGCTTTTGGTAGTTGCTTCCGGCATGAGTGATAGTATTTTTGGTAATATTTTGGCTCTAACGCTAATCCCGGTATAAGAAACAGTGGCTCAAGTTAGCTGTGATGGTGTTTCAGGGGAGCCAAATTACAGGATCAGAGTGAAGCCATCATTGGACTACAATACAGACATTTGCTTCCATGGGAATTACTTACAGTTGAAACAAACTGACACACACATGTATCGACTGACATGTATATAATGTGTTGGTCTTCATACTAAACAATCTTAACATGTGACATTATACTAATAACCGCTGCAAAGCCTGCCAGTATCTTTCAATATCGGTCTCCAAGCCAGCCATACCATTTCTTCTCAGGTACTGTAAATTCTCAACTTCCTGCATGCTTTTGTTGGCGTTCTTGTCACGCAAAATAAATAACTGCAGAGGCTGAGTGATGCATTGGGGACACAAAAGAGGCCAAGAAAGACAAAAGCAATTTGAAGGACAAGAAGTGAACTTGTGTGAATAACAGACAGCATACAAAAACTCCTCTGTGGTCAATATCTTTCAGTTATTGATATGAGCTCCGTAATGCTGGCCATCGATGCATTATTCATTCCCATGAACGAAAGACAGACAAAGTGTAATTCATTAAGCTTCGTCCTGTTTCCTTCAAAATAAACCGCCAGGGAAAAAAACTGTGTAGCTCACAATACCAAATCAACTGCTATAATGTGAATATGTCAACTTTATATTCAGTCATTTGTAGAAGGGGGCAATTTTCATTTTGATTTATAGACAAATAATACCAATCTTTCATCCTCTGCTCTTGCAATGCCACCAAAGGTTACAATGGAAATAAAGATTTATTTTGAGTGTTGCTGCCAACGTAGAATAAAAGATCAAGTTTTAAATAATCTACACACTTGTGAAAACAAAGACAAATGCAACGTAAAACCGAAGGAGAAGGTCGTTCATAAATGCATTCATCACCTGAGCCAAATACGTGTAAGTGTGCGAGTGTGTGGAAAGGCAGATGAGCATGAGCGAAAGGCAAACAGACACAGGCGACATGTCTAAATAAAGACAGAAGCCCTGAGAGGCAAGTGAGGAAGAAATGTGGTGATATATTTTCTAAGACTAACTCCTCTCTCTCCTGTGCTTGTGACCAGGTGGAACCGGTTTCACCAGGATCATCTTTAAACGGTCGTTCCACTTTTGTTTTCACCTGTTTTGGAAAAAAAGTTGAGGAAAATGATCTTTTTTTTTCTACCTGGCTTTACTTTTTTTCGGTTTTCAGCTGTTTCACAGATGGAAAGACAGAGTTAGTTAGGGCTCCAATATTATGTCCATATTTAATCATGTTTTTAGGATAGCTTATGAACACATCTGATAGTAACAATGAAGTAAACATGGTGGTGGACCCCATAAAAAAGCTTGTGTTCCACATGAGCGTTATATCGTGGCGCTAATATTGGTGAAGGAGCGCGGGTAAAGTTGAATTAGGACCTAGATTTACAACTGGAAATGAATACAATTATGATTTGCATAATCAAGACAAAAGGCTGAAGTTAATGGACGAACCAAAAGTAAGGAAAACAGAGTCCAGAGACATGTTGACTGCTCCGATGCTGTACCAATGTATGTCTACATGCTAAGGTCATCATACGAACATACTTAGCAGGTATAATGTTTTAAGTACAGCTGATAATGATGGGAATGTCATACGTTTTGCAAGTATTTGGTCATAAACCAAAGCGCTGAAAACATTTACATTTTGATTATGATCACCAAAGTCATTACAATTCGTCCTCAGGTGGACACTATTTATCTTCAGCTGAATGAAGTCTGTTTGGCTGACGGAGTGTGGCCGAGATAATATCAGCACTTTATAGGTAAAAGGTCTTTCAAGCTCCAGGGATTATAGATGTTGAAACCTTTCAGGGCCTTGAAGAAGTAATCTCGCCCTAGCTTGTTATCTTTTCATCAAACCTCCTCTCACAGCCTCTTTGAATATACAGAATGGGGTATAAAGAGAGGACAACCTTGAGGGGACTCTCTACACATGACCAGATACACATGTCTAGCCAAAGGGCATACTCATCACATCAGGGCAAAACTGACTATTGATCAGCAGCATGATACCAGGACAATGATGCGCAGCATGTCGATTCAAAAGACTTTTAGACCAATTAGAGTCATTTCAAATACTCCCACCCCCTTTTAAAAATGAAGAGTTACACGTTTTCCCCAATAAAAATCATGTTTTGTCTTTTTTCATTTAGCTGTTGGTGGCACCTGAGAGTGAATAGGAGATGAAGTGGCAAGCAGACTAGAGTACATCAGACGAAAGAGACAAAAGGATAAACACAACTCTATGTGTTCCCCGTTCAGCAGGAATCAAAGCAGCTCCAGTTGCAGGAGCGAAAGTGATATTGTTGCTGTGACAAAGCAGTCACATTGTTCTGTCTGATTACCTCGGATCATGTGATGTTAAAAACAGCAGGCTGGAGAATGTGGCAAATGAGGAAATTTAATGGACAACATAAACAAAAGAGATGGATGAGACCTCGTGGCACTGTATTAAAAACGATGGTTCAGTTATTAGGCTGCAAGCAAATTATAACAGCTTGTTTGGGATTTCCAGCACAGTGGAAATAAAATAAAAATTCAAGTTGCTTATCTATTTGTAAATAATGAAATGCACTACTTACTGTATGTTGCCTTATGAATAATTGCACACATATAGAAGAATTATGTAGCCACATCATACTAGTAAATAAACAATGTCGTTGGTAGACAATCTCATTCGAGTGACACAAATCCACACTATGCACGATCACAATTTCCCATCAATGTCGCACTAATTGCTTCCACATAAAAGGGTAAATCCTTTTTACTTTTGCTCTATTTCCTCTTTTAATTTGCATTTTCCTTAAACCCTCCACGATACAGAACTGTTATCATAATGAAGGATTTGTTTTCTGATTAGAACTGATGGCCCGCCCTCGAGCAAAACCATAAGGTTGAAATATGTTGTGTTTAATCTGCAAATACCTACTGCAGCAAGGATCACACACTCCAGACATTTCAATAAATGTAATTAATATTGTTTTCTAATATTATATAACATTACATTATACAGTATATATATATATAATATAATTGAATGTTATATTGCTAGAAAATGTTTGCAGCAACTGATGAAGTCAATTTACATTACATTACTTTATACCACAACATAATTCATTACTTACAGCACATTAGCAGAACTATTGCATATTTAGTGCAGTAAAAAATGACTTCAGCTACAGCACACTGCATTAAAACATATATATATATATATAAAATTAAATCTATTTTGCATCGGGTCATCCAATATCTTAAAACCGCTTGAAAGATCTAGAATGGAGTAGGAGCACACGAGCCAAGAAGGATAAAACCTGACATGTGAACTACATAATGGTGAAATTACAGCATTTTGAATGGAAGTATGGGCTGCAGCCAAAGAGCAAACGTGCAGCCAGACACCAACAAACCACACTTTACTGTACCTCCCGCTCTGGAAGGAGGCCTTGTTTACAATGGGGGTCATGTCTGTGAGACTTTATTGCTTTCGGCAGCCATCAGAGCTGCAGCCCAGCGCCAGAACCTCTGGAGGAATTACAAATGGAGTCAATTACAATATATTTTGATGCATGGGAAAGTTTAGACATTGACCTGGGGTGATGACAATTCCCCAGGAAGTGCTGAGGAAATCAGTCAGGGCGATGTGCTGGTGCTATCTGTGAGTCTCTGCCCTCTGCAATAAAAATAATCAGGAACTCAGAGGGGCACAATGGTTTACCTCCACTCTCCCGACAATCAACCATCTAAATGCTTGTCATGGACGTTCCTGAAGATGGTTATTTCTTTTTTCCAAGGTATATTTTTCTGTGATATTGTTACGATACGTTTTATGTTGTCACACAATCAACTGAAAGTTAGGAGTGTACTGGGTGGCTGCAGAGCCCGTTTTATTTAAGAAAAAAAAAAAATCTAAAGGCAAGGCATTCGGTGCATGAAGGATACTGATGGAAGATGAGTGAGGTGCCAAGTGTCTGTTTTCATGCGTTGTTTACCTAGACCATTGTACGTGCCGGCTTGGTGACATGTAAGCTGGAGGATATTTTGAGTGAAATCTCAGCTCTACCCCCATCAAGGTAAATTAACAGATGCAAAGTCTCTGGTATCTTTGTGAAAGCCACGCATGCTAGTAAAAACCCTAATCAATTAGTTTGTTAATGACTTAGCTCAGCGGCTAAATGACTGATAAAAATGCAGACATTAACTTTCAGTAAATATGAATTAATTTCAACGTAACAATGCAGGTAAAGAACAGACTTGTAATGTCGAATACCAGCCAGGGTGCATTCACAGGAACATTGGTGTTCTGGGGGCAGGGAGAGGACACGACTCGTGTAGTTGAAAGGACAGAAGCTCAGAGATGGGGGTGTGGCAGTCATAATAGCTAACAGAGGTTAACTCGTGCCTCTAACCTTATTCACAACTTCAAAGATGCACCCTATCACACAGCTGAGGACATATTACCTGACACCTCCGAGGGACACTCTTCTTGACATTTCTAAAAACCAAGAGACCCAAAACCTTACTTGATTGGCCGGAGATCAGTAAAAAAAGAGGGGCAAGGAATTACTAAAAGAAGCAAAAGCAAAACTCCAGCTTTTTCATATTTATAATTAAGTCTAACTACATCAATTTATATGCAGCTGCTGCAATCAGCCCAATTAATGGAATATTAATAATGATCACGATTTTGGCTTCCCACATTTGAAATCAACATGATTGGTATTTAACATAGGTGCTCCGCACATATAACACCAAGCGCTCTCTAGAGTAAACAGCCAGCCACCAGGGAGCGATCAAGATGTCTTGGCTTCACTTTTGGGGAGCTGCCATGCGACTGCGTGGTTACCGTACTGCGGCAGCCTGTAAAAAAGTGTCCTGTATGTTGCGGCTGCAGTCCAAAGTAGAAGAGTAATGTACGATAAATTAAAACAGATGTATTAGCAGTACTGTAGCATGGCATGGAAGAGATAGCAGTGCTCTGTAAATTTAAACGAGAAAGTGCAATAAAAAAATATTTTGGCCCTTAAATCAATGAATTGTGATAATTAATAGTGCTGTCAGTATTGATCAACATAGTTTTGATTATCATTTTGGTCAAAATCGTGCAGCCCTCCAGCAAACAAACACACACACACACACACACACACACACACACACACACACACACACACACACACACACACACACTTGAGTACAACATGGCCAATTTATTCTGACTCACTTTGGAATTGCATTTTAAATATTGATATGAAAGGTTTGGATACAAACACCTTTGGCATGCTATCATCTTTATTTATGTGTCAACCAATTTTCATAATTCTGTCAACGAGCGGGTTAATATGAATATAAAGGAAAATACAACTGTACGGTGGCTTCTCGTGTCCAGCCATGACGGCAGCAGTGGAAATATGGTTTGTGTAAAGTGCAGTGTTGACTGGGTCTGCCTTGCAGGAGCAATAAAAAAAAGGTGTCAGAATTGATTTTAAGATTTACCTGGTTGTTGTTAAAGCCTTGAATGGTCAGGCTCCTGCCTAGATCTGTGATCTACTAACTCCCTATGAGCCTGATCGGTGCTTGAGATCTTCCAGCGAGGTTGTGCGAATGCTTCCAAAATCTCGGATTGTAACTAAAGATGACCCTTTGCAGTCCGGGCCCCTCAGCGCTGGGCAGACTACCTCAGTGACCTCTTTTTTTTATCTCATCTGGCTTTTTCTTACATGATGGTGATTATCGTAGACATTTACTGTAACTAATATTATTTAATCCTTTTTTATATCTTTTACATGTTTGGTTCAGTTTTGTTTTGATTGTTACGCACTTTGTAACTTGTTTCATGCTTTCTTATGTGCTCTATCAATAGAGTCACTAATATATTTTTTTCTGTTTAACAGACTATAATTCATGATTGACAATAATGCCACGCTCTTTGTTGGTAAGCTACACAGATGTATTCATTTCATGCCATTGCCTAAAGTTCATACTACCTATGTTGCTTTGCTACTTGAGGACAGCAGTATAGAAGCTAACATCACAGAATACACCTACAGTTTCAGCCTCTAGCAGACAAAAGAGCCACATTAGCAGTTAACCAAAACTATGTTGAGTCACGTGTCTGATGTGTGGTACTGAGCATGTAACACACACTGGGTTAATACGCTTTATAGCAAAAAGGTTCCATAAGGAGACACTTCTCTGTGGAATACTGTGGTGATACCTTATTCATGCAAACTTGTCCCTGTCAATATATCATAACTGACCTGAAGTTGACCATAGATTTTACAGGAAGGAAACCAGAAACTAAAGCCACCACTCAAGCATATGTTTTCACTGTACAATCCCAAATGGCTGAAACTGTATTCATTTATTTATTGATCTA
The DNA here is from genome assembly GCF_910591455.1 of Pholis gunnellus. Classification (NCBI taxonomy): domain Eukaryota; kingdom Metazoa; phylum Chordata; class Actinopteri; order Perciformes; family Pholidae; genus Pholis; species Pholis gunnellus. The sequence continues at coordinate 18,086,931 of NC_136537.1, forward strand.
TATCATCTATAGGTCTATTTATGAATTTGTGTGAGTGGAAAACTAACGGCGGGTGTTCATTTACAGCAGCACTAAGGTCAACTGGCTGGGAGTAAGTGAGGTATCGTAGGTGCCTTGATTGTAAGTCTTCTCCCTTTTTTGCTTTTCCGCTTTATTACACATTCACATCCTAACATCTTGTTTAGATTCCCTTGTCTTTCCCACATCCTGTAGCTTAGTCACTCTTTGTTCTCTTCTTTCCTCAGACTCTCTTTCCCCTCCTGTCTTTTAGTGTCTGTTATGCTCACATTTATAGCTCAAGAGCTCCCTCTGTGAGAGATATCGTTGCCGCACGGAGGAAACACTCTGCATGTGCATATTTACACAAATCTTATAAAATGCAATTAATGAAAAATAAAAAAAAAGTCGGGTTGAGACAGATGAGTTTAACTCTTTCTATACAGTTCCATGATAAGATTGCTTACTTAGAAATTTACAGATAGAAACTTCAAATGCTTGTTTCAACTATTCTACAATGGTATGGTTTATTTGACAATATGATGGAAATAAGCTATGGCAATGCTTAAATAACTCGCTGATATAAAATAAAACTTCTGACCATGATCTTAATTACACACTAAGATCCTAAAAGAAAACGGATGCATATATTAGGATTAGTTCTACCTAAAACTCTTCAGCTATTTCATTTTGTGAAATCTGTGTGTGATCAAATTATCAGGTGGACCACTGAACATATTTTGGTTATTAGATTTTTACCATCTGCAAATGTGTGGAGGCGCATGACTCATGAGACGAATGTGAGGGTGGGTGACTCAAGGACTGTGTTTGCCTCCTTTGTTGATGAACCAATGAGATATCTCCCCCCCCCCCCCCCCCCCCCCCCCCCCCCCCCACACACACACACACACACACACACACACACACCAATCACCACATATTTTGTTACTCAGAATTTGTCATGGATGCATCTGGACTTCCGTTTTTGCATTTTTTTAGAATATTGTGACTGTAGGGGGCTACATCAGGTTTTTGTTCTGATGCTGATTTGACACTTTGGTAAATGTGTTTACACACGTTTAGATTTTGTTAGACACAAGTGGTTATATACCTCATATCTCACCAAAAAACCCCTGAAAGAAACAACATCGAAACCGTAAAAAGTTGCCGTTTTTATGGGGGTCATGTGCCAGACTATTTCAGCATATTTAATCTCCCCTAAAATATTATTCCCCCCATTTCAAGGTTTCAGCTGACTCCTGAAGCCTCCAGCTTCATACTGAATGGACACATATGAGGTATTAATCTTCTCATCTAACTAAAAAGTGAATCAGCATGTTTCCCAAAATCTTTAACTTTATATACAGACAATGAGGCTCCAGTAATAAAAAGCGAAATCATTGCACTGCCAATATTTTGAACACCAACGTAACGTGACTTCAAAGAGCTGGCAGAAACAGTTCCTTTTTTGTTTTAATCTAAAGGGACATTAGAATCCCTGTCCGTTCTGCTGATAGCGTATCGCGACATGTGTCCCAAGGGACCACACTACCCAGAATTCCAATAGTTCAACCATGAGGAATGTCGGCCCTGAAACACTGCGTTTTTGATTTACACCATCCACCCATGCAGACAACATTCCTTTACATTTTTCCAAGCAATGCGCTGTGAACTCTGTCAATCATGCCAATTGCTGCCATCCCCATCCATCCCTGATTATTGATGAGAGTTAAAAGGAAATGATTTATTCACTGGAGGAGAAAAGACAACCAGGCTCTTCTTGATTGGCTTTAAGCTGAGCAGTCATACTGAAGAGGCATCTGTCAGATGGTGGGTCACATCCTCTCAGCATATTGGTTTTATCTTCTAGCGCAGACGACTGGCTATGGTGTTTCCCTAACAACAGAATGACAGGGGACAGGAAGGTAACTGAATGCACTAAATAGTCTCACTGACTGGAAGATGTGGACCTGGGTACAAGGGGTATTTGGCAGCGGCAGCAGGAATACATGATGAATTATTTAGTTAAAGAAGCAGTCTTCCATATAAATGCGGCAACGGTATGTTGGAGTCGTCATCCTAACCTTAGCGACTCATGCATGTGCATGCAAGGAAGCAAACAGATCATGAACTCACTCACCCCACAATAACCATAACTTTGTTTTGAAACTGAATATTTTCAACAATACAATTCAATACAACTTATACCACTCAAATGTTACCTTTAATTCACTAGGAGTCTGTGCCGGGGTTTACACATTTATACCACACTGAATGGTGGTGGTGATGATGCCCATACGGTGCTTTCATGGGCATCTCCTAACAGTGGATGTGTGCATTTGCAACACTTGCAACCAGACAAAAGTGATGTTTTCATTGTCAAACATCCACTTTTTACTAATTTCTTAGAACGCTTTGTCTTAACTCACTTCAGAAGAGTCCAGTAAAAATGTTTAGAGTTACTATACAGACTGTGATGCGACTTCAATCTAACATGCATTGATGTCTGACTGGTGTCTAATCCATGGACACAACATGTGCAAGAAACAAAAAGGACACAATTCTGGCATTAACTCTTTTAACTCAGCTTTAACGCTAACTATAAAAGATTTTGTAATTGTTATGTTACCAGCTGTAACATAGCAATCTGTAACCAAATAAATACATTTACTTTACATATTTTGAAAAAAAAAAAAAAAACGTGTAGACCTACAAGATATGTTTCGACAACTTAGAATTGTTTTTATAAATGAAAGGCATATGTTACCCGTTCCATTTCTGCTTGTAGCTGTGCTGTGACCTACATGTAACCGCCTAAACTAGGGTTTCCCGTGTCCCTGTATCCCACTGATAAAGTAGATGCGGAGAGATTCATATCCCTTACACGCCGAGAAAGGTCAGATCAATTCTCCCACCAACCCATATCTGTCTTCATTTAGCAGCCACCATATAGAGACTTCAGAGGACATAGCATCTCATAAGAAACATATGTTTAAATAAGTGTACACTCATGAAGTACTTAAGCAGGGATGTGTTCGGTATTAATTTGCCTGGAGTGTCGGCATGTCTTTTGTCTTCCATCCACATGAGACGAGGAGACTTGGCATGCACGATTGCGGAGCCATAAACACAGCCCCTCTCCACCTCAGGCAATCCTTAAACTCATCAGTAGTGTAATGAGACTTTCGAGCTGAGAGATGAATTAACTAGCTGATTTTCTTGTTTTTACCCCTCCCGCCCATACAGAGTAGCTGAAGATAGCGTAGGGAGCAATCCAGGACTGTGATGTATGTAGCATGATCGTAGATGGAGGGGGGGAAACAGTTGGTTATCTTTTGCCCAGAACAGTATGAGACGATCAGGCTCTCGCATTAATCAATGTATAAAAAAAGCACACTGAAAGGCACTTCAGCAGTAAAAGCTGTGCACTCGGACACACACACATACAAGCACACAAATATAAATATAAAAAAAAACATATTTTATAGCAAATATTGTTTTTAGTGCTCTTGTGTGTGTCCAGGTGGCACTGGGGAAAAACACTTTTCATCCACTGCAGGGAAACAACTCAGTATCAAAACAATATCAAAACCATTTATGTGTAGTGCTTGGAGACTGCCTTTGTGCCAGAAGCTAGTGAGGGATCATGTTACTGATGCTGCACTAGCCACTTCTACTAGTTGGCCTTGGTGTCTCTGCAGAGAGGGGTGGGATCATCACAACCTCACAGGCGTACAACAATACCTCCCTGAGAAAGTCAGATCTTGACCCGATCTCAGAGGCTAAGCTGCGTTGGGCCTGGTTAGTATTTGGATGGCAGACTGCTTTCGAAAAAATCGAGAACCACTGACTGATACCACTGCTGTCGGTGTGCAAGTGTTGAGTTAATGAGAGGCAAATTGGTAGGTAGTTCATTAAGCAAATTGGTAGGTAGTTCATTAATCGTTAAAGTAGAATAGAGCAGTCAATTTACCGCCGACAAGTTAAAAGAACTTGAGAGGACACATGGCAATCTACACTCTGAACAGAATGAACTAGTTATGACAAATGCTGACATCCAGGGTGGCCATGTGACATTGGACTTTTTACTTTGAAGTGCAAGAACATCAATAAGCTTTAAGAGTTCTCTAACTCACCAACATGCTTTTATATCAATCCAATTTAAGTTCACAGACAGAAAATAAAATTCCATTCAAAACTACTTAACAATGAATGCTCTTGCATTCCTCAATTATTCATCAGTAGAGAACAAAGGTTATCTATACCAGCTGTAACAGGCCTACAGTATAGTAAACTCTTGTAAAGGAGAATAGCGTACATATATACGGGGCTAATGACGAAGCACACATGACAATTGTTTCTATCTTACCCATAACTACATTTAAACAACACAGCAATCTTGGAACCCATCGGCTTTCTGGCGACAGATAAGACTCAAGGGCAAGGGGTTATGATTCTCCGGTTCCGATGTAGCCAGCAGATATCCGGGCCAAAACGTGCTTTTCCGTGCGCTGCTCATCTGGTTAACAACTGCAACCGTGGAGTTGGAATTGAGAGACTAAGTCTGAAAAATAAAACTTCTAAAACTTTACAGGAAATGCGTCCGTTTGACTTTTTAGAGGAAGAGCTTAAGAATGAAACACGACCTTTTATTATTAAAGACTACTTTATTACTCTGTCGTATTTTTTTAACTAAGCAACCAATCTACTTCCTGTTTACACTGGCACCATTATGCCCAGTGTACGTGAATAGTCACGTGATATTCGTTTTCATGCGTTTTAGTCTGGACGTAGATCATTTAGAAAACGATGCTGAAACGCCGTGCAGACAGAGATCGTTTTCGTTTGTTAAAACGTATTAATGTGGATGTGCTCCGGAGCCGCGGGTTGCCGACCCCTGGTTTAGGGGAATATGCAATCCTAACAAACCCTCTATGAAAGATGCTCAGCAGCCATAATAGGGTTAAGCTATCTGTATCCAATCATCCTGTTTGTCAGAAAATGACTAAGCTCTCACCCAAGGCCATCAGGTCACTCAAAAGTTTAAAAAAAGTTGCTTTAACGACAACATTATCTTGCAGTAAAAGTATATCTAAGTGGATGGTGCCAAATGTGTGTGCCCCCGCTCACACAAAACACTATGTCTTGAAAGGTTTTCAATGTTTTTGTTTTTACAATCTCAGTTGTTTAATAAAAAATAAAAAAAACAGGTAAAAAAGACAAAATGTCAGCAAACTCAGCGCACTGTGAACCGAGAGAAGGCCGTTGCCAGTTAAGAGTCGACTGCTTCAGGTGCTAAGTGCCATAGGGCTGACAAAAAAAAATTGTGAACTAGAACTGCAAAAGACATACAGTAATCAGGGTGTTTGTGCTGTTATCTTGTAGCCCAAGGCAGCTTCAATGTGTGCTCCCATTTAGCCATTACTTAGGGGGGTTTGTAGCTCGCAGCCAATCAGCCTATTGTAATAACCAACAGCTTTAGGCTTTGCTGAAAGCTGGCATTGCCCTGAATGTACAATATTACCCCATGAATATAGGTCACCAAGAAAATGAAAATATAACCTTTAATGTACCAGTAATATGTTTGCGAAACATATCCTTGGAGGGATTTGAGTCACCGGAGACGCCGTTCTTTTGGAGGCTAATTAAAGATGGCCTTTCCTGGTTTTATACTGTATTAAGACAATGTTTTTTAATAGTATATTAATTATACTGTGGATGGTATATATGGTTAGAACTGAAACAAAATGGAAGGCTCTCTGAGGGGATGAATTAAGCCCTGCTATGTGGTGAAAAGGGCTCCTGGTTAGGTTCAACGTAGGCCTATGTCTGTGTACAACTCTTCATCCCCTCACACAAAGAGAGTGGTACGGTAGGCTTACTTATTTTCCACACTGTAAACGCTTATTTTCACAACAACCCATTTGGTCCTTGTAGGCCAATGATTTCGATTTAAGGGTAAGGACAGTAAGGACAAAACAAGCACAGCACCTTCAACACACACAAAAGAGTGAGTTGAAGTAGCTCAAAACACACCTCAACATACATACCAAGTAGGACATTGCTAAAAAAATAACATGCTGTTGCCATGACATTTGTGGAATAAGCATTTATCATTACTAAGTACAGAGGCTTGCATCATTTAAGTAGAGCAAGATAGGGCGACTGCAACTACTGCAACAACATAATGGACAGGTTTTTCTTGATGATTGACCAAACAGCATGTGTCTTTATGAATCCAGATCAGGAGGATAATGACAATAAAAGTCAAGTCAAGTAAAAGCCACATTATCATTGAATGGTTTGGGCTTTTCATAGAGAAAAATATGGACAAAAAAATGACACTGTTGACTGTTATTACGCCTTAAGGGCTCTCTTATTTTTCCACCATTGGCGACAGCAGATGGTCAGCATGTGAAGGTAAAGTGGGGCAAGAGGAAGCCATGAAACCTGGCAGACAACCAGGGGCCTGACCAGGGACATATGGTTCATGTCCACCCAGCTTCATATCCACACAGTCAAATTCAGACTTTCCCCAGACACGACTTGAAGCTGCAAGTAGTGAACTCCCAGAAGTGAACCCTCTCCTCTAAGCATTTCTGAAAGAACAGATGGGGGTCTAGCTTTGGGTACGCATTTTCTGTTAAACCAAGGGGTGGGGGTGTGCGTCAGTACAATGGGCCATTGGATAGCTAGCATCCGAACACATTCTAGAGATCTATGCTGCATGCTTGAGGAGCACTGATATGATTCTTTTCTGCACTTGATTAAGTCATCTTGGAAACATAGCCCAAGGGTGGAAAAGAGGGGATTATCATCATCTTACCCAAAGAGGAAAGCTTTTAATGTGGCCATAAAATTACTGGAGTCATTGTCATTCCCTGCTAATGGCCCGCCTGATTAGCTACGAGGCTATTGCCCACCTTCTCTGGGAACAGGTGGGCAGTATTTAGCTGGTCATCTCGGATAACGACCGGTGAAACAGAGATAGCACACTACACTGAGTATGTAGTGGCTCACAACAAGAGTTATTGGTAGGACAGGGAATCTTGGAAGAGAAATTCTTTAGAGTAAACCACAAGCAAAGTTCACACAAGCCAGGAGAGACGGCGCTGTTGGGGCATATTCAAGTTCAAGGCAGATCAAAAACACAGTATGCGCAATCCTCTGCCAAGGTTTTATACTCACAGTAGCAAACTATCTCTGTTGGTGGAGGGAGAAGGCTTGGCTGAGGACAGTCAGTAGCAGTAAAACAATTTTATCTTCAATACAATCAGATGACTAAGGCCTTTATACTCCATGTAATAAGATTGTGCATCTAACTGACAGCCAATATATATGCGGAACAAGTCTTTTTTTATCAGAGTGAACTGGTCAAAAAGTAGATTGACAGCGGCATGCTCAGCACGCACTGTTGTCATAAAAACTGAATCAATACTTTAAATCCAGCTAGCATCTGGCTAGTGAAATTGCTGTTATGGTGACAGGTATGAGTTGATTTGCAATATGGTGGGAGTAAACTCGAATCATGTGTATCTCTCTGAAATGCACAAGTTACTTTTGTGAAACAAAGAAACAGGCGTTTCATTGTACTGCTGGGCGTTCATGGTTCAATGAGAGAATGGATGATTCTGTTTGTTAAACCAAGCTCTGCTGTGGCCACATCATTCCCATATCAATGGAAAGCACTATATCTTCTCTTGACCCAGGCTTCACAACTGCAAGTGAGTCATGGTCAGCATAATGACAAGTAGAAGCCCACAATAAAATCAAATGCAAACTAATTTAGAGCAACACATGGAAAACTTTGCCTCTTGAAGATGAACAAAAAAAGGGACGAAGGCAAAGCGGGATAGAAAGCCACAACATCGAGGCAGTTGCCTCTCCAGGTGAAAAATAAAATATACAGGGGAAGCTGGACACAATAATAGGCTGACATGAAACATAATCCCCTCTGTCTGCAATTTTATTGGCAGCCCCTCCAAAGAATGGTGGCTCCCATATTATGACTTAACACATCAAAATCGCAGCATAGCACACAAAGAAAAGGCCACCTGATGATAAACACAGCAGACAGCGTCAGAGGCTTTATCTTGTGGCTGCCTGCAGCTCGACACAGGTTCAATTTGGCCCGCAACAATCGATTCTGTCCCTCCTTACCTTCGCTTCAGTCGGAGGAATAAGAACAGACCTTTCTGTAAGGAGCAGGTCTCAGCTGGTCTGCCATGTCAAGGCAAAGAAGAGGACAACTAGGGACACAAACGCACCTGAATTGTGGTCGCCGATGAAACTGGCACGCATTTCTTTCTCGGCAAAAGCATTTTAATCACAGTAGTAAAACGTAACCACTGTATGGTCAACTTTGTATAAATAAATTGAAATCCAAATGAAGAGTAGTGTGTTAGGATGGCTTTTAGATGGTCAAATCAAATTAAAATTCACCCTGCAACTTACGCTTCAAATTGAGGTTAGGTTATGAATTTAAGAAAAGCACACGAAAAACTTAAATAAACAGTACTAGCAAAAGTGCAACAAGTCATTTAAGTACTAAAAGGTATCAGCCAACCTTTATTTAAAGAGTATATAAAGAATAACTTTATTGTTTGAATATTTACTGACATGAACACGCAAAATGAAACAGAATGAAGACTTTCATTCCTTAATTTAAAACAAAACTATACAAATGTGTTGGTTAACTCTGTTTACATTGTTTTAGTTATTTAAAATATGCCACGTGATACTCATAGAGACAGAGGATACAGCTTTAGTTGTCGATGTTGTAAATGTTTTTTTAGGTTTTACTGAAGCACCAACTTCATTCAAAGTAACATCATTCTGTATCGACAATTAATACAATTATTTAATCATTCTACATTCCAAATAGTGCAGCCATATGACATCATTTGTCTTGCAGAGCACAAAGGGTAGGTGATATAACCTTATGTGAAATAGCATTATTCGTTTCTTTTTCTTTTCTGGTCGCAACTATAAAAAGGTTTTCTTGGCGTGTGAACAAGCCGCCGTCTTGTTGGTAATTTTGTCCTAAAAGGTGACACCATGGCTGAGTCTCTCTATTTGAAGAGAGTATAATCATTTCCTGGGCTGAAAGGGTTGAGCATGATATCGGATTCATTACATGAGAGGAAAAACACTCTTTTATGGCAGTGTGCAATATAGAACACTCCTTTCATGACAATTATTAATACCCTGTCCCATTTATTTGCAATACCAACCCTCACTGAAATGAAGGCTGTCCCTCTGATCAGTATGCAGGCGACCTGGCTTCCAATTGTCAATTTCACATGCAAATGCGGTGCAACTGATTTAAATAATATTTGAATATGGATCACACAGTGTGACTCCATATCACAGAGCTGGGGGAAAAAAACAGAAGGTGGAAAATGCAAATCATCAACATGTAAGAGAAAGGTCACAGTCAGGGCCTGTTAGATTTATTTTGGAAATAAATGGCTGGCTGCTAAATGAAACTCATTCCATATTGCCCGGGGACTAAATTGGAGGAGATCTGCATGATTTACATCATAAAGACAAACAAACACAATATTGTATCTTCTACACAAAGGACGCAGCTTCTGACGTGGCGAGTTTGGCCGACGCATAACAACGGTACCTCTTTTTATCCTACATTGTAACGCACAGGATGAGATGGAAAAAAAACATTAAAAATGGTCTTGTACCAAATGTTTTTTTACTGTGAATATATATATATATATATATATATATATATATATAATATAGTTCAATTCACCTGAGCATCATTTCTTGGAATCGGGTGTTGCGCGTTGAGGACAAATACCAGGAAGATATTCCATGATAGATACAGATAATAATGGTCTTGGTGGACCCTGAAACAACCTGAGAGTGCCATATGAATGTCGCAAAAGGCAGTGAATGCCTATGTTCCTCGTCACAAGTGATGGTGGAATCTCCACATATAGTGGCATGCATTAACTGAAAAGGGCCCAGGGCCTAGTAAAACTCCAATGAGCAGCCCTGCAATGCTTGTTTCAGGCCATGCTTTTAAATTACATATACATTGATGACAGCCCAATATAAAAATGACCCAATTTAGTATCCAAAATCAATTCCCACCCCCACTGATGCGCAGGGGTTTGGCGAAAGCTGCTCCGGTTCTTATAACAGCATTTGAGCCACAGACACGTTCTCTCAAACGGTGGTCAATTGAGGCAGAGCGAGTGGGAAGGAATGGAGAGAAAACAGAGGCACTTTATTGCAATGACCACCTGGTCGGTAAATGATCTGTAGCCTTTCTGGGTATGTCTGGTATGATGTGTATTTTTCTTCATGGCATGGTGTGATTTGTGTGCATAGAACAAAGATGATGAACAGAACTAGGATTGGCATGATAGACAAGAGCTTTAAAATGCTTTTCTGATTTGAAAAAAAACCCTAAAACAAATTGCGTAATCTTTTGTTTTTAAACCACATAGAACTGTGACAAAGGCCTGCGAAGGTCTGGAATACATTTCTCTACTAATATCTGACCGGAAACCTACAAATGTGATTTGTTTAAACATAGCAACGATGTCTGCTTCTGTTGCTAGCAATTAGTTGTGAAGGAGGCCTTTGTTCTTAAATACCATGAGAGGATAACACCCAAATGTACATCAACACCAACAAATAGACACACCATGCCTAACCTTTGTGAGACACTTGAAGCACATTTCTCAAATACTATTTTATTAACGCTACATTGTACTTTTGTCTTGTTTGATCTTATCCTGTTTTGCAAGGTAATTGGTGGCATGCACTACTATAACAAATTCAGTTCTTATCATTAGGTAACTATGAGATGTTTCATCAGACTACATTTTGATCATACATAATACGTTTTGTGAGATTTCGCAAAACCTTTTCCAGGTCAGTTTGGCACCATGGACATATTAAGTGATTTGAGGTAGGCACAGTTCTAAGTGAGAGACATTGAATAGAATACTCACTCTGCATAGCGTACTGACCCTACTTCAGATGAAAGCACTCACAAGTTCCGAGTGACCAAAGCCTTGCCGGCTGGATTCCCATTGACACTGTACTCACGCGGGTGTCGCAAATTATGCCAGTAGCTTGGAAAAAAGCAATATTGGGCACTGAGGGTGATGATTTCACTGTTTTTCAGATCTCATATGGGACATGAATTAGCTAGTTCCCGCACGCCGCGGCCCTACACACTACTACGGCGGGAGGAGAACGAGTAGCACTTCAAAAGATAAACCATCTTCTGAGGTGATGGCTAACTTTGAGCTTCTAGTGGCTGTAATTTGACTTTAACCAGCACAAATCCCTGCGTCGGATGTCACAGCAGGCTGGTGTCTAGCGGCAGCGCTGGGTTTAACCAGTCACACAGAAGCAACAGAAAGTTTACTGATCCGGCGGGAAGTCTGGGTGGTCCGGGAACAGCAAAACTTGCTGTTGCTGCTGTTTCCAGTCACTAAAGCTGCCAACCGAAGGTCTGTCTCCGGAGCTGCCGTCCGCTCTCCTCCCGGCAGAGAAGTCTCCTAGAGGCGGGGAGTGAGGCGGAGGGACTGCAGAGTCTGACAAAACTATTTCAGTCATCCTTGGATTATGAAATAACACTTTATATCCCACTTATGCTGGAATCGAAGGGAAAATACAAGTGGTATGATGTGGAGTAGAATTTGGCACTTTATGTTAATGCTAAACTTACTATTTTATAATAGTATGATACCTATTTGGCAAGCTTAGCCTTTTTAATATAGATCTCACCACTGAGCCATCACACAAGCACACGACATAAATCCTGAACAGGGTGGACATATTGTACTGTAGATTATGTTCTTTCAGTCAGTCAATATTACAAATCCCTGCACTTGTTATTGTAATGCCTGAACGGGGCCTTATCTGGAGGGTGCACGGATCACCTCAGAGAAAACTCAATTTCCTGCTCATTTGTACAACAATTCCCGTCATTATCTCGCTTATCAGACTCGCCTGACAGACATGCTATCACGGGTTTCTCCATGAAAACAACTTTAAAGTTCCCTAATGTTTAGTACAATATCCTATCAGTGACTGCCGCAGTTCAAGAATACAGCAGTTGCATCAGTGTTCAACAATTGTTATGAAGGCTAAAAGCATTGGCTCTGCCACACCTCATGCTACAACACCTCATGTTACAAGCTTTTTATCAATGCACACAGCATACTGTAAATGAAGGTTTGTGATAATGTCCTCAGTGATTGCAGATGTCGAGCATTGTGATAATGTCACTGGAGATCTGAGGAAAACAGTACTCTGGTGTTACGAGGTGGTGCTGTCGTACAGGAATATTCTAAATGTATTCTAAACTCTAAATAAACACTGCTCAAGTCAAAAATTGAATTAATAAATATACAGGTGCAAAATATGCCTGATTGAAATGTAGAATGTCTTCTCTATCAACACATCATTAACATTTCTGAGGGGAAAAATAGACTTTATTTGATATGAGTACCACCTGCCTCCTACAAACATGCTGAGGCAGGTGGTTTGCAGCACTCATAGTTTATATAACTATATAACTGTTCTGGTGATGATTTAGAAATGTAGCAATCCTACTAACATGGATCAAAGGCTGATTATGCTGCTGGAGTGCTTTGGGAAGCTCATATGAACGTTTTGATACGTTTTTGTGCAGCGACTCTAGGTTGCCATTGGTATCCATTGTAACCGTTTGAGTCCAAGCTGATTAGGTGCCTGCCTCCACAAATAAGCAATCCTACAGGGGTTGCTTATTTGATACTCAAACGATTTTCAGAAGAGTATTCTGATGAATCTAGAAAAACAGTAAGTTATTAATAACAGTATTTATAACAGAGAACATTGTTTAAAACATGAACATGTTTTTAACATAACTGAAATGAACAAATTGGGATATTATATGGCTTATTACTAGTAATAAAGGAATATATTGTGAATGATGAAGGAGGTAAGTGCAATTTATAGATAAGATCTGCTTGTTGCTGGATCATTTGAGTCAACTGGAGTCTTTGCACAACATGGAAACACATAATGTTGCTTCCATCACTGCTCAGCGCAAACACAGGATTTCCCTTGAGAAGCTTGTGGCCTCTGAGACATTTTTCAGCTGAGCATACAAATAAACCTTGGATATCTTAATGGCCATATGGTAATGTGAATTTTAAAGGAAACAGGACCAGTCATTGGTAATGACTTTACAAGTAAACAATTCAGCGCCCCCATGTGCCCCTGGTGCGCTGGCTACTCTTGGGATTTGCTTGGTCTGGTTCTTGAGTTCAATCACTGTATGTCATTAAAACAGGACTTTATATTTGGCAGTGTTTGAAAGCTCTGAATGCATTTGAACTTGTTTGAATTCAGGTTACCCCTACGAGCTGTAATAGAGGCTAGATTTGTTGATCAGCTACTGCTAAATTCTGGAGATACAACAATCATTTTAATCTTCAGGGGTGGATTGGTTCTTGTTAGGAGTTAGTGCAGAAAACAGAGTTACATTTAAAATGGAGCTTCCTTGTTCACATCCGCTCATAGAATACTCCCAGCAGGAGAAATGGTCTACTGTGACAGGCTGAATTTCTAGGCTGGCAAACAGCATTATTCTCACCCCTGGTCCAATTGTCACCTTTCATCGAAATCTGCTGTCACGGAGTGGAGCCTGATGCTAAGCAGGGCTGCTGGCCTCCCTGCATGTGTCTATCGCTGTCTGCATTCATACTGGCTGGCCAAAGTGGTGATGTAAGAAATCAGGTGTGGGGAGACAGAGAAATGGACAGAAAGAAAATAAAAAGGGAGAGAATAGTTGGTTTAGTCTCACAATGAACTACTCGTCCACCATGAAGTGAATATTACAAAAAGAAAAGGAAAACTCTCTAGAGCTCATCACTCATCCTGAGCTGGTGGAGCTAGACAGGTCTGTATCCTCTTCCTAATATTCTTCATGACAGACTGTCCGTTTAAACGGCTGGCCTCGCTGATCCTGCTCCATCACTTCCAGGGTCCAGGGATGAGGATACCTTAAACAACGAGTGCGTAAATTGTTTCCATTTCTAGCCACAGTGAAAACGTTAAAGTGACTAATGGCCGTGTGTACTTGATGTTATACACGGGCGGGCAGATAAAACATTTTCGATATAAAAATGTGATTTCAGTACTTATGATCCAGCAGGTTGTGGAAGATTTAAATTCCACCAGTGTGTCAGCCATCACAGTTTTTATATTTATTTCTTTTGCCTTCCAAAAAATGATGTGCGTTGGTGTAAGGGTTGTTAAGACCTCTAAATAATTCAATTATTCTGGCTTTGGTTTGATATGTTTTGAAAATACTGCCACTGTGTAAATCTGTATGGGCAGCAGTGCATAATATGTCCAGTCAAATCAACTGGAAATCTGGATCTCAGGACTCCAAAGACAGCCGTTGGTTGTGTATTACCTTTGCCAAATTCCTTTGATGTATAAATGATGAGTTCTGGAACACAAAAAGCTTCCGAGGAGATTGCTTGGTGCTTCGACTCAGAAATGATAGAAGGAAAGGTGCAGACCTAAAGTAGCACAAGCGGGGTAATCAAATGTAAACAAGCCCACTATCATTACCGGCACTTCAAACATTTATGATTTGACCAACAAGTGATAGCCAGAAACCCCAAACATAACTAAATGGACACAACGGAAGTGCATGTATCCGGACTGCAGTCAAATCTACAGCTAACAAGACAAATCATTAGTTAACAGTGTTGAGATGTTGTCATCCTAAATAAACTATATTCCGTCCACTGGAATTTAAGTAAGTACATCAACAACTTAAACACATTTGCCTAAAAGTGATTAGAATACTTTTTTGTTTCTTCAGCGCTGTGGGAGCTTTTACACCAGTGGCTGTAGTTTCAAGTCATCGTAGAGTTGCGATGTATCTCTCCTTCCTTGCGAACCCTCTTAATCTCAGTCAGACTGGATGGGAAGCATCAGTGAGCTGCAATCTTCAGGTCTCTCCACAGATTTTCAAAGGGGTTTAACTCCAGGCTTCGGTTGGGCCTCTCAAGTAGATACAGAAACAAAGCCACCCCCCTGTTGTCTTGGATGTGCAATCTGGGTCATCGTACCACTGTAAGGTGAATCTCCACCAAGTTCTGAAGTCATGTGCACATTATTTTTCTTGTCTTGCTCATACTTCCCATAGTCGTGACCAGCTTCTCTACTGATGGAAATATTGCAAGGAAAACAATGAATAAATAGAAAAATCCCAATTTAGAACACCGTCTTTGCTTTTACCTATATGCAATTCCCCACTTTCTAGATTGCAATACCCTTGAATTGCCTCACATTCGTGAGCCTCATAGCACACCTTATTAACTCCCACGATTAAATGACAAATGGAATTCCCACTGAGAATATTAATATGCACCTAAATCCGATTGTCATTCAATTACTTCTAAGGGACAACGGAAGAGTTTGACTACAGATCTTAGAAGGGAAAAAAAATCACTTAGTGTGAAATAGATCATTTTTTTTCAAAGGTTGGAGATGGTCTGATGTTGGAGTTATTGATAGTCATTGTTGTGACACTCACGGTTTTTCAAATGGCTGCATATCTCAGCAGACATGAAAGCTGCTAATTTAGAGAGCCAAACCAGAATGCCGAACCATTACTGAAATTGAAAAGAAGTGGCCAGATATCAACACAGAAGAAGAAGCTTGTTACTGTGCACTGGCAAACCCAAAGGTAACACTGGTTGTGGTCAGAGGGCACGGGCAATATTGTGGCTCATATCCTCAGAGGAGTGCTTGCCTCCTATAATTGGAGCATCCCTTGTCAAGTTATACCCTCAAAGGAAAAAGACCTGACAATGGATTAAGCCACAGAAGCTATTCCTTTCTTGTGTACATAAGACTACACTATATGTTAATCTTTGAAGACTACTTCATCATTCCATACATGGCAACTAATGTAAATACAAGCTAATGTTTATGCCTGGACGTTCAGTATGAAGAGGAACAATGTCACTACAGTTTAACCATCACTAATTCCCTGTCTCCAAAATGTTCATTGATCGGTTGTTTGAGATGCCATAAAAAAAACAAAGAACACATCAAACATTTTTTTTTTAAAGATTAAAACTCGCAAGGGGAAAGGGCAAAGCAATCTGTCCACATACCTAATAAAGTAAAACTCCAGTAAGCATTACATTAAATATTGTTATTAAATCAAATCAATATATCCAATGTGAAAGTTTCGCCTCTAGGATGTAAATTTATATTCATTAAAAAAAAACAGTAAGGTAATTAACTCAATAAAATACAGAATCAAATGATGGACATTATTTCATTTCAATCAGCAGACTCCACAAATGAGATAAACACGAAGGTTATAGCTGCACCTTGCAGTAAACGGTTAAATGTTCTATGTTACCATAGAGAATACATTTAGTACAGTGTTTGTCTATTTGATGAAACCAGTCAATTTATATGCTGTATTTTACATTGCGATCTTCATTTGGGGTGAAATTGGGAGAAATGGCACCATGAGTGTCATGAGAAAAGAAGTTTCCTTTGAAATCAGGAAAGTTTCAGAGCAAGCAGATGGCACTCTGAATTATAATGCAGGTGTAGAAGCCCTTTCACAGCTACTTAAACATTAACGGTGAATCGTTATTCATTTTAAACATTTTGGGATTGGTAATTGATTTGAAGAATAGTTTAAACATGGCTTGTATCCCAACACACTATTATAAATATAATTAATCAATTATGTTTCTGACATTATATTCTGAAACAAATCCAACTCTTTGTTCCTCTGCAGTCTAACGAAATAAAAATGAGCAAGATCCGTGTGCACTGTGTGTATGTGATGTGCCTTAACATGTTGAAACCATTACAATGACAGAATCTTGAAACATTAAATAAAAAACAACAAATGCTACAATGGAATAAATATACGTCATGCAATATGATTGATTGCAAGGATACATATGACGCGACATGTACCGTCTCATATGTTGCCTCCATGTCTGTCCTAAATGAAATTACTACATCATCAATTGTCATAGTAACCATACATCATTGAGTTGTGGCCAACAACGTGTGTAGTGTGAGGTCACATCATGACCCTGACCTTTGACCTCCAAAATCTAATCAGTTCATCTTTGAGTCCGAGTTGCTGTTTTTGCCAAATTTTAAGAAATGCCCTCCAGACGTTCCTGAGATATAGCGTTCACGGGAATTGAGCATGACTCTTTTCAATGAACAGCTACTAACACACAAATAGCCTGCTGTATTATAATATCTTAAAACAGCGCTTTTGAGCGAGCTTTCAAAATGTTCCCCAAATATGAATACATTTTTTTCTCATCATTTCCTCTGGAATTAATTTTCAATTGTCAACACGTCTGCAGTGAAATAAAAGCTGGAGCGACTGCTTCAGTGCAAAGCATTAAACTCATAGGTGAGTGGTTTCTCAGACAAATATCTGTTGAGTTAAAAAAGAACATTTGTTCATGTTGCAGTAGTACTTAAGTGTTAGGCTTGAATTACATCCATTCTCCCTCAGGCCTCTGCAGCTGACTTTAGTAGGATACCCTCTCCGGACTGTCATGAGGGAATATCTCCTCAACCGCATGATTCCCTGCAACTCCATTGAAAC
This sequence comes from Pholis gunnellus, assembly GCF_910591455.1. Classification (NCBI taxonomy): domain Eukaryota; kingdom Metazoa; phylum Chordata; class Actinopteri; order Perciformes; family Pholidae; genus Pholis; species Pholis gunnellus. The sequence continues at coordinate 18,104,581 of NC_136537.1, forward strand.
CAAAAGACAAACGATCCTCACTGTGTTCCACCCCATCCAGAAAGGCATTTTGTCTACGTAATACAAAGCCAAGCACTGCTATGAGTTTAAATGGGAAATGGGCACTGCTTTATTATGCTGCAGAGCCTTGAAATGAATGTGGATAATAGATATATTCACAGCGGTATTAATATCCTCAGAGTTCATCTTTATTTTTTTCCTCCCCTCATTCTCCATTTCTCTCTCACATGCTCCAAAGTATTTTGCCCTTGGCTAAGCCCTATACGAAATAGATTTATGAGAACATTTGTGTCATATTTCCTCTTTTCCGGGATTGTCAAGACAGATTGTCAGTGCACCACTGATTGAGTGGAATCACCACACAGACTTGCCAGGCCCCACATATTCATCTCTGGGGGGGATTTAACTAGGCAAATTGGCCGCTGACACTTCTCTTGAGGCTTTGCTGCTGCCATCACGATGAGGTCAGAGGTATGAAAATATTGGAATCTATGGCTACATTTCAAATGGTTACAGTCTCAATTTCCAATAGTACATTTACGAATAATTGCATAAACAGTACATTAAGAGTTCATTTGTAATCCAGTTTCACTGATATTCCCTGAAGGGCAAACAAATAATATAGTATACATTATAAGGAATATAATTAAAAACTGAGAAGTTTCTTGAACCCTTCATATATACAATACCTAGTGTATATATGTTGAATGGATGGCATTGAGTATTTTTCAGTGGCACTCATGGTATTACTAAACACTAGCTCACAAGAGCTGATAGACCTATGGCTCAAGTCCTCAAGTGAGTTATGGTTAATAAATGCTAACAGAATGCTTGTTTTTTTTCGTATTTTACAGCTAATATGGAAGGAAATGTCAGTCAAACAGTCCAACAGCTTTCATTTGTTTGTATGTTGAGAGATTTGCAGTGACTCTGCCGTGGATTTTCGATCTGACATCTCACACGTTCGGTACAAGACTGTCAGCATCAATGTTTAACCTGAGCCTATCTGAGGATAATTAAAAAAAAAGAATAATGTCAATTAATAAGTAATATAATGGATCACATTTTCATGGCACAATGGTAATGAAATAATGGTAACATCTACCAGGACTGTGACAATTCACTTAGTCCTATTACATTGTACATTGTAGTGCAACTGAACCTTCCTGTGGCACGATACAATAATTACTGAAGGCAAATGAAGGATTTACTGTATGTCTTTACAAACTAAAGCTGGCAGTGGTGACAGTGTGCTGTCATTCTGGGGGGCAGAATAGGAAGAATTAATTTAAATTAATTTAATTTCCAATGAGGAGGTCTTCACCCCTTTAAGCTATCCAGACCTCCTTCAAATCCTTCATCCCTCAGAGCGATTTATCAGTAGAGATCAACAATGACATGGTGGCAGAAGAGGTTACCAATCCTCTGTACAGACAGAGACGGAGCTCACAGTGAAATATGCTAGTAGTCCGGATACAAAGCCGATGATAAAAGCAGAATCCGTAAACATAAAGGAAGTCAATAGATTGACTGTGGCGAAGGATCTTTTAGGCAACAACCTTGATGTTTTAAAAAAAAGGGCAATATGAATAGAAATTGACAAATTCATCCTGCATTAAGTGTTTGCACGTACATGCGCTAGAATAGAATAAATTAAGCCTTTGCTCCTATCCAAGGGACGAGATGTTCAATATCAACCTTGAGATAAGTACAAAGAATTGGAGATATACTGCTTCAAACTTTCCGCTGCCATAGACTTTCACAACTTCTTAGACATATAACCTAATCCATTCAGCTCTGTATTACTATTACTACTTATGAAACATATGGTGTAAACAATGTATACAATGGTAAAAAAAATGGTTGCACTGGTGTCAAGATGGAACTTGATACAGTACTCAGTATCAAGGTTAAATATTGTACGGTGCAACACATATAATTCAGTAAGCTTCACGTTATATAACAATCTCTTCTCTCCACAAGCTCTATCGATTTCAAAAATGATTTTGAGTGCCTGAATGACAGTGGTGTCTCTATAGCAGGTGAAGAGAAATGTGCTTCTGGAGATGCTGGTTCAAAAATACTGTCATGTACATGTCCTTTTCTGTTATACAGGTTCCACAACCAATGCTTTCAGAAGCACTGCCATTCTCAAGACACACAATGCATTTGTCTGCAAAGTAAAGAACATTGAAACTACTCGACATGGTTTTCAAAAGGAGCACTTTAGCTGCTGCTACTGTTTGTATTTTTTTGTGTGTTGACTTGGAGGATGAAAACACTGACATTAAACGAGAAAGTGTTTAGAGATCAAACACATTGACAGAGGCTGCACATTTAGCAAAATATTAAATTGAATTGCTTGTGGGTCTGGATTTGCATACAAATATACAAAAAGACAATTACATAGTGATGCGGTCGTATAATCAACGAATCGGCAGTAGGCCTACAGGAGTCACAGCAAGCTAAGTGCTTTTTCAGTGGCAACGATGGTGGTGCAAAATGCATAGAAGATGAATCAATGTTCCTTAGCCTATGGCCAAACTTTTCAACGCATTTCATGAAGACCGTTTAAGTATTTCATGATTTTTTTTTAAATACGCCGCTAACAACCTCAGTGATGAAGGTAATTAAGATGGGAAGGCATTGACACAAGCAAGAGGACCAGATCAAAGAAAGTGAAGGCAAAGTGCTGCTCTACATTATATTGAACAAGACCTCATTACATTACATTACTTTGACGGGCACTTTGTCCACAGCTAATGATTATAAAGGAGTATTATAGTACAATAGTTCCAGGATAATTACTTAATTTGTTCCCTCCAATCTTTTGCGATATTTTTGAACAGAAAACCTAAAAACGGCTCCACTAGTGCCGTGGACAAGACTGGGTAGACTGCATGCAAATTATCTTTGTGAAATACAGTTCACATCAAATAAACAAGTAGTTATTCTCGTTTGGTGATTTCGTGACTGTACTGATTCTGGAAGGATGATTTAGGTGGCTAGCAATTATTTTCTAGGTCAGTATGGTAATGAGGCAATATGGGTGCTGAGAGGCTCCTGTGATACAAAAAATAAATAATTGTAAAGCATTTATGCCCATATAGTGATATGACAAAGATCAGATAATAATTTAATTTAATTAGCGCCTAATTAATTTTTTGTTTGTGTTCATAAAATAGTAAAACTAGAATTTGGGCTTTGCTGTTGTATGCCTCTGCTAACTAGTCAAATTGCAGTTCATGGTATAAAAACAAAAATATGTATATATATATCTATATATATAGATATATATCTATATATATATATATCTGTCTATGTATTTTTTGACAAACTTACACGTTTTCAATTAGGTCTTAATTTTGGTTGTGAGAACATTCTAAGCTGCTAAAAGTTGAATGAATATCCGAGTATATTTATTTTACTAATATTACATACACAGTTATTTTCTGCTCAATAAAGTCATGTATCCATAATGCGGGCCAATGTGCACGTCCTATCAACAGCCTCCTGCCCCTGCCTCCCGACATAATCAGTTACTCGCCTTCATACTGCAGTAGCCCACTATAAAAAACAAATGGAATGATCAATTATGCAATTAACACAAATCATTCATTGAAATACGAACAGGTCTACCGTATAATACATTTTCACATTTTAGAATTACTGTGGGGAAAATGTACACCGTTTTGAATGTCGGTGAAATCCAGACGGAAATGATTGAGGTGGCAATTCAATTTCTTAGAGAAACTATGAGTGAAAGTCTCAAGCAGCCAATCAAGGCAAGGCAAATTATGATTTCCTTGGTAAATCACCAAGGCCTGATTGCACTTATCAATGAACACAATAATTGTACAAGCTCCAACCATTGTATATGGCCATTTGATTACATTTGAATCCCTCTCTTGACATCCAACAATAAGATATAACTTGCAGGTAACATGCTATACACAGGTTTGTTCTCAAACGATTTATTACCCAAGTATCCAAAACAATATGATAACATTGTCTTAGTCCTTCACCAATGAGAAGACAAAGGTTTTACTGTCAACTGTTTTACTTTGTCTTATATGTGATGTTTTAGTTTTGATGTAAAAGTATTATGTTGTTATATTTACTCATGCAGTGCAAGTGCAAACATTGATTATAGTGTACAATCATTATACTATGAAGCCCAGTAAGAGGGTTTGTTGCCATGCGAACAGCTTCCAGGTTTCCACATAATCAATGAGGATTTTTCAAACTGTGGCTATATGACTAGATAATGTTACGGCATTAAAGACATTCCAGTCATCCAAGTCACGATGCACTACGTTGGAGGAAAACTGTCCCATTAGAGAGTAAAAAAACTAAGTAAAAGGGGGTCGAATAAGAGACAATTATAATGTTAAGTAGAACTTCAAAAAAGAGGAGAGGAGGCTATCATGCAAGCAGTCTTTTAGTGTACATTGTTAAAGCAGGGGTAGGCAACTTTAGGGAAACCAGCAAGAGCTAGCTAGAATTTAAAGTATGCAAATAAAAAAAGAATCCCAGCCCTCCAGCCTTCCCTCCAAAGCCTCTCAACGAGAACACATGAGAGCAAACTGCCTGACTACTGCTGAGCGCGCCGGGAAGAGGAGCGCAGCACATTTGTTTGCCATTGCTAACCAAAACCTTATGTTTTATTCACATGTAAGAAAACACCGAACATTATCGTAGTGAACTTAAACAACAATAATCGCTATTGTTAGTCCTCACCACTGTCAAGCTCGCATATTGGTATTGGCATTGGCATTTTTGTCCCCCTCGCCTTGCGGAAGACTTCGGTTAAAGACGGAGTCGGACAAGCAGGTAGTAGACCATCCAATCATTTCATACGGGCTGAATGAAATGCCTGACGGGCTTATTACAGGCCTGCGTCAGCCACATGTAGCAGATTGTTTGCTTTTCTGTTTTATGAGCATTTCATTTATGCATTGCTTTCAAGATGTAAAGAGAATGTAAATAAATATAACAAAAAAATGCTTTTAAAATAAATTGCCTCCCATAGCTTCCAGATGGAAAGAAAGCTTTGTTTGGATTTCCTTAGCCAGTTTACCTGATACGAAACCAAAAGCTTGTAGAGGATCTGAAGATAGTGGTGAATAATTAAATGATGCTCTACTGTTTCTACAGGCAGTAAAAAGCTTTTCAAAGACATGGAGTCAGCCAGCACATGGCTTCTGGTCACTGTGTTCCTTTGTGCCTCAAAGTAAATCCGATGAAATAAGATTTTTAGAGGCTCGTCAGCAGAGATTTAAGCTTTTCTCATTTAACTAGCTTCAACATTCCGTACACACTGTACAATATAGCAACTAAAACAACACATAAGTTAAACAAAAAATGTCTTAATGGTACAAAATATGAGAAAGATATTTGAAAAGGGTGCAGATATATTAAAAAAAACATCTCTGGCCTATTCAAACATAACAACCCATCCTCTAATTGACTTTTTATGTCTCACAATGTAAACAGGAGGTCTCCTTCACTGTCCTACTGAAAACCCTGTTTAATTGTATGTGATGTTCAATGAAACAAGAGAGGTTTGCTGTGCTCGGGCCCTGCTCCTCGACTAGTTCCTGAGTCCTCAGTCAATTAACTGGCATCTTCTTGAATAAATCATTTCCATGAAATGACAAATTGATATAATTCAAAATTTGCAAATATAGACATCTAAATATATACGGCGCATGAGACTATTCATTCCACTTACACAATGGCTGGCAGCCTCAGTCAAGTGCATAATTAGTTGAATTAGATTAAATAACCAATTACGAGGCTAACAAAGTAAATAAGCCTTCAGGGATTCCACCAAATTCCTGGGAATAGATTTAAAGTGGAATTAGTTTTATTGACGGGCTGAATGACAGTGTGGTCACACAAACAACTCTATTCCTGTCACAAAGAGAGAGTGCTAGCTGCCGTCAAGGGAGGAAATAGATAAGTAAAGGGTGAAAATATGTTGATAAGATAAATTAATGAATATAGAGCAATGCATTTACTGATATATTTTGGTCGTCGTATCGCTCACAGTAAAGTCCTTAACCTTGTACAGGCTCCATTCATTACCAGATGATGTTGGTGCTGATATAATGTATGTGTGGGTATTCTGATATGCAACAACCACGATACATAAAGTCATGAAGACATACCTTTGCTGGCACTCTCCACATGCTCCAGTTCATCTGGAAACCTCAAAATCTCTTGGTGACTCTCTTCACACTTCTCGGCGAGGAAATGAAGAAGTGTTGTATTCTGACCGATGGATTTAGTGTCTCGTAGCTAAAAAAAACACAACAACAACACAAGAAAATATTTTTTTAAAAGAAAGTAATTCATGAATCCAGATGTTTTACACTCATTTATGCGTTCAATGTACTTCACAGCCTCATGATTAAGGTGCATACATAATGGCAACAACTGTGGTTGCAAAAACCAAGTACAAAGTCTGTTTATGCTCTCGTGGGTACGGTACATGGCCACCAAGATAATGAGTCAATCTCCAGTATCAAAAGAGGGACTGGATAGACACACAGTAGATGATGACTTAATAAAATAAAAATGCATTATGAAACACAACATACTTTCTCATCCAAAGACAGATGGCTAGAAAAACAAACGCAAACGCTCATATACCGTACAGTGCATACACACACATATAATGATGGCGCACCCATGAGGATAAAACAGTGTGGCACGGAAGTCTGAATGAAAGTACTGTACTGTATTTGCCAAGTATCTGTGTGTGTGCGTGCATGTGTTCATACACAGAAGCTGGAGTCTCCACATCAAACTTGTTTCATATTCATTCCCCACCATGATTGCCATGCTGTTCGAATGGCATGCTGGGTAAACTAATTATCACAAGCCACCTCTGTGTACTCCTACTGATAACATCCTCACTGTAAACAGCCTGCATTTGGACATGCCCACATATGTGAACGTGCAAACACGCTTACACACACGCACACGTTTAGGCAATAGTGAATTTAAACAATTACAGGCAGTCGGATGCATACGGTCACACACCAACAGAAAAACACACATACTGTCATTAGATGAGGATCAATCTTTTGCTCACGTTGGGTGATCACAATTTCATTTCATGGATTTAAAATTTGAATTTGTTTATGGTTTTACCCAAAACTGTGATTACCAAGCAAAAAGGTGCATACGTCTGGAAACATTGGAATGTGTAACAAACGCATGGACATTGCCCATTTTAATGCTATGTTGTATGTAATGTACATGCGTGTAATTGAAACACTTAAAATGGTCAATACACATAACTGATTACATAATGTACAAGGGGACCAGTTTAAATGGCAGGAGCAAAGAGACTGTTTTCAAACGGACTCTGCTGAGATAAAAAAAGACTTGAGATAACACATTCAGCTGAGGGTATCTCTGTGAGGGCAGGGGGAATCCTACTTAAAACCCAAGGTGCTGATGCTATTTTCACACTATTTTACATCAGGAATTTCAGTCAATCCAGCTTCACGGTATCGTGAGAACTGTGCCAGGGGCTGTGGAGTATCTGTGCACAGGTTGTAGTGAGCTGGTCTGTGTCAAAGTCTAGGGCTGATATTAATCCTAGTCCATCCCTTGTCCTGGCCATTTCAAGTTTATTGCTAAAAGCCAAATGTGAAAAAAAAGACTTTCACTGTCAGGTGCTCCTAAGCTTTGGAAGGCTCTACGTGTAGAGCTTATGTGTCTTATCCCATTATGTCTTAATGGCTGAGCTGGATGGAGTGTAAATAAATGCATACGCCTTCAAACAAATCTGCTCATTTGAAATAGATGGGACATGCCTCTTCATTAATGTTTTGCCGAAAGCAAGTTCTGAACAGTGATATCACTCAAACTTTCATAAGATAAATTGCCTTGAGGTAGCATTCTTTCAAATCCCCAACTAGTTAGCACAACGCATTCCAATATATTCATCATTTAGATCGGCACGGTATTACAAGCAAACTCACTTCCACTCGAATATCCAGATCGAATATAAATAAATAACACAATAATTAACTACTAACAGAAGAAGTGGCGGTGGGAATACGGAGCACTCACACTAACAGAAGAATCGTCAGCCCTTGATTGCTCAATTTCACTTCTGCAGATGGAGCAGCAGGTAAGGGCAAACACATTGTATACTTGCTCATACCGTTTTATATTATGCTGTATTAGAAGAAGAAAATGAACATATAATATATAATGTAAACAGGAAAAACCACAAGGCCACTGCTGAGAATGGGCGCTGTGAATAGAAGGGACATATAGTGATATGAATTCCCATATTTTCAGAGCAGATGACAACATCAAACTCAATTTGAGTAGATGACTCCAAGTCAAGTGCCTAATAGGTAGCCCGTTGTGTTCAACTTAAAATCAACACAAACCATTGCCATGTGGTCGTAATTATGAAGCAGAGCATGTTAGAAGTGTTTTCCCACCTTAAGTAAGACTGGGATATAAAACCCAAGAGAAACACTATTTCTTTGTTTTTAGTCAAGCAGCAGATGGTTTGATCCATGTATCCAATATGTGTCATTATGTAATTAGTCACTTCTATAATCGTCTGTGGATTGTTATGCAGTTTTCTAACAATACAGGTATTCTGTGAAATACATGCATACGTACACAATTGTTTCTATCATGAAACTTGCTCACACGCTTTTCACATTAAGCTATAGTGACATGAAATCCACATTTCACCGCTGTCCTTGTGAAGCCATGAGTTGATGTTCTGCTTGAGGAATATCTGTGACCAGCCTGGCTCCCAGGACACGTGGGTGTCCTTGGCAGGACGTGGGGCTGTAGCGGAGGGCTGAAGTTGGAACGCAAAGATGGGTCAGCCTATGCCCTTCCCCTTGTTGCTCATTCCCATCATCAACCTCCTCCTCACTGATGAGTCCATTAGGTACCCTAGACCTGCCACCCGGGGGGCCATTTACTTGATTGACTAAAGTGAGAAAGCAGACTTTTTTTCTTGTCCATCTATAATGGCCCAATCAACCTCCCGAGGCATTACCGGGCTCTACACTGACACTCCATACTGATTCAGTCAGCTTTCAGGAATACGAATGGCACACTGGATTCACTGTACCAAAGCCCCTTTCACGCCCGCAAGATGGCCGGCTTCATAATGTGTGTTAAGTGTGGCTTTTGGCATTCACAATTAGATCTCCCATATTAAAAAAATCCCATGTTGAGAGTTTTTTAACGTAACATGACTGCTCTATTTCACATGATGGTTTTTATGCTTAAACCCATTGTAGCACTGCTTCTGAACAGCAGGGAGTTTGAGAATAACGCCTCCAAAAGTGTCACAAAATCTTACACAGGCTGCTTTAAAGATGGATTTTGCAATTTATGTATCCCCACAGCTTGATTGCCAATCTAAGGCAGTGTTGGGGGCGGCTTGCCCTTTCTTCAGCACCAGCACGAGTTCTCGAAGTACTCTGAAGGCATCAGCTTCATCATCAATTAGATAAGACATCGAATAATGTTGCCTATGCTACAAAGCACCATACTGCCGAAACTACTTGAAAGGGACAGGACAACAAAGTCATGTTTTGGCTCACAATAAAATCCTAATTTGTTGACATGCTGTTGATTTTGAAGCTATTCCTGTTGTTTTTTTTCTGAAAGCAGTCTTGCATAGCCCGACATATCTCCACAGCGCTGTGTCAGCACTAATGAATGGACTAGCTCAAGGCAGCATCATCACTCTGGCTTGTTTGTTTTTGTTTTTACCAATAACAATCATTTTGGGCGGCACTAAGCACAGGATGCAGCAACAGCTGATAGAGGATGGGGAGGAGAACGTGGGCTGGAATACCTAGAGTTTACATCTGGTGTGTCAAAGCTAGTCGGTGAGCAGTTGCTATGAAATCATTTTGAACATTTAGGTGAACTTGGTCTGATTGTTCTCATCTTTTTTTAAGCGTTGTGCATGAGGCTATGTCTCTAGGCTAGGGGGACAAATTATTTAAGGCATCTTCAAATATTTAGGAAGAAATAAAAAAAACAACTCAATGTAAAATAAAAGTACACTGATGCTATTAGTGACATAAAAAACCTGAGCTTTGTCTTTCTCAGAACACAGTGAAGAAAAGCCTCACTCGTCATGTTTCTATTCGATTGTCAGAAAACTTTTAAAATGTTGCAAAAAAAAATGAAATACCAATTAAGTGTCTTCCATCAACTGGTTTGGAGTAAATAAACTCAGCTACAGCGTAATCTGTTCAGAAGTTGGCGGTATGGGCTGTAAACCACCAGTAAATAGTCCCTCATATCTACGAGAGAGAAATCGAGAGTTTGTTTCAATTGGGTTACTTTTTTCTCTCGTGTCGGCTACTATTGGCCACATTTCATATTGTCTGGAGACAAAGACAAGCATTCATATGTTATGGGGATATACTAAAAGAAGCTCACAGCAGAAACAGATGAGTTAAATGTTTGCTACGTCTGAATTTATTCTGCTAAGGCATTTCCATAATCCATTTAGCTCGTCAGCTCTTTTTCCACATAGGCAAAAAAACACCTCAAGCATGAGTACAAACTTATTTTTTGCAATTGAGAAAGTTTTATCTAATTTTTCATGTTTCCATTCAGATTTTGTAATGCTAAACAAATTCACATACAAATATGTGAATGGCGACACGGCTATACTCCCTGCCGAATGTAAGTTTTAGAGAGAGAGAGAAAGAGAGAGAGAGAAAGAGAGAGAGAGAGAGAGAGAGAGAGAGAGAGAGAGAGAGAGAGCAGCAGAACAAGTCTGCTACAAGAGCTTGGTTGTGCTTAGTATAGCTGTGTTTGCATGGCTGCCAGTCCTCTCTCTAACACTTTGCATGCTTTGTCAGTGGACACAGCTGCTGCCTTTTTCCGGCTCAAGTTCCACTCTGCTCCACGCCTCATCATGGTTATTACATTGGATAGGTACTGTAGATTTTCGAAGATCACGTCTCTGTTAAGTACTTTGAGGCTAAATTAATATCATGAGATTCTGTTTACATTCGTTAAACCACCTTTCCTCATGCAGCCGACAACTCTTGTTAGCATGTCTTTATTATCTGAGAACAACAGGTCTGACTGAGTTTTATGCCTGCATATCTATGTATACTTTCAAAGCATGATACGATTACATCTCACAAATAGTGGAGAACGTTTTCACTAAATGTATTAAGATTATGTGGATTTGTATATTTAGTCGGAGTTATGAAGATTATTCATGTATGAAGATGTAGACGTACGTTTCCTGCTGTCACTATGAGGAAAGAAATCTCCAAACTGTTTTGTGGGGTTCCGCATCGGTGGAAAAATGTACAGTTTGTACTTAAATCAGTCAGCACAATCGCTCTCTGTCTTCAGAAATCACTTGTATACCGCGCCAACAATATGCACTCAACAATAATGTGAAAAAAGGTAATTTGCTCTTCATGTTACTTCATGCACCTGCAACCCTGAATTGAGTGTTACAACACTTCTCTGAGGCTTCTCTGTGATCTCCTGTGGCTTGGATTGAACCTAATTTGTGCGATGCCGCTAACGTATATGAACAAATCTATAAATAAATGTATGTATTTGCACCTTCAGTTCATGTTTCAGACATGTTCACAACATGGTGTTCATCTGGGTTGTGCGGCGTGGTGATGTGTTACCTTGCAGAGAAAGCTCATGTTGAAACCAAACGTCTGGGCATTCCTTGAGCCGGCATTCATGTAATTGCCAACCAGCAACACCAGCTCCAGCAGTTTGCATAAGCTTTCACTCTTCTTCACCTCCTCACAGGCAAATGTCACATTCATGATGTCTGGCCGAATGTTATTCACCTGCTCCTCAAATGTCAGTTTGAACAGAATGCCGTTGAGACGGGGTCGTAGGAGTTTGACAGAACTCATCTGAAAATGAAACGAAATGAAAAAAATTGAAATCAATAGACAAAGTAGTAGTACTTTATCATTTAGTTGTACTAACGTTAGGCAGTTTTCCTGGAAATAGTATAGTACGAGCAGCCCAACATGGCCACCTACTACCATTGGTATTCATTTTCAAACTAAACACGCATGTTCTCTGCAGTGCAGGACAGAACATGCCCATTGCTTGTGTGATCCGCCCTTTAAAAACATATGTATTAAGTAAAGAGCAAAAACTGAAAAGTTGTGGCTCACTTGACAGGCAAATTGCACTTGAAGAAAATGGTTCCAGAGTAAGGAAAATAAAGATTTGCAATCAAACTGACATGAATTCTGTTCCTCTCTATCTCGGTTATTTGCAAGTAACTTTAGAATGTGGGCTTCTAAAATAACCTTTAATAACGTGAGGGAGCAGAAATCCTATAAAGTTACACAACCTTGCCATCACCGTCACGTTGAGTGTAATTACGGCTACAACTAGTTTTAATGAATGGAACATCAACTACCCTCTTTAGGAAATAGGATTAACCTCTTTCCTGCCTCCCTTCTGACTTTCATATGGATAAAGGAATCTCCCATTAAACAGCTTTGTCATGAATAATATAACAGCCTCAATCAATACTTGTGGGCTTACGAGTGGAATCACTAAAGCCAGAAAAAAAAGAAAAAAATAGTTCTGAAAATGGGAGGGGAATTAAAACAAATAGGGTTTTGGGTGTAAAATATGTGGCAAAGCGGCAACCACAGACGAGTTCTACAGATTGACGCATAATCCGATGCTTCAAGGCAACCTTCAGGTCCAACACATAATGTTTCATTACTGCTTAAATATATTCATGTGTATGGGCAAGTTGTCTGTCAAATAACCCCCTATCCCCCCCACACAAACATACCCACCCGCCTCACTTTCTTGCACAAAAGCATATGTGTACATACACACACACACACACACACACACTGACACATAAGCTCACACTTATTCTCTCTCCCTCACTTGAATTGATTTGTATACAATAAGGAGAAATCACAATGAAAGTGAACACACTGGTGACAGATCTGGCAGAGAAAAGCTTGAACGCAGCTTATTTCCCAAGGGAACTAAATAGCTCTGCATTGAGAAGGTACTTCATCAGTGGGGAGGTATGTGATCACAAAATTGGTGAGATCACCGGGGAAACTGCCACCCCTGCATCATTGCATCTCCTTAAAGACATAGGCAACGAAGCCTTCAACAAATAAAGAAAATAGCTGCGGGAGCTTGAGCACACCTGCGTCCCCTTGGGTCTAATTGAACATTTCTTTTGTAAATCCATGTAATGTAGCTCTATGATCTCGTTGTAAAGTTAAGTTCAAAGATAACACTTCATTTTAAAGTTGTTTAAAGTGCTGTGTATTCACTTGGTAAATGGATGGAAAGAGCAGTTAATTAAAAAGTAATTATAGCTGTAACTAAGTGGAAAGGTCAGAACGGCTTGATGATGTAGCTCCCCTCTTCTACAGCTGATTTACAGTACAGTTCTGCCTTTTCAGTCACCCTCATTTATAGCTGGTATTCCAGGTAGAACACGGGTCGGTGAGAAAAAGTTGTCGGTCAAAATGTCAAAGCGTAGTTAACACAGAGCAAGATTGGAGTCTGAGCATGTGTGAAACAGTTAAACATTTACTTAAAAACCTCAGATATGTCAACAGATGAGGTCAAACCGCAGATTGGGCCAAAAATGTTTACCTACTTAATTCCGGCTGTAATTACTTTCTAATCAAATCAATCAAAATTTGTCTGGGGAACACCTAGTTCTTTTGATGACGGAGAAAAAATAGATTACTTTGCGAGAGCTACACTCTGCATTTACTCACAGCATTATTTATCCTATTGATGCGATAGATACAACGTTGGCTTTGTGAAACATCACCAAGCTGGTTGACTACAGTGGCACGCTTTTCAAAGAACTTTCTAACTGACACGATTCACAGCCTCAGGGTATGGCTTCATGATGAGGAAACATTGACAGTTGATGTTAAAGAAATACGACATCCACCGAGTTCCTGTTGTGGATTGCTAATCAAAAGCATTTTAAGTGTTCTTAGCAAGAGTCAAAAGTTTTTGGAAAAAAAACCACATAGCCGCTGTCATATTGACGTTGTGCTGCAAAAGATTAAACTTTTTTTTATTAAATATGCCCTTTATATTGTTAGCTGTTTTAATTAAACATTACTGCAACCCACAGGAAGGTATCCCTCTAAATTATTTCTTAATTCCCTGGTCCTTTGCTAAACTGCTAAACCCAGCAGTCCGCCTCAGAAAGCAGTGTATGAAACAATGAAGGAGGAAGACAAAGACAGACAAAGGTGTTAACATTCAGTGTATGTTTGTGAGTCTGTGCGAGGTAAAGAGAGACAGAGCGAGCGAGCAATGAAGGGGGGAAAAAAAAAAGAATTTCTCAACTGTGCATGCTTGCAAGTGTTTGACTGCAGCAGACTGGGAGTATGATTGTGTGTACTGTGTACTCTCTTGGGGAGATCCAGTAGTCTCCAGGAAATTATACTCACCACAATGCCAAACTGCTCCGACTCCACTAGCTCTTCATATTCACCCTTTAGTTCCGCTAGCGCATTCAGCTCTTTCTGCTCCGGCAGGTTCTTTATCAGGTTCTACAAATGGGAGAGCACACACACACAAACACAGACATACACCACACACACACACGCACAGAGACAAAAACACAGAGAGAGCTACTGTTAATGCAAATCTCGTTTTCTGTCCATGTCAGGATAAAAATCCCCACACAGACAAGGATGACAGGGTAACTTACACAGTAGCAGGAGAGAAGAGTCCAACCAAGCAAATCTGATGTGTGTGATCCTATATCCCCCTTATATAGTTAGCTAACCGAACAACCATTAAACAAGTATGTGCCCGTGGGGGCAATTTTCTAAAACCACGGAAGAACAATTACCGTAAATACATGTACAATAAGGCTTGTCACACATTCGTAAATTAATAAAGATTATATGGAAAACTTCCTTAAATGTTTTTCCATCCTATATCTCTATCTTTATTAGACCAGACTTCAGTGGGAATGCATGGAGGTTTTCTGGTGGTCTGATAAGAGGATGCTAATCCACTGCTCACTGTTGGCTTTTTCCTGTGACTGTGATGGCCCATAGCCAATTACCGAACATGTCAGGGACCTTCAGATAACTGACCTTTACTGTATAATCCACGCTGCATTGCAATTGTCTTGAAAGCACATGCAGCGGTTTTGCCATTAATTTGCTCCTTGCCTGTTAGATTCCCCTTGCAGAAGCAAAACAAAAAAAAGATGCTGCTGGCCGTGAGGTTGAAGATTAAGATGAAGATGAGGGAGATAATGGGAGGGACTGTGTTTTCTGTAAATGTTAATTGTTTGTGTGAAGGTCAGTCAAGTTAATAAAATTGACCACGGCAACTTTTCCCTCTTTTTTTCTCAGAGGAGAATAAGAGGAAGAGGTGCCCTTTTCCAGGTCTTCACAAAGCTTCCCTCCTCATTAGCTCCCCAAATGTATTCAGCGGGAGCAGGCTGGCGCAGGGTCACGTGACCAGATGGGAGCCCAGACAAGAAAAACAGAGAGTAGACACTGCTGCTGGGCCACGGCCCTGGCTGGCCACTCTATAGACCTCAGCACCACGGCCAGTGTCTATTGCCCACTAATGATGACATCTCTATCCTTCCCTCAGGGAATGCAGCAATATAAAAAGTAAGCCATAATGCAGGCCTGGCATTCCTGTTTTGGGAGGGAGCCATTATATCAAATGTTGCTTGCTTTTGCTGAAGCTCCAATTAGGGTCTGCGGCAAGCGATGGTGCCATGATAATGAAGGCTTTTGATCATATCAGCTGAAGCAGAAAGGATTGTTGATGATATAAGAAAGTTAAAAAAAGAAACATATTTGTGTAATTGGATTTGTAAGGATGGATTTATGGAGTTAAATGATGACTGGGCACACGGGTTTCCTTTCTTATTGTCCTTTTGGTTGAGAGCAATGAATATATTTTGTATTCAGCACAAAGCTAATGTTGTTAATTATTCACTCATGACCTTTGTAAAGAAACTTTTCCTGATGCTGTTTCACACAGTATGCCCGATTACTTCTTCATAAGGGAAAGGCAAAAGCAAAATAACATAACTCTGAAGCTGAGGGCCCCTTGGCTGAGCCTGGTGAATGTAATTCAGCCCATTTCTATAATGTATGTTGTTCTGGGAAACAACTTTGTTTTCATTTGTCATCATGCAGAAAGCTATGATGACATGTAGAAACATGCATTCACACAGAACTGCTAACATTCATTGGATTTGCCATTTCCAAAGTGGCTTTTGTAATTACTTTAGAATGGATTGGAAGTTCTGCAGTGAAAATTATAACATTTCAAAATGCTAACAGCTAAATCCTCTGAAAAACACAGACAGAAGACAAGGTAATGGAAAATCGAATCCACCTTGTGCTTGTCATTTCATTTGTCTGTCATCTTGTTAATTATTAGAGACCCCATAGAGCACAATAGACACAAAGGCAGCACCATATGTAAGGCAATGTGGGAGACTGGGTGAAGATGCTGGGCCAGACTCCTCACCACAGGCCACCAGACGCACACAGTGGTCTAGGAGAGATTACAGGAAGTATGCTAGCAACAATACACATTCATTTACTGCCTTGCGGCGAAGATGAAGGCGCAACATATCAGCACATAAGCCAAAATAAAGCTATCTAACAACAAAGCAAACGGCAAAATGTGGTTGTTCCAAACATGGATACCTTTTCAGTATTCTGCTCCTTTCAATAGGTTGTCCTTCCGCAATGCGGTCAGGGTCTGTGCGTGGCAGTTGCCTCTACATTGAAACAACAGTCATGGCCTCCATTTCTAGATTTATTCTTTATCTGCCGACTGTCACAGTTCATTTCCAGTGGTGTATATATGGTATGCGCATCTTTATCGGGCTCACAAAATCGGGCTTTTGTAAATTCTGGGAGTGATCATTAAAATATGTATTATTAGTAACTGCCAATCAAGAACATGCTCAGTAGAAAGATCATAATCAATCTTTGTCAGGGACAGTGGTGGTCTAATAACATATGCACAAGCACAATTCATTTCCATCAGTGTGAAAAGACCCAAATACACGATATGTGCCTGCCTGTCAAAATGTGTCAACTTTCAACTTAAAGAATAACCATCAAGGGTATTGTTCAGACAATTGTTTTTGGCTGCTATCCTTTTCTGAAACAGATTAAGGATATCATTACAGAAAAATACTCAATCCATGTATTACAGATTTACTGTCAGCAGGTCCACTTAAGGACTCTGAGAGAACCTCACAACACCGTCACTGGTGCTTTTCCATCACTTTAACTTGGAACTGTATATTTTTCGTTCACATACAGAAATAAAACACCACATAAAGTAAATATTACTGGACTATTTCCCTCGTGAAAGGTATACTTGAGGAATGGAAGCGGCTGTGAGGTTAAAGTAATGAGATACAGGTTACGGTTCACTAAACATTTGTAGAAGATGACAGTATCTGTAGGGTTTTCGCTTCCACACTTTGATCTCTGCTGCTGTCAACTAGCTTCCAGTGATTCGAGTTTAGAAGAGGGGATATTAAGCATGTACCCGGCACACACTTAACCATACAGTTTACAGCACTGCATGCTGTTAAAAACAGCAGGAGCTAATGTAGTGCAAAG
Source organism: Pholis gunnellus (assembly GCF_910591455.1). NCBI lineage: Eukaryota > Metazoa > Chordata > Actinopteri > Perciformes > Pholidae > Pholis > Pholis gunnellus. Next base: position 18,122,244 of record NC_136537.1, read on the forward strand.
TGAAAATGCTTTGATATTCAGCACACAATGAATGGCAGTAAGTGTGCGCCACTCCACATATGGATCAAGAACAATTTCTGGTAATTATTGTATATGTGTGTATTTATTATATTGTGCCATATTAAGCCAAGATGAATGGTGTCCTTGTTGTGTGGAGCAGGACATGTAACATGTACCAGACCTAGTTTATGACCCCTGCCTTTTGAAATATAATTAGAGCCCAGAGAAGCATATTCCACGCAGTAATGTCAAAGTGATAAAAAAAAAAAGCCAAGAGATCTGGAGATTTAATCTTAGACACGTCAATCGATGAAGCTTTTCTCAGAGCAATAAAAGCTTTAATAAGACGGGTTAAATAAAGAAGAAATCCCCTGATGTCTAAAAGATGATCGGAGTAAACTGTGTTCCTCTCTACTAGGCTTATGGGAGGTCTACAACAAAGACAAAAGAGGAGCCATGTCTGACATGCGCTTGACAGATGTGATTTTCTCTTTTTAATTGATTTTCTCCTCAATTTTGGGAGATAGAGAAACATGATTTGTGATGTGGAGCAACGTGGGAGTGCCATCTCCCTGCCGCGACACCTCAGCAGGCTCCCTACCTGGCTCATGGCAAATCAGTGAAGACTTCAGTTTGAATCAATAACAAAATAATAGACAGACTTCTCAACATCCTACCAGCCTTAACTTCTGAAACAACGCTTGACAGTTCTAAAAAAGACGTGGAATTTCATTTTTTTCTTTTTTTTTACTGAGCTTAAGAGTCAAAAGAGAAAAGAGTAACTTTGCACAATAGTTTGTGGGTGAAGACAGCACCCATCTCAAACAAAAGGTTACTACCACAGAACTGAAAAATGAATACGTGGATGTGGAACAAAGGCTATCAAGTTGTGTTTTTGTTTACGAGAATGGGGACAGTTTTGACAGATACTGCTCGGTAAAATGGGAGTGCATGCACCTTCTAAAATATTAGATTCCTCGTCTCAATATTTTGTTAATTTTACAACAACAAAACGTACACATCTGTTTCACACAAAAATGTTAAGCATTTACAATAACAATGCAGGTTATGTTATAAATGTTTCATGAATATAAGCAACATTTAACCTCAACGTTAGAGGAAAACAAACAACAACAGCAACAAATGCCAAATCTTATCCAACAGGTGAATATGTTCAACAATGGCCATCAGTCAGGTCTTACATCTACAATCTACACCCGGCCAAACAGCACAAACACCTCAAACCTCACTGTGAGTAAAGCTACAGTGACGTGTTGACAGGCAACAAACTGAGTGTGGCAGATTCTAAAATCGCATTAAACCAAATGAGAAATGTAGTCTGAGAAAGAAAGACACAAACGCAGTGAGAGGGAGGTAAAAAAAAAAAAAAAAAAGGTTGAGCGAGAGATAGAGGGGGGAGGGATTATTTTGAGGGTTGGGGCTGGAAAACCTGACAGATTATCTGTGACATTAAATGTGTCTTTTAGAAGGAAGTATGGAGGATTCATTTATTTTTATTTTTGTAAATGTGCACACCTGAGCACCCACTTAGATTGTGAAGGTGTGAAGCAGGATTAAGAGAGAAATTAACCAAGCAAATAGGGCGGTTTACATAAAGAAAGAAGAGCCAAACACAGAGATGGAATTCGGTGAAGAAAAAGACACAGACAGAAAAAAAAAACAGAGACAGAAAGACATAAATAAAGTATTTTTGAAAGCGTATTCTACTCTAACCTGAATCTATTGTGAGCCCTCAGGACTTAGAGATGAATCGTATATATTAACTGCAAGGGGAATATGCTTCAAAATGTGAATACATATACGCTCATTTAATGATATCAACACTGATAAAACTGTTTCGCTTAAGACATGAAGACGAGCCACATGCAAGTTGTAAAGGTGGAAAGAAGGGGAGGGTCTGCACTGCACCGCATTTAAATCATCTCCCATTTGGGATCATTCTTCTTCGACAATGTCTCACACAGTCATCCTTATGCAGTGTCGGTATATGATGAGACTGTCAATCAAATACGAAGAGAGCTAGCATGCAAAACAGTAATAGAAATTAATTTGTGTGTGGAGTGTGCTGTCAGTGAGCGTCTCTGCGAGTCATGTGCCATCTGTCACAGAAACAAAGATGCTGAATTGGAGAGTGAAAACAGAAAACAAATTTTACTCGGTTAAGAAAACACAGCACCCAGTGTGCCTGAGGAGAAGCTGCATGGACTCCAACTAATCACAATTGTACTGCTGTGCTGTCGTGTGCATGAACTTCTGTCTGTAAGTATGCATGTGTGTGTGTGTGTGTGTGTGTGTGTGTATGTGAGCGCTTTCATCAATATTCAACCTGAGGACCGAGTGCCTGGCCTGGACCCTGTAGCTACAGATCAGCAGCGTGGTGATGATCGGTGAAAAGTACATGTAGCACCTGAGGTCCTGGCCATCAATTTCTAAGGCACATTTGATGTTGTACCAAGCTGTGCTAAGCCGCGCCTCTCTTTCCCCTGCCTTTACTTTGTTTATTCATTACTTCTCCTCCTTCTCTGTCTTATTCTTCCAGACCTAATCAGCATAATGTATTTCGCATTTCATTGTTAAATTAGCATTTGATGCCGAAGACAGTTATGTGCTGTGTGCCAAAATAAACCACAATTAAGCCCAAGGGGGATCCCGTTTCTCCTGCTTAAGCTCTAATCCAACAGGCGCTCTGCACAGCAATACTTATCACCTTGCCCCACATGTGCACTTTTACACCATGCAAATGATGCCCGACAATGTGCCAGGCTGCTACAATCACCTGTTGTTACAGCGGAGAACAAAGGCTGGCACGGGCACTGCCAGACCCCGCAGCCAATGAGCTACCGCGTGAACTGACGGGGCTCATGCATATGGATGAGCTTCGTGGTGATCCGTGTGATCGACAAGAGGGATAACCAATAATAACAAGCATGGCTAGTACGAAAGACTCCTGTGAGACCTGGCGGGAAGGTTGTTGCCATGGTGAGGTGAAGAGAAGTAGTGCAAAGCCGAAAAACTGTTAATGCTGATGTTTACTGTGAGACAACCGAGTCAGTGCGTATTACAGTTTCATGCGAGACACTATGTCATTTGATACAATTTCAAAATAAACTGAAATTATATATCGTGACACTTTCTACAAAAGCAAATATATACAGTATATGTAATTGATATGACTGCACATTGGATATTAAATCAACAAGTGGACACAGAGCAAGATCGGGGCCTCATGGATGCTGTAAAATCACATGCAGACACGTAGGTGAGTTCTCACCACTACACTTATATTGAAATAAGAAACTCAAAGGTCACAAAGATGAAAAATACGTTGTAACAGGTGTTGGTCTAACCCAGCAATATATTCTTACATATGGTATAATATGACAATACAAATACGCATCGTGCTGTGATATATACTATATTATTTTTCCAGCGTTTTTCCAGCGCTTCCAGCAACAGTTTGACTTGATCAGGATTTGCAGACATAGGTTTAACATGTGCAACGTTCTACTGCTCATCTTCAGTCATAAACTGAATACAAATGTTTCCCACTGTTTACCAGAAGCCCGAGTATGTCAAGCAATGAGTGCTCACTGTGATTTGCACACATATACTCATTAAGTCATGCTGAGTTTACATACAAGAGATGCTGGACACTTTCTCTACACTTCTTTGATAGAAGAGGGTACTGCTAATTACAAATGAATAGCGGCGGTGCAGTATTAGTCATTAGCCTTTCCTTTTGAAAAGGAGATGGGGTAATATAAAATACACTGGCAGACATTAAACATTAAGAAGCCACTTTGATATTCCACAAAACAAGCCCCCAGGGACATATCATCCACTGACTAGAGTTAGCTTACCACACACACACCAGAAACGGGGCGTGCTTAAACATTTAGTGATGACTCCCTCATTTCAAGCATCTAGATCACATAACACGTTCTGGGCAAGGGCTGCTCTGCAGCAGTCTACAACACTGCTCTTACTGTTTGCTCAAAATAAATCCTCAGTCTGTGTTGTGTCTACGGTTTGTTAATTCTCTAGATTCTTATATTTCTCTTTCTTTAGCTACATGGAACTGGTCCAGGTCACGTTTGTCCTGTGGGCCTGGATTTGTGCATAATCCCAATCCCAGATTTGCAATGTGCACCTTTTCATAATAGCTGGTCAACAAACAAAGACATTATGGACATAATTCAAATTACATGACTGTTTGTTTTGTTCTTATTTGAACGTATAAAACACAGATTGCTTATTATACATTTAAAACATATGACATTATATCCATGAACCACATTTAAAGTACTACAGTGCAAACTTTAGTTAAGATAAATGACTCAAGAGTTACAATACAAGATATATGAATCGTTTAAATATTAATGAACCCACACCCACGTACATGGCAGCCTTTCTATCTCACAATTTATTTGGGGTTCAAGTCAAGCCCTTGTTTTAAATAGATAAAGCAAGTTAAGTGCACTGGAAACCTTGTTCCAAAAAAGCTCAGAAAATCCTGGCAAGCCTGAAGGCATGTGCTGGATGTGGGTCATTTTAAATCAAGTTACGTACCTGTGCAGCAGAAGTCTGAATTTGAATTACTTTACTTCTGGTATTTTGATGTAACTTTTGAACTTCAGTGGGCGACTTAAGTTGCCAACGATATATACTTTGTAAACGTGCATTAGCTCTGATCCACTGAGGTCAATGTAGTGATGAACCAAAATGGATATGTATAGTGCACAAGGATAAATGTCCTGCTTTTGCATGATGGAGGTAGAAAAGCTGATTAGACCTTAAAAAAGAGCTTATGTTTGCCTGGGGGGCAATACAAGAGGGTCGGAAATTTACTGTAGGACATTTTTAAATGTGTAAACTGTAATTTCTTTGTAACATCTCCCAAGATGAGCCAATTAAGCAACGAGGGAATGCAAGGTGGTCCAGGAGAATAATTGCACACGAACAACAACATAAGAAAGACAAAAAGAGAGAGCTCGGAGAGCTTAGAGAGTACATTTGTTAAGCATTAATCTAAATTCCTGGAGACCAATACCACTTAATCCCTTCTACTGTAAGTAAGAAATCTTCCTAAGAACGCCTTTGGACACAGTTCCACTCAGAGACTGCAAAACCATGTGTAATACAACAATAACAACATTGTCAGCCACTTGAATTTATTTAAAAAAAAATCCCAGAGACCATTGCCACAACAGAACAAAATGAAATAAAATCTACGGCCTATGGTTAAACAATCTTAAGTAATAACACTACATTAACAAAATAATACAATTAATAGACAACCCTACAATTACGTACGCTCCCAGCTCATCACATTATAGTTACCTTTCCAGTAAACCATTATGCACAACCCGCCGCATGTGTACCAGTTGAATACACGATACAAAATTCAAGTCTACAAGTGCTTATTCATAATCTGGCCATTGTTTGGCCTCCTTGTGTTCCACTGGCAGGAATGCAGCATGAGACCAAAGACAATTAGTATGCCAGTTAAGCCTTCTGGGGCAACTAGGCTTTTGTCACTTTTGGAGAAATTAAAACGCCAAAGGAGAGCGAACTCAAGTCATTGACAGCAGGTTCAAAGGAATGGCCACATCATGATTTAAAACAATGTGAGTGAGGCATGTACACTTAGCCAGGATGCTTCTAAAAAAGATCTAGGGGCGACAGACGTTAGTGCAAGACCAAATGCGAACACAATGCAACCAGGTACCTGAAGCCGAAGAGCCCGTGTCTGACTCTCTCCCACACGAACAAGGGCCACAGAACCTTCCTTTGTAGCTTCTGCTGCCAGCCAACAATAGCAATGAATAGCTTTGTCAGGCTGTCAGCCCTTTAAAAGCAGACCTTTGCCAAGCTTGCTGAGGCCCAATCTGTTTTCATGGAGCTGACGTTCATTATTGTCTCTCATTGTCCTCCTCATCTCATTGTTCTACAGGGTATGGCAGTGGGGTGGCTCTGACGTCTTTTTGAATTTGATGAAGCTGACCTAATATACAAAGGTGCCCTTTGTCCATCAGCACTAGGAATATTGGAGGCAAATGAGATGGAGAGAGAAAGAATGAGAGAGAAATTGCATGGACCTGACATGCATGTATTGGTTAAATGATAAATGAGGAAATTCAGCCGGGACTGGAAGACAGAGGGCATGACAGACAGCATCCATCCATATGCACTCGCTGTATGCATGTTTGTACGCTAGTCGCATGGGGACCAAAATAAGTGTGGATTCATGCAAGGATTCATGTGGACTCTGGATGAATGGTGAGGCCCAGGACTGTCTGCCTGCATTCAGGGATGTGTACATCATCTCTGAGGCGTTGATGGGCCCTAATGCAGAATAAGGAGAGCCAATCAACTCCTATATATCCACTATGCCAGGGTGACACATTGTAGGGGTACTTTCAAGGCCAGCACACTGCCACATTCTGCTGACAAATCATTACATTAGACATGTCGACGGAGAAGGAAGATAATAAGATTGAGTTACAGAGTTTTAGATGCATTATAAACACCTCTTGCTTCCTTCCATTTAAACTATTCCCTACATGTATCAATTACCCGCTTGCTTGTCATTCCTCTTTGCAAAATAACGCAAAAGGAGATATTTGAACTTGGCTGAATTCTATGTCCCTATGTGGTCAGTTAAAACAGAGCCATTGTTTATCAGAGGGATTAATTAGAGTACATGAATACAGGAGAGCTTTGTGGAGCTGTCAGGTACAATACAGGAGAGCTTTGTGGAGCTGTCAGGTACAATACAGTATCACTTTTTCAAGGATGGAGTGCTCATTAATACCCAACACTGTGTATCAACTACACATACAGATACAAACGCTCAGTCCATAAGAGAAAAGGATATCAACCCAACAACCTGTTTTACCACCTTTGTTATAAAATATGAGTAAGGATACTTGACTACTGATAGCGGTGCATGTGTCAACAAAGGTTGCCGTAGTAGGTGAATCAGTAACTACTCAGCATTGTGACATTTGGCATCAAATGGGCCACTTTTGTTTGGCAAAGCCTATTTCACATGCTCCAATTATTCAACACAAAAGCAACAGGTAGCAACAAGCTATCAAAACTGTGAAAAGTAGCATACAACTACAAGAGCACACTTGAGTAGTTAAGCAATGGCTGATCAAAGGCAACGTAGGTTTCATCTTGCATATTTGCATACTTGCATACCCTATATTGCAACAAGTTTAGGCCCTTCTTTCTTTCACCATTTCAACTCCAGTGTTTACTTACTTATATTTCAGGCCTACTCCTTCGAACATTAGCAAGATTGTAAATGCATTTCCTTTTAGTATTGCCCAAGCCGTTCAGACGCATCTTCCTACTCATTATGTGTGTGCAGTTGTCCATGTGGATAAATGGTGATTGGCGTGTGGCTGAGAGTGGGTGGTGTAAAGCGATTAATCAGCATAATGAGTGTAGATGAGCACAGTGCAGATGGAGCCCACACTCAGGACTGTGTCACCCAGCAGGAAGTCGCTTTGCTCCCCTTCGGTGCCTCTGTATTGTCCTAACTCTATTTCTTAGGCATGTGTCTCTGACTCCCTTGTTTAATTTGTGGGCTCATTTTTGCATGATTTTAGCTTATAATCATTTAGTTAAATCTGTGACCGTTTCATATGAATACAAATCTAAACTTGTTCTTGCAAAATGGTATCTCACAATATTGTGTAGTATTGAGATTAAAAATGTTTCTACTGTTGTGAAAACAGCATATTGTGCTGTTAAGCAAACACAAACACAAAAACTGAGTTTTCAGCTTTTCTTCATGTGAAGCAAAATCCACGCTGGCAACTGTGTGGCAGCCAAATTCAGTAATATGCACTAGTGGACATATTGACAATTTGCCGTGGCCTACCGCTCCCAGCATCACATTAATACATGAGTACATATGCTATAGTGGAAGAATACAGTCTAAAGTGTTCACATTAGTTCAACACTGTTCAGACACATATTAAATATAATTCAAGTAAAGTTAAACCCCTTGAAACAAACAATTATCAAGTATCTTGTTTTAATGTAAATACAAGTAATGTAGTGCTTATCAATTATATATGCTTTGCCTCCATGCATCCAATTCAAATTATAAGTACTTTAACACATAATTAAAACCAACACATATTTGTACAGTTAAATCAATTTGTTATCACTTAGTTATGAGCAAAACCAAAAGGTGAAAGATGCTTACCTATATATATATATATATATATATATATATATATATATATATATATATATATATAGTATCTCTTTATGTCTTAATCCCAAGTGATCAACTCACATTGAATATGCTAACATTGTAAAATATTACTATGGTCAACTTAACGATATTAGCTAACTCTAAACATAAAGGAGGAGACATGGTATACTGTAAAGTAAGATACATAATACTACTACTACTACCACTACCACTACTAATAATAACAATAATAGAGTGTTGTCATCATTGTCCAGTCCAATCTTTAATCTGTCCTCGGCATCATTATCTAGCCGTCAGCGACACACGTGCCAGATGTGTGCTCCTTCTGCACCAATAAGTTAACTCAGTTGGTCCTCCCGCCTCCCCCTGGACTCTGTGACATTCACTTGGTTCCCAGATGCTTTCGCTGACTCACACTTCTTCTTATGAGCTTTGTTGAGCCCTCCTTTTTTTTAACCAGCCTCATTGTCCTGCTTCATTTATTAAAAAGGAAAATTTAAGAAGTAATTGGGACAATTGCAACCCTAATATATAGGTGGTTGCATGTGGAAAGAATACAAAAATAAAAACCCCAACCACCTGTCATATCCCCAACATCATTGATTCAAATGTTTTTTTTTGTTAAACAATAAACAAAATGAAATTGAAGGGTACAGCGGATGCCTGTATCAAAGTAACTGCATCACGACCGTTATCTGACAATGGATGGAGTAGCTTGTTTCGATTGTTTCTATTTTCCTTGTGTTTACTTTACGCTCGCTGAGTTTTGGTAGTATTGAAACCAGCTTAGTGTCGGCAGCTCGGTCAAAGTCAGTGTATTGTTAGCCGTCTGATGGTGGATTGATTGGCTCTTTTCCATGTAAGCACCCAGACTCCACATGTGCAATGAGGCCCTGGTGGGGATGTGTTGGGGACACAGCCGTCTTGCTGGCAGATATACACTTTTTGTATTTTGCTACGGAAAGGCTGAAGGTGGGAAAAGGTCAACACCTTGACTTCCTTTCTCCCTCCAAAGCAGAGGGGGGGGGGTCTGCCATCTCGTAACATACACTCTGTACTTTCTGCGAGATTTCTGGCCAATTAAAGGTTATCAGAATAATAGTCCTGCATGGTAGCTCTCTAGATAGGCCAAATCTAAATATATGTAGCCTCAGCACCTTTTACGTTTCTGGCATCCAATCAGGGTAGGAGGAGACTAGCTCCTGTGCAAGTGTTGGTTGAAAAGTCAGGTGGGAAAGGACATTTACTGTATATCAATTCAAAGGTAATGTGTGTATCTAATGTTTTTTTTTTAAGAAAGGAAAGACTTCAATGATGCCCAGTTGGTTTTAAAAAAAAAAAAAACATTATTGCACACAAAGAGTCTATCACTGCCATTATTGTATTCAAATGAAATCTTCTATTTGCAGCTCACTCTTGAAATGTACACCTCCTACTTCTGAAATAAAACAAACAAAAGACAGCAGCACTGCTTTAGTGCTTAACACGAGGACAATGCAGCACATATCATTGCAGCTGAGGCTCATGCTCTCAAGTGGTGCATCTCTACCTCAGATGCAGCCGTCCTGCTTTCAATTAATGCTTTCTGAGACAAGAAAAACAGAAATAAAATGGGAGCAAAAACAAGTAGCCTTTAGGAAGCTCATCAATTATAGTCTAAGACAAAGGCAAGAGGAAAGGAGGGTGGAGTTGGAGGGACTTTGCCAAGCCTTGTCCTTCATCATCCATTATAAGAGGATGAATGGGGGGGTCTCTATGGTCTGCATGAGAATGGGGGAAAAGACTTGTGCCAAATACGGACCATAGTTGGTGTAAAACGGGGTCGCCAAGCTAAGCGCCAGACACTGAAATAAACGTTTTCACATGAACGTGTATAGACAGTCTCTCTCACTCGCTGCCACTCAAAAGCGCACATGTTTTTCAGAGGGTAAAAATAAGTGTGTGTGTTTGTGTGTGTGTGTGTGTGGGCGAAAAAACTAACACACCACACTGAACATCAGTCTTACCTGGATGAGTGATTCGCTCAGTCTTTCCTCGTCCACCTGCAGCACAATGTCCCGGATCTCTTCATAAGGCAGGCGGAACGAGCCCAAGAAAATTGCTGTTGTGATGGAGAGAGAAGAGAGTCATTTCCTCCCCTTTTTTTTATTAGACCGCAGGGTTCAAAGAGACATTTCAGCACTCATTGCTCCTCAGACAAAATGACCACAGACCTAACTTGTCGCTCGGAAAAACAAATACACTTTCTGGCCCTCAACAGGATAGTTTGTGTCACCCTGACAAAATGAAAACATCAGGATTTACCAGTAACAGAGAAAGATGCCAAAATCATACAACATACACAGTCATAACAAGTGAACAATAATGACAACATTATTAATAGTTAACAACAGTAAGTTAGTTGTACTTGTGGTAGCAGCAATGGTGTCATCTGGCAGGGCTATATGCTTTTGTTGAATACAAAGAAACACACTGAATTTGCCTCAGGGGACAGCCTAGTGGGTGTTTCACTCTCCAGGTGGGGTGCCTGCAGTGGAAATTGGAGCTGATGGTGTATCCAGGTGGAAGTCACAGGTGGAGGTTTGGTAATGAGTTGGAGGAGACTCACTCAACAGCTGCTATTCTGCTGCTGCAGCGGGACCTGATGTCTGTATTTGACGCGCAGCAAACGGAGACGCAGAGCACCTTTCTTTTGTCACAGTATGATTCTGTATCACACAGGCTATTTACTGCATTTACCACGACTATTGCTTTTGATGTGAGGTATAATACACAGGTTTATTTACTTAACATGAACCTTTCTGGCTTCACTGTGTCGGGTTTCTGGTGAAGAGGAAGAAGATGTTTGTGATCTATATGTATGTATGCTTCCCCTCATTAGCATGATGTTTTCCTGATTGGGATCTATTTTTCATCAAATGGATCGTGTCATCCTTGTTTGCTGTCTAAATGCTATACATCTATTAGTGTCACCTCAATATGTCCTATATCCTCCCCATACGAAACCAACAGCTGGATACAATGTTCTCATGGGGAGGGTTGTCAAAAGTAATCCTGGGATATATTGTAAATTACAAAGTGAAGTAGATACAGATGGGGTAGAAGAGGCAGGTAGAGAGTTACGGGCTGAAAAATCCACTTCCGCTGCCATCTACAGTAGCAGTTGGATTTGAACTTGCTAGAAGCTCTGTCAGTGATAGGTGTGGTCACCCTGCACCCTTCTGGTCCTGGCTGCATGCTAACCTAACTGCGCTACGATGAGCAAAGGGGTGCAGGTAGAGGTGTGTTAATGTATGTTTTGGTACAAACTTTGGGAACAAACTGCACCTGTACATCCACCTGCCAAGATTGCATCTTAGATGTTGCTTAGGTGCAATATTAGTTGCTGGAGGTGCACAAGAAGGGCAGTTAACAGTCGCGGTGACTTTGGTTAGAGAGGCGTTATACTTTTTTTGCTACTCTGCACACAAACTGTGTGACGCAGTGGTTCTCCACAGTTGCAGCTCAGAGATGTGTGTCAAGTTAAGGTTTAGTGGGATACCTACAAGGAAATTGTTTAACACAACACGATCAACTAGAGCTCACATTAGTTGTAGAAGCTGCCTTGGGAAGTCAGCGTGTTTAAGATAAGTAAGAGAACAGTGTGAACTTTTACAAAGAATCTCTAATATATGCCGAGCCTCAGTGCACACAGATACTGTAGACCTGCCAAAGCTGGCATGAACCTGTTTTTAAAAAAATGAACACACACTAGCATGATTTCCTTTTTACTATATTTAATTTTTTACATTTACTATGGACTCAAGAAAGGAAGTTATTTCTCATTTTGCTATCATAAGGTACAAGGTATCCTTTTCTGAACTCACTGATTTAATTATTTTAAACATTTCAAGCCTACAGTACGTTAATGCAATCTTTTTTTTTTGTATTAAATATTGCAGAAAAACAATGTGTATAACCTCTAACATACAAACATGTCCAATCTGGCTTCTGCTTCTGTTTTAGCAACGGAACTTCTCAAAACTAGAAATGATTTACTGACTACGGATTATTTTAATGTAATTTTCTCAATTGTGATTGTTCTTTTTCTTTTATGTCTTTATTTCAAATTTAGAAAACAGAATGATAATAGAGAATTACACGAGGCATATCCACCCTCATATTACAAATTCACCTGGCAAACAAACAAGGTAAAGTAAATTAAAATAACATTACAGACATTACATAGGTTAGTACCCAAAGGATTTACTATTACAGCTAAGGTGTGTCTATATCAAAAAAGTTCTTATTGGAACGTTTGTAGGTTTCCTTTAACTCCTCAAATGACACGAGAATTCCTGATTGTGATTGTTCTTGATTTAAAATCTGCATTCAATACAGTAGGCCATTATGATTTAACTGTATAATTAAAATATGGGCTTAACTGGGCTCTAGTTGCTGTGCCCAGCTCTATGCTCTTTTAAAGTATGCATCAAATCATTTAACCGGAATCCTGTTCTTTCTTTCAGGTTTTAAGTACTTGGATTTTCACCTACTTAAAGAGTCCAAATATTTTCATTCAGTCTACTTGGTGTTAATGTACCGTTCACTCAAAACTAGATGGATGATCCACTAATATAAAGAAAACTGTCCACATGTTTGGTCTAATGTTTGACTTCAACCTTTGCAAAGTGGCTATAGGTTAATGCAACCATCCCTAAAGTAAGATAATAGTCAAAATGAATTTCTTTTGTTCACTGAAATAAGTATTCTCTGCAGCTGTCTCATCTCATTTCGACAGCTACAATTATCTACATGGCTTAGCCACAAGTCAACTCAACTGAGGCTCTTTGTAAAAGCTGAAAGTGGTAATCATTATCCCAGAATACATGAAGTGGCACTGGCATCACAATCATTAATTGTGTCCCGCTACCCATCCCAGTCACTGAACCTTCAATATAAACACACATCTAAATTGCAAAGTAAGCTTAGAGGGTTCTCCGGACAGTGCATATGATCATGGATGCTTCAGTACATTGCTACAACCCGGGGGAGCTGTGTCGTTGTGTAAGACCACGTGCCTTCCACCAATTGCCATTCTGGAGGTGAGATTTTCTACACTTATCTTTGCTTCCTGCCAAATTCGAAGCCAATCTGCTAGGGCTGTAATCAAAGATGGCAGTGACACATACCAACATTGTCACAGCCCTACACAAGTGCAACGACATGCGCACACTGGCACACACACACACACACACACACACACGGAAATACACATGCAGATGCTATGGCATCCTTATGTTCATGCCACATGCCTCTTCCTGACATCAGACCCCAATACTTTGCCTGATGAGCTCATTCATCTGACTTCTCTTCATGGAAAAGGCAAGGATTTGAAGCCATTGCATAATATTACCAGCACACAGGAAGGGAATGGGTTTGGAGGCACATATAATAGTGCATGTTTCTGAGATGTATGTTCATCCCTCATCTTATTTTGATATTCTAGTTTGCTTCCAGTCTCCATCAACAGTTTACATGAAATTATCCACCCAAAAAACACTCATCCCATCCTACAGTATGCCATTCATAGTCTTGGGTCACGTGACTGGTGCGAAGAACAAAAAGGCAAAGCAATGGTACAACATGGCCACTAACACTGAGGAACTCCATGGAGCTACCGCTCAAGCCTGTCACATTGTTATCATCTGCATCATTCGCAAGTGTTTAGCTCACCTCTGAAAAGAGGAAAAAAAGAAAATATAAAAACAAACTGCAAGCCTGAGGCACGAGTGACCCATATACAGCATCTGCTGCTGTATTTCAATCATTATAAACAGCTAGGTCCCTGCCAGAGCTGTACTTGATGATTACATATGTCATTTGGAGAATCCATCCCTTATACTGCTGCCAAGATGAATGCGTACTAAAGTACAGACAGTTACCAGTACTTTTGATCTGGATGGGCCGATAATGCTGTTGAGGAAGACAAGAAATGATTCATCGTCAAAGGGAAGTTGTGTGCTAATTAGCTACCAACCTTTTTGTTGCAAACATCTTGTGAGCAGGGAAACAGCGTGCCGAGCATGCATATTCTCACATCCAACACAGTAAATCAAAGCTGTATTTTAACCAAACCAGAGTTGGTGATTGTTGGAACAGTGGAAAGACTAACCAAGACAGTATTAATGTGTAAATGTTTCTGCCGAGTGAATGAAATATAACTGATTTCAATGATCAGTGAGGTAGAATTACTGTTTCTGTCAATGGAGACTTGTAGCTATGAGGAGAGTGTATTATTTGTATGTTTTGCACATTAGAAAAATATAATTATTGTCCAAATTATGTATTGGCTTACATTTTCAATTTCTGGAATGTTAATTTTGTGCTGTGAACATTTTTCTCATTTTCCAGTTAACTATACTCCTACAGATTAAACGATGCACCATTGATAGTCCGGGTAGCTGGAGAAGGAGGAATTAGTGCGATTTGATTAGCATGGCAGGTTTAGCAGAAGTGTTCTTGCTCGGGACAGTAGCACGTCTAATTGCACAAATCCAACAATCTCCTCTCTGGGTTTTTCACTCTGAGCTGGGAATCGGTAGAAACACAGCCCAGGCTTGTCTCCTCTTTGGTCAAATTGAACAAAAACTATCTGTCAGTGTGGTAAAAGCTGAGCCGTCGTTGGCGGGCAGTGGAAGGCAGCTTTGTTTTGCCCTCCAGGGGGGCGTTCCCATAAAACCGTGATGTCACCTGAAAACGATGAATTGCATAGCTCTCTCTACTCGTCCTTTAGAGAAGAAAGCAAAGAGGGTGGGATAAGGGTTGCAAAGGAGGGTGACCTGTAATCTTAGCATATAACATGCATATTTCATAAGGTGTTAGTATTCAACATTGTATCTGAGAGGTAAAGGATACCAAGGCTGCAGATGAAATCCCAAAGAGTTGGGGAAACAATGAGAAATGCTCTACCCACCAATCAAAAGAAGGCTGCCAGCAGCCAGTCGATTTTTGTTATGTAATGAATTCATACACACATTTCATGGATTTGGGATCAAGGAGGTTCTCATGGAAGAGAGAATGTGCATGGGTTGAGCTGGTAGTGAGAGTCTAAGGCAGAATGTTTTTGCAGATCATTTGCATCGAACCTGAAATGATCCTCAAACGAAAAACTGTTCCATCCACCACAACAAAAGTGAGGTAAAAACTGTGCACCATTATCAACTACACATTTAGTCCACTTACGCTCCTGGGGATTCAAAACACCTACATGTAGCTTTAGTGCTCAGTCCTAGTAGGAATGTGCTTTACACATGATTACAGACAGGTAACTTGGACACAATCTATATGTACTTGTGGTGACCGCTAAACAACTGCCAAGAAAACATTTCCCCGATGGGCTTAGTGGAACACGATCACTATTGAGGGCATTCTACTGTTTGTTTCCCACAAACAGCTTTGTTGAGCTGTTCATGGGGGAATGATAAGGCCCGGGGTGTCATGGAAAATAACACTGGCATGTCTGACATAAAAGGTCATGGTTAAAAGAATAAAGTACTTCATGAACTAATGGTGTTAAACCTGTGGTTAGTGGCTTTAAATATTCTATGAAAAAACATAACTATATACTTACAAAGATTCTGTGCGGTTTTGGAATCCAGGATACGAAGCTCTTTCGCCTTTTTCTTGAATTGTTGCATTCTGTCATCAGTCTCATCTTTGACATCTTTTTTCACTGCAGAAAGAAAAACAAAACATTGACATAGATGAGAATCTCAATACATTAAGGCATATTACAGCCTAAGCTGATGGGCAGAGATTGGTTCGATGGCAACAGAACCAATTAAAAACCATAGTTTCCAGACGTCAGCTGTTTGGTTCCACAACACTCTTCTCTCAATAAAAGGTACAAAAAATAAACAAAAAAGTAACTTTTTGAGCTAAAACTGCTGAAAGATTTGATAGGCTACTTAACCGAGCCACTTCATGATGCATCCTGCATCCAACACTGAATATGATGTATCACAGTGTAAAAAATACAGCCGTCCTATGTCTTAAACAAGATGTTACATCGAACAGATAAACCACAATTGTTCTCACATAACACATTGCTAACATAAACTGAATGGCAACAATAATATTATATTCTTTGTGTCCAGCTTTGCATTCGTAAGGCCACTGCATATATGGTATAACATTGGCTTGTTTGAAGGCAGATGTGATTGATGACAGCCCCCCCCCTCCACAGTATGATGGAGCTACATAACAGTCCTGCGGATGACTTCCCCCTCTTCATTTGTTTGCATGTGCCAGCATTTCTGTCATTGTGACAGTGGGTAGATGGTTGATAAGCACAGTCTCTCCCCTCAGGCCCTGTTTGTCAACTCACTCGAGCCGAGGAGATAATTGTTTTACCCCCCACAATCCCAGAAAATGGCATTACGTCTCCGTTACATGACTGAACACAATAACAAATTGGTTCAAGAATGAAGAGACCGTTGTTGTCATAATGAAGACCTTATTGAGGCCACACTCTGGGGAAACACTACAGGTCAGAGTGTATTACTCTTCAATTACACTTCAATAACATCAAGCCCTAAAAAACATAGATGCACATTGTACAGGACAAAAGGTCAACATTTCTAACTGGAATCACAGTACTGAAGATGAGTGAATAGCAGAGGAGGCAGCACTATGAGAAACAAGACGCCTCAGACCCGTCCCTCTCCTCCCGGTGGCTTATGGGAGAGGCAGCACACTTTGTTGCTAATCATCACAACTGTTCTGTTCAAGCCCAAGGTGGGAGTCTCCCAGGAAATCTAGAACAAACAATCTGCTCCCTCAGCACTGGCTTGCATATTTAAAGAAACAATCAAAGAGGCAACATCTCCTGGGCAGCCGGAAGAAGCAATGCTGAAGGCACCTGCCTAACTCCAATGCTTTCTGTCAAAACATGACATCAGGGATGCAGTTGTTTACTGTATTAAGTAGGGGTAAAAATGGTTCAAGTATGTACCAATGCTGTGGTTTGATTTTCTGTCAACATCTGAGGATGTTCCTTAGAGGCTGACAAGACTCTGCACTCTAAATTGTAGTCTACACCGACCGCGATACACAAAATGCTGTATCACCTTCAAACTCAGTGGAGCTCAGGGATGCACATCAGCCAATGGCTTAGCAGGAGCAACATGGCGAGGGCTTTGCTCGCCAAAAAACTGGACACGACCCTTGGATTAGTGCCTGTAATGTGTAAAATCTCACACACTTTTATTTACAACACTTTCATTGGACAGTATTTTGCATCAATCTTTACCAGGACTTTATTACCACTTACGAGCATTAGCGACTCCTCAAATAAATAACTGAAGATCAATACATCTAAGCGCGTAGAATTTGTCACGAGTGATCTAGTATAGGTGGACGGATGCCATTTTGGCCTGACAAAGATCAAGTCAAGCTCCAATTAAAGTGGCTTTTTCTTTCTCCATATAATTGCACAGCTTTAGATTTGGATGGTAAATGGACTTGCATTTATATGGTTTGAACTGGTTATCCTACCTCTGAGCCACAAATGCTCCCTTTATTTGGTAACTCAGTGGAGTTAAATGGTGATGAAAGTTTTTTTTAATGCCGTTAACACAGGTCCTCAATTGCTGACTGTTATAGAGCCAATGTGTTTACCTGCTTTCACAAAATAAAATATGAAAAACCCGATGCCCAGGGTTAGTATTTGTTGATGCCTTTAATTTAAGACTGGCAGATATGAATTTTCATGT
This sequence comes from Pholis gunnellus, assembly GCF_910591455.1. Classification (NCBI taxonomy): domain Eukaryota; kingdom Metazoa; phylum Chordata; class Actinopteri; order Perciformes; family Pholidae; genus Pholis; species Pholis gunnellus. Next base: position 18,140,256 of record NC_136537.1, read on the forward strand.
TTCAGTGTCAGCAATTCTCTCTCAAAAGGGAGAGAGGGAGACAATAAATATTGATAACTTCATAAATAAATCCAATGACAACAACATTACAGCCACAATATCCTGACTCACATAAACTGAGTCAGTAGCCACTGAGGCCCACGGAATCATGCTGGATTTCTTAAATGGCAAGTGCCTTGGACAAAGAAACTGGTGAGCCAGCAAGAATAAAACAAGAGGAAACAATGATCTCCCTCAGAGAATGGCCCGCAGACAGAGGGCAAATTAAACTTAGAAGGGGGATTTGGCTGCTTGCGGTACTAAATTGTTCTCTTAAACCATTCTCTTTTCTCTGATGCCACTTGAATCTCTCACCCAGGTACCTTACACTCTCAGCAGGGTGCTCTCAGCCCATTCGTCAGTGCCTCAGCTGTCTTTGCCCTTACCCCCAGGGCCGCATGCTATCTCAAATTAAACAGAAAAACAGTGCCTTTAATAATCTGAAACAGGCACATTCCTTTCTGATGCCACCCTATACAGCTCAGAGCTCTACCGCTGTGCAATGAGTAGTGGAATCAGTTGGCTGGTGTCCGCTCCAGTATTTGCTGGCCGACTCAATTATGCCACGTTTCCTCTGAGCACTGCATGTGGACTGATGGGCCCTGGAGGGCTTGCACACATTGGAGTTGCCACACTAGTCTGAGTCCCAGGTGTGTGGAGAGGATGACTATAAGTGGCGTATTTCAACCAGATGGTTGGCCACAATAATAAAGCAAGTTTTATTAATGTCTCCAAAACAAAAAAGTTACTAAAAATCACAAGCTCCACTTGGACTCATAATTAGGTTGAGCTTCAATTTGACAAAAGTTTGTGTTTTTGTGAAAAATAGATGCACGATCTATCAGCAGCCGTTCGAAACCCGACGGTTTGCAGCTGATTGTGTATGACTGGTGACATTTACACACGTGTGCCGCATGATAGTTTCATGTCGGCACACAGCGGCACAGACAGTAACGTCACAGTCACAGCCACATAAACATGTCATTGGTGTGGTGGTTCCTCAGCGTGAGTAAAGACGACATGCATCCAGTAATCTGTAACAGATGAAAGTCCAAAATAAAACATGGAGGAGGAAAAACATTTCAAACAACTAGCTGAATCGGATATTTTGTCGTAATTTATTCCCATGCGTGCTGCTAATTCAATTCTTGAATGCGAATCGCAATTCAATTCCAAGGTCATGGTTGTAACTGAGCCAACAGCTTACATTAACGGAGGTTACATTTACTTGATTATGATGCATTCAAGCTCTGCTTAGTAAAACAAAGTATTAAGTGAAGGTAGATTCTAACGCTATTATGATGAACTCAAATGTAAACTTGTAAAATGTATATAAGGGTTGGCATTTGTTTAAAGGATTATGAAATACAGATCGGAGAGGGAATTATGACCTGTTTATTCCCTAACACTAGCTCTAAGAAGCTTTTAATATATAATTAAAACTAATAATGCTAAGACTTTTTTTATTAAATAAAATAAGGTACTTAAATGAGAATGCAATCATTTATTTCTTAATCATATGAATTGTGTGTTTCATGGAAATAACCACTACAAGTAAAAGGATAACATTTCGAATATTTGGCGGTTTACACTGACTTCAGCACGGTTCAACGTTTGTTCTGGGACAGTGTTGCAAAAAGTTAGTGTGCAGACTTGCTGTCAATTATAGTTCCATGAGCGAAAATTGGAAAGAGCAAAATTCGGATAAATGACCTTATCAGCTCATCATTGTGTCATGTAAACTTGTAGTAATTCGCTCACGGCCTTCCTGACAAATTGCCCTCAAGAGAATAGGACTCACTTGAGGTTGCAGTGACCCTGACCTTTGACAACCTAAAAACATAGACTTCCGGCCACAGCTGTCGTTGACGCGGAGGGATAATAATGGGAATTGGCCAAGAACATTGTAATCTAGATAAAATGCAACTTTGGGAATGTACGTCAATCTAATAGTTTCTTTTGTTTCTGCCAAGGAAGCTTAACCTGTCCAACAGTGTAGGGCCATAACAGCTGATCAAAGTCCTTGCCAACATTTAAACGTGCTTTAGAAATTGCCCAGAGGCTAAACTGTAATACTCTGACAACAAAACCATTCGTTGTGCACGGATGTATATTTATTCATTAAATCCCTCAAACAATCACTCAATACAGAGCCATTTGTGATGGGCACCGTGTGGGAGGGTCTTTTGGCAGCTCACTGGTTTCCCTGAAGCCATTTCATACGATTGTGACATAAAGTCACTTCACATAGAGATGTATTATTTATATATTAATCTGTCAGTTTAAAAATACATAACATAATCTAAATTTCAAGCCAATACCAAGAGAACCATTTATTAATTGATGTTAATTGATGAATACATGATGGGTGTAATAAGGTGAAGGGTCCGGATGGGAACGGGAACAATCTGAAAATGTGTAGAAATAATAAGATTTGAACTGACTGTTTTATGCAGAGCTCAACTGCAGCATTGCTGATTCTTGGACCAGATAGTCCTCAAAGGAAAATATTAGGGTCAAATGCTTCTGATTTGATACCACCCATACAAGTTTGAGAAAAGAAATGTAACAATGAATTATACATAGTTAGTTTTTGCACATTGATTTGTTGTAATATAGTAACACACAAGGGTAAAGAGCCTTGAGAAGAATCTCAAGGAGGAAGTGTTTCAAAATCATGTTTTAACAAAACACATGAAAGATTCATTGGAGCCAACATAACCACATGAAGAGAAGTCCCCGATGAGCGAAACTGTTACACATTCCAATAACCGAGGAGGAGTTTAAGCTTGCCTCGTGCCAAAAGGAGTCACCAAATTGATATAGGTTACACTGGAAAAACACATGAAAGTTTGAGCAAAAACATGTTTGGCTTATTAACAACGACTTGGCATCCATTGTAAGCCTTCTCTGTGGGCCTTGGACTGAGGTATACCCTTGGGAGGCTCTATGATAACAAGAGTTCTCCAACACTTGGACATCCAGTCTGTTTGCTGGCCCAGAATCACTATTCTGGTTGCCTTCCATGAGATATCTCCCTCAAGACGTCCATAAAACCCACGGCATTACGAAGTTAAACACTGCCACATGTTCACTTCCGGACACAGACCATCCGGCTGAGCCTCGCCACCAGACACCATGAAATGAGCAGGCCTTGAAGAGAAATAAAAGAAACTGCAGATGACAGGTCTTCAACAAACATATTTAAAGGCAAAGGAACACCGAGTGGAATAGACAATGTGGAGTCTGGTCCTCTACGAGGCAATTTATTCCCTCAAATGTGCAATCTGCCTGCAAACATGTGCCCCGTCCTCCATCTCAGGGACTCACACTGAGGATTGAGCTACTGGAGAGCAGCCAGACCGCCTAAAGGAGATGGATTCTGACGAAGAGTCATTGGCCTCCGTCATGTCTGATACACAGAAATACCAATTCCACACAAATATATATACACATGTGGTGTGTGTGTGTGTGTGTGTGTGTGTGTGTGTGTGTGTGAATATATGTATATACACACACACAAACACACGCACACACACACACACACACACACCAATTGACCTGTGAAAGTAATCGGAATCCTTTGAAGTTCCATATCTGTACCATTTTAAATCATAGACCCCCGGACAAAACAAAAACGAAACAGATGGGATGGGGGAACCATGAGTGAATAAATGAAAAGTATTAAGGTATTAAGGGGCATAGCATAGTGCACAAAGGCGTTCTTGAATTTCTACTTGCAAGATAAAATACCTTGCCCAGTTATAGCTGGAATATTGAGCGAGAACTTCAAAAATAGAGAGCACGCACGAGATGTGAACGTACCAATTGACCAGTGAAATCCAGCTGTGACCAATTTCTCCCACTGACTAAGGCTAAACAGAGGTCTCTTTCTCAACCCCAAAGCCAATTTGCTGTGTGGATACACACCTCTCTATCCACTCCTCCCGCTATCTTCGATCTCAAAAGCATGCTCCCACTTGCAAAAAGGCAATCCCTCTCCCACAACACTAGATATCCTTTATTTTACTCTCCGCTTGGCAAACCTGCATTGATTGTATACACCAAAACATAATTGAAAAGCATCAACAAATTCAGTATGACTGACACATAACTTATAGGCTGGGACAACAAGATTAGTGCCTGATAAAAACACTTGATATTGTACATATTCTACGTTTGTATTGAATAAATGAATGCCTGTGAAAGGAATAAGTATCGCTTTTTGTAAGCTTTTTTATTTTCTTTGTCAGTTTTTGACCTTGAATGTTGAGCCAGCTTTTTGTTTTGTTTTGTGAAAAATACTCCTCAGCTCAAAGTGAACCATTACAGTGGAGCTGCAGTTTGGGAGGGGGTTGAGCTCTCAACCCTGCATTCATCATCATCCCTTATGATAACAGGGAGTGGGGGGACGTGGCTGATAATGATGATGATGATGATGATGACGATGGAAAATGTGGATAGTCTGTGAAATGTAAGTTCATGAACCCTCATGTGTGGCAAAACACACTTTCAAAAAATACGTACGCACCCTTACAACCGCACATGTGAGTCTTTAAGCTGACTACTTTTCTTGAGTTTCTCTCTCCTTCCATCGAAGGCCATCTGGTTGTGGTTATCAGCGATCTCTAAAACAAAAGGTGTGGGTCTAGGGAGCAGAAGTCCCACTGAGTGACACTCTGACCTGCGGCCAGTAATGTTTTCAGTATGCAGGGAGAGGCTCAGCCCACGGTGGAAGGTACGCAGCTGGGCTTGGAGCAGGGCCCAGTGAGAAAAACGCCTCCTCCTCTAATTGAGACAACACAGATCTCCCTTAGTGACCCCCCCTCCCATCCCCGTTTCTATTCCAAGAGGAGAGGAGAAGGCTTCCTGCAAACGATTAATGTCTCCTATTGAAATGCAGTCTTATCATGATTTCCTGCTCATAGATGACTTGCGTAACTGTTAGTTTATGCCTGTGATCAGGAATATTTTCATGGGTCTGATTAAAAATCAATATAGATCCTGAGGAATGTAGTAGTGAGATTAAATGCATGTCGAATTCAAACTGGAAGTATCCACAGAATTGAGCAAAGCCCATATAGATTATACAGTGAGGATTTATATTCATGGGGGGGAGGAGCTATAATGCTGCAGTATCTCTAAGGTTACAAGTTTACTTTTAAACCAACACGGAGCAAATATGTTCAAAACAGACTGTGAAAATGAACTTAAAAGAGAAAACAACAATGCTGAACAAATAAAAAAATCCCTCAAATCAATAACTCTGAGCATTGTCAATGACCTGGGGCTTGATACGGCCTTTTAACAAGTATATATTTAATCTGCCCACATCTACACATGACTGTTGTTCTCTCTCTGAGGCAGGGAGTGTGGGAAGGCTCTGACTCTGCCTCTTAAATTGGTCACGGAGACATGCTCCGGGGGGCAGCGAATGGATTGAGTCTGACAGCCAATCAGTTCTAGGAAACCATTCTCTGGTGGTGCCAAGGCAGCTCGTTGTGACCCAATGCGCTCGAGCGCTGGTGGGAAGGCACTAGCTGATGGTCCAAACGGCTGCCCTGCCGTCCTTTAACACCCGTCCACGCCGTCCAAACCTAAAGCATGAAGTAGACGACGCTGAAGCAGGGCTCATGTCACGATGAGGGGATGAAGAATAGAGATTCAAGAGTGTTCCTCGGACAGCAGGTAGGATTACTGTTGCCCCCACGGTCTCTATTAATGTACTTCTCCCAGCACCATGCTACATGGGACCAAGCCCAGAAAAGGGACTCCAAAGTACACTCAAAGAGGCCGAAACGTGGAGATTATGAGGCGTGCAGCTGTACTGCTGGTTATCTTTAAAGGATATAGAAGGAAATGTGTTTTTGGTCAGTCTCTCCGGGAGTTAGATGAGAATATCTACATCAGTCACATCCCTGTGCTTTAAGAGAGAGAGATTGGTCCATGACCTGTTTAGCAATGCAATACTGGAAGCAACAGGAGACAGTAGCCAGGTTCTGTCAAAAAGGCACTTGCTGTATGTTATATGTGAATATATGCAGAATTATATAATAAACCACAATTGAGTTTTTTTTGTTGTCTCTTTGGTGTCCTTTACTACATGTTCCTTTCTAAAAAACGTGCTAAGATGAGCTATGAGGTCATGGACAAAACTCTCCACTGAAGAGAATATATTGATATAGTTCCTCTCATCAAGTGCTTATCCTTGAAAACATAGTAGAATAGGACAAAACATGTCCTGGATGTAATTATATTGCCTGCTGAATGTGCAGTGTCTTACATTGGAGTGTGTTCAACAGGGTTGCATTTTGTACATTTGTCAGCTGATAGAACATCATCTTTTTCATTATTTCAAGATGAATATTGGATGCTATACAAGCAAGAAAGAAATAGTTTTGAGTGGATATATGTTCCTTCTCAGGACATCTAGTATCATCATAGCACTTTAATGGTTACTGTATCTACCAGTGGGTTTGCTTCGGCCTTTGCTCTGTGAATTTATGCTTTCTAATTATTGGATCAAAACAGTATTCCTGTAAATTCTGACTGTATGACAAAAAAATAATGACTAATGGGCCTGTGCAACATTCAGCTGTTACAGACCACGCCCACTAATAGAGAGAGGTAATAGCAAGTTAAGACAATTTGGTTTAAGTATTTATTTTTCAGTGTAATGTCATTGCTTTTTGGAAAAAACAAATGCGCAGGTGTGTCGACGCAAAGCAGCTTAGAAGAGTGACACATTAAAGGTTGTCAAACAAGGAAAAGACGACCATGCACATGTTTTATTTTTAAGAAATGTGCTCAAGTATTATCTCTTCTTCTTGTGAAGGTTAACCGATAGGTTGATCCAATTTGTCAACTGAGGCGTGAAAGGACTTAAGAAATACTTCACATTTCTGTGCAGGAAAATGTCAAGGTTTGCTGAGAGATGAGGACAAGAGGAGGAGAAATGACTTTTTCTCATTCTGGCAGCTTGACTCCACGCTTGTTAGCAGCAATAGGTTTATACTTGGCAATCAACGCGGGGACAGATATATACAGTAAAGTTGGAAGCCCCCAATCAAATCAAAGACAGCTGGCGCTGTGTCTGTCACTAAAATGCCTGCATTGCCCCCCGTACTTACGCAGATACACAAAAACACATGCATATTAAAAAGAAGGAACTGATCCCTCAATGTGATGTGGGCTGTAACGGCTTCCATCATGTCACTTCCTGATGACTATTCTTTACACAGCTACAGAGAAGCATGTTCTGGTGACATGGAGGTGTCAAGGCAGACATGCCCTGATTAAAGATGCACTATGCGGCACCTGGGGATGGAGTTAAAAGTGAGGGAAGAAGAACATGAGCGTAAAGAGTGGCACTCAGTCATGAACTGCATTTAAATCTCAAAACCACAGAAGTTGTTGAGCTTCTCAACTGCCACGATGTTTACAAGGAATTTCATGTTGCCCTTTTTCTATATATTTATAATAGCTGTTTGAGCACTTTCTTGCAAACGCCGCATTGTGACCATCCAGCTACAGCCAGCAACTATTAGCATGCTATCATTTGGTTTCACAGCAAAAGTCCAAACTAAATTGAATAGCGCAAAAGCCCAACAACGATAAGATGTGAAAAACAAGAGTAATTTGCATTAATTTGCTCTTGTTACCAAGGCATCGTGCATCAGACTCTACTCACTCACAAAGCCTTCTAGGACATACAGTACTTACCACTTGCTGAATAATAACTACCTCTAGTGAAATCACTATGCTCAATCAGCCACAAACAGAGACATGAAAAGAGACGTCAAAGACATAATTGTGGGGAGAAACGCTACGAAAACTATCAAATCCTGTGTAAGAAACAGGAAGAGAGCTCGACGAGTGTAGACAAAATAAATAGATGGACTGTAATATACACTTGAATGTGAGTCATGATTTTGTGACATGAAAAGGATCTAACCTGTAACAAATTCAAATATGTCTTACAGGAGAGCAACTCGTGACACTACATGCTGCACGGTGCAGAGTCCGTATCTTGATTATAATTATCCTTTGTTTCATCAGCGAGAATAAAAACAGGTTAGTCGGGCTTAATGAATTATAATGATGACTTGCTTTCGTGCTGCAGGAGAAGGTAGGAAGTCAGAGCCCTGTATGTAAAGTGGGCTTTTGTGTCTGACACTGCATGCCTGATGACCCCATAGCAGCAGTACTGTAATTGGATGCCTCACTTGTGATACTGTGGAATTAAGAGTATTCATGGTGTTTGGGGGGCAAAAACCATTTAGGTGCAACCGACCTCTTAGTGGGCTGATTATGATGTGTTTATGAGTCCTGCTGCTGCCCTGCTGTCTGGCTGACTTGGATGGGATTCTGTGTTAACCTGTAAAAGGAACGCTGCTGCACTGAGTCAGTCACTTAGTGGACTTTCTCTTGTAAAAGTGATGCCTGTGAGTGAGTGGATGGGCCCAATAAAAGACCATAATGCTGACCTAGACTTTTAGTTGGTGCTACCCTTACCGTGCAATACGCTATCAACTGATATAATGGCATCACAGCTGGCCACCTCAATGACACTCATTTCTGTGAGTTGCCTAGAATCCTTTCCCTTTTCATCTGCAGTCATGTAAGGCATAAGCCTATGGTTATTAGCTATCTGTAAGGGTTAAGATTAAAAGCAATGGTTTTATTAAAAGAAGCTTTTTAGTCCCCGAGTTAAACAGACACCATTTTGGTGTAGTGGGGAAAAAAAGAAGGGGACGTAAAAATGACAACACCCACTTTCTTTTACAGCAAGGATGTGATCAATATAAATGTTCTAATATGAAGCAGTGGGAATGCACAGCAAGTCATGTATCCCTCCTCTATGTGAAAGGGCATTTGAATCAAATGAGTGAATTTACTCAACTTGAGGCAAATGCACAAAGGAATCGTGATGTGACAGCGAATGTCTCCGCCATAATCCCCTTTATTGAGTAGTTCATTTCACATTAGCAAGATGTCAAATATGATGATCATATTGATAGCGCAACGGAGGACAAGACTGGAGCCCAGTGACGTCCGACTCAGAAAGCCAATACAGCATCCACTGAGGCTTCATAATAATTGTGTGAAGGCATGCGGTGAAACATACACTTTACAGAGGTTGCTGTGGTGGGCTGATCAAAAGGAAGTCTTCATGCCTCTGAGCCTTTCAGTAGGTGCTGCTAGATGAAGAGAATCAGCATGAGGGCAAATACACGTCCAATGGCATGAGATGATCTCTGGAATGCGTGTCCTCTCTCTCTCGTTTATTTGGCCCGCTCTGCCTACTCTGCTATAATCCCTCGCTTTCTCACACACGGCCAAACGCACACATGTGCCTTTATCTTGACGTGAGCCTTGAGACTTTCTGATTCCCTGGTCCCACATTTATGGATTCAAACAACCTCTATAAACAAATAATGCACACGTACACAGTCCACATAATCCACGCATGCACATCTGGAGTACACACAAAAGCAAAAAGCAAAAAAGACAAGCTCATTGCGAATTCTCAAATTGCTCCACACCCACTTGCCATGTCATCCCTAATAGCCATGAACAACAGATAAACACAGGTTGTGCTAGCACCAGATGTTATCTCCAGCCAAGTGTCAGATGTCAGGTGGATTTTACGGATCATCCGAGTTACCTCTGACATACAAAGCGCGAGTGCACACACATGGTAAAGAAAAATGGCTGAATCCTGCCAAGTCAAATCGTACAAGATAAAAGACAAATTCATAATGGCATTTCTCCAGCTGCCGAGAAGACAGAATTGGGTTAAAAAAGCAAGAAACTGTGGGGGAAATAAATGCATGTAGACGACACACTAATAGGCCCAATCTGTTTATTCCATGGTGCATCTTTTAACTGCTTTATATACTGTACGGAGCAAAGCAGATGCAGCATTCACTGCAAGACAGATTTGTTGGTAGCGTATGAGGACACATTATCAAACTTTCCTACACAAGCACATCACCGTCTAACAAGTGAAAGCCTGCCAGCCGATTCCACACACTGCACTGTACAGTGCGCTGCAGTGTGCTGTCTCCAAACACCTGATATTTCAACCTGCATTTGATATGCTTTTAAGCTACCACACTTACTGTCATTACAGCTCGAAAGGAAGAGTCGGCGGCGCTTTGACATGTAAGCACATCACTTCAGCAATTTGGTGCTTCTGAATGGTTATTGCTGTCATTCTCTTAAGCACCATGCAGCCTCTGAACTAAAGAGCCCCACCTGAGAAATGTGTCCATGTGGCCACGTACTGTCGCAAGTCTTTCACAACGCCGGCTTGTATGAAAAGTTACATTATAAATTATAGAGTGCTCTCTGCCATGCCGCATTCATTTGAAAGTCGGAAAACACGACAACATTTAGACACATTTCTGAAGTCAACCGGACAAGGATGAACGCTTTCAGAACATGAAAATGCCACTGATCCATGTTCATGTGAAAAGAAAGAGTACCACGATTACATTTCTGCTCATTTCTCCCTTTTCTCCTTGCGACCATATCTCCACCTGATTCACACTGATCCTTGCAGCAGTGCTCGGACTGGAGAGGAGGGGAGCCTACAGCTCGGGATAAGCCTTCCATTGGAGGAGGTGGAGGAAAAGGGGACGGGATAATCTTGAAAGAGATATACAGTAGTCTCATGCTGGCCATTCGTAACCAGTGTAATGCAGTATTGTCTGTGTGTGTCTGCTTATGTGTGAATGCAATTACTTGTAGGTGTGTTCACATGCTCACAAAACTAGACATGTGTACTGGATACGGGAGGCATTTTCCTCATTCTGATAGACAGCTTCCCAGTGGCCTCGTCTTTTTCAACCCAGGAGCTGTTATCGGTGACAGCAGTTGAGTCTGGTGGGGTCGGGCCACCTGTGAGATGCACAAAGAGACATCGGGGACCACCCCTCCGCTGTGTATATCAAAGGCACAAGCAACCGAGGAAAAACAAGGGGACAAAAATAATCTTGACATTCACCAGGGAAAATCTAGTCCAAATGAAATGACATAAGAACAAATTAAATATTTAAGAAGGAAGGCCTGAATAAATGTGTTTCACCTCTGACCACCTATTACAGTACATCAAATCTCAAACATTAAAAAATGGTTCAGAGCCTATCTGGGCAGATAATGATTGCACTTTTCCAACATCGTCCTCTGCTCTGACTTCTCATTATATATATATATATATAATTATATAATTAATGGAATATATATATATGTACATGTATTTTATATTACCATATGCAATTTATAGATAAACATGATCAAATGTAAAATGTATGTATTTTAACACAATTATCTCTCTGCCTTCAGGGCAGTTTGTGGAAATTCGGCATCAGCTCAGACATATACAGGATGGAGGGCCTCCTAAATTGCAAGTACTTTCACAAAGTCGTAATTTAAAAAAAATAAACAGATACAAAATACAAATATGAATATACGAGAGCCTTCGTTTTAAGATGGATGCAGTTGAATGTACAAATGCCGCTACGTGTTCAATCTCAGAAATGTCAGAAAAGTCCATCATCTTTCACAAGACACACTCGCTCAGAAAATGAATCTGCATTACCTCCAAGCTGCACATGCACTTCAGGACCTAGATAATTGCATTGCAGCCTATTTCAGACAACCAGGTGGCAGCGTGTGTTTTTGAGGCTTATGACTTCCCATACCACCCACAATCAGCAGCGTCCTCCAGGACTTCAAACGGTCCCTCTGTTCTCCAAACCCTCCGGTCCCCACTCTCTCGGGGAACCAAGCACCTGGCCCAGAGTTTCATATTCCTCTCAGGTGTGCCTCCACAGCGTTGCACTAGCCTGATATACACGCATATTAGGTACTGTATTGGCATTCTATTTTTCCAATAGTTGCTGCTATTTCACTTTCAAAGTAGGCCACCACTGAAGGACAGAGCACATTCTTTAACTACCAATTTCATGCGGCGGTAAATGAATGGTACCCATATCCCCCCGGGTTTAAAGTGTTTGCCTTTGTGTGCGTGATTGAACTTTCAGATGGTATTAAAAAAGAAAAACTGATATATGTTCATGTTTATGATATTATGATACTTGCTATCCATATTATAATACAATCATTGGCTATTTAAAACAAGGGATGTACTTATTCCTAGTCCCTTCCTGTCCTAAAACAATCCCCCTAAATTGCATTAGTTTACTCTTTCTCTCCTCCGTCTCCCAACTTCTCTGTCCATCCTCTACCTCTGTTTTAAGTAGCTGTCTTCTTATCAGAGGAGGCTCACAAAGTATTCCCTGTGGCCATGCATGGGCTTCAGCCTTACGGGAATCCACAGATTTAAAAGCAGCAGAGAAAGCCCACACTGACTTCATTTCCCGGGAGAACAAAGTGCATAGTGGAAGATAGTGGATACATTACAGGTACCCCCCATCCCTGTCACTTACAAAGTCAGCCTAGAGTCATGACAGACCCTGTTGCAAGTTGCACAGCCCCAGCTCACCACAGCACCAGGCTTGATATTCGGCATTCTTTTGTTCATTTTTGCTCTCTAACAATGCCAGCTTTAATTCGGTGTATCGGTACATTTGATATCGGTACATTAGCATATTTCAACCAATAATATTTAACTCTGTTGTATTGAATGCATTTCACTCAACAACAAAATACATTTTAGAGGAGATACTCTTTTTTTTTTTCTTGCACACCGAGCTGGCCCATCACCAAATCAGCCCCATAGAACAACTGATCTCCATTATAACACATGCCACTAGATTTTCATCTGTCCACAACATTTTGGATGAACAAAAGCTTGCATACACACACACAAACACAGACACACACACACTTCTCGAGAAACTTCATTCAAAACAAACATCCTGATCCTGGCCTGTGCTTTTGGTTGCTTAAAGGGCAAGACAATCATAGCATGACAATCAAAACGCTCTGCACTTAGAAGCTTGGGCAGCAATTCAACGGGAATACGTGCCGGCTGTGCTTCTCAGATGTTGGATGAAAACAGACATAAAAAGGAGGGTGTGCATATTTTTCTTTTTTCTGTTCAAAGCTAAAATTAAGGAAGGGAGCTCTCTGGTGCATGTATGGGATTAAGATTAATAACCATGTTATACTAGAAGCGAGTAGAGTTGCATTTCTAGTATACTTTATTTGATCAAAGTTATCATATTTAGCTGATAATGAAAAAAAACAGCAATTTAATGAAAGTTGTAATTTCTCTACGAAGGCCACAGAGGAACTTTTAACATCCATTAAGAACAGTTTTGTGCCAGAACGACTCCACAGGAGGGAGAGGTTAAGTGAGCTTATAGGCAAGAGGCAATCACTCGCATGGCTCCTGGCACTAAGAAAAGCACACTGAAATAGCTCATGGTTCTGTTATAAACAATAGGGGGTCCTTACCTTCAGAAATTACATGTATTCTCCACCTGGATGTGAAAACTGCTTTGCTACACTAAAACCTTGAATGGGCTGTATTCCTCAGACGACTGGCCTCATTGACCGGCAGTAAGAAAGTGAAGAGCACATTTAACTCATGTATGTGATGTCGAACCCACTGAATGGATGCGGCGGGGTCTGCGTTGTTGTCTCTACCGCAGCAGAGCAAATCCTGCAGAGGGAACGGTCGTATACGTTTCCCATCTAATGTAATACCATCACCCTGTCTCCAAAACGCAACTGCCGCCTCAGTCTTCACTTCCTCTGTCCATCACTTAAAACATCTGGATTCATTTTAGAAGGTCAGGGCCAGTGAAGCAGAAACTGTCAGTGGAAGTCGTCTCGATGTGTTTCATGAAGGGAGCAAAGAAATGCCACCGTCAGATGGACCGGGAAATAACATTTCTGTTGACAATATAACGAGTGGGGAACCTTCTGCTGAGATAAAGGTGTGAAGGATATAAAACACTCAGCTGCATTATATAAATATATAGGAAATAAGAATTTCACTATAAAGCTGATTATTTTTACATAGACACATGCAAATCTGTGCAAAATTGTGTCAAAACTTGTTTCTTTAACAAAGAGATCTTGTAGGAGAAGGAGCCTTGACTTTCAAAGCCCCTTACAAAAATAACCATATTTTCATTATGAGTATCTTTATTAGGTGTGTGCTTGTGGGTCCTCGCTCATTTCTACAGGGGCAAACAAAAGTAAGCTAAGCACTAGTTCCACAGTCCCTCCCACCCACCTCACCATGCCAATACTTCCCTCTTAACTCTCTCCCCTTCTACCACTCCTCCTCCTGGATTAAAAGCTCTTAATTTTCACTAATTACACAAACTCATTTCTTTTTTTCATGGCTCGGCATTTCTTCCTGTTGTCTCTCCATGGGGCTCATAAACACGTTTTGAAGCTGGGTTTAATAAACCTGCCTTCTGAGGGTTTAGGGCCTTTAATGGACACAGGGCTTGTTTGATAAGTCTCCACTTCATCACACACTTTATTAATTAAAGACTATATTACATTAGAAACAAAGTTAAAGCTATTTGCTCCCCATTAATGGTTTCATGTAGCTGCATATCTATGGCCAATTAATTGGAGTCTTGCCTCCCCGTTTGCATTTTCCCCTTGTTTGACAAAAGTGTGTTAGGGTTAGCTTCAGGCGATATGTTGCAAGTAGCAGCAATACTGCACTTGTAATCCATAATTAACAGAGGGTTGACTGCATCAGTGATTTAAAGGTGACATTTTGGAGCCTGAATGTGGTAAAATATCTGCAGACTTCTGTTTCCCTGCTAAATGCAACAAAAAACATCTTTGCTGTGTCCATTATGAAATAATGATCACACAAACACTATTTTTACTGTAAAGGGCAGGCATATCGTCTAAGCTGCAGTATACTCTGTATGGGTGTAATCACTGAAAACAAAGACTACATGTTCTGCATGACACAGTCCAACATTCTATAAAAAAAGGCTTTAGCATAGTAAGTAGGTGCAGAAGGCAAACTGACACCCTGCAAAGCTTGTCTGAAGCCCTACATTTGTCGACACAGCCCACCCATACACATTATGTGTGTGTGTGTGTGTGTGTGTGTGTACACTGGAAAGGGGGATGATGTAGGAGGCAATGCACAAGAGACAGCAGGAGAGCACAAGTGGTGTGGCCTATCAGACATAATGACTAAGCAACGATACACACAATAATTGTAACCAACACCAGGGAAGCCCCTCTGTGTGTGGTTGTGAGGATATGGACACACACACACACACACACACACACACACACACACACACACACAGAGCTCAGACACATGCTGAAAGCAGTAAGTTGAAAGAAGAGAGGGCACACTGGGGGCAGTCACACAGGGTGAGACTGAAGAGAACAAAGAGGGCTATAAACACTTTCTGTTGCATGTTGATTGCAAAAAAATATTTTACGGCACACTTGGCACAAAAGTTACAACAACAGAAGCATTCAAAAAAAGCGTAAAGTCAAACACACAGTCTGTCAAATGACCTAAATCTATATGATGCAGCGATGTATCCATAGACGTGCATGGCATATCATATACTACTATTACTACTACTATACTGTATCGTACTATCATTAAATAATGACTCCAAATATGTACGAGCACAGTTTGTGATGCTTAAAGACTAATTGGTTTAAAGCTACTTGGACAGGTACAATGAAACATTTTAATTGACAAATATATTCTACAAAGGAAAGAATAAATTAGTTAAACTAAACAAAAGTCTCAATTCATGCAGTTGGCTAAAGCATTTTACAGCTAAAGTAATAATGTATTTCCATTTGAATTTGCTTGCAAAGGATTTAGTTAATACAAAAACTAAATCAGGCTATCATAGAAATAAAATATTGGAAAGTAGTGGGAGTAGTCCAGCATTGGAAAACATGGGGTCAGCATCATTAATGCAACAAGGGAAAAAATAAATATTGATGAGAAAGGAGGGAATTAACAGGATTTAAAGTTGAACACAAAGTGAACACAAAACTCTTTGGATGAGGCGACAATGAGATTCGTCCTTCCATCAACATAAATACATACTGCCATCTACTGCCCCCAAACTCTACCACTGGTGTGTCTTTGACAAGCTCTACGTATATGTAGATGAGGTTAACGGGGGTTGGCCAGCAGTGGTCAGACTCCTTGTGAACGGTGTGGCCTGTGGATGACCAATACTCCGTTACAATGCCTGCTACTCCAGATTAAAAGGAGAGCAGGACCAGCCGTGGGGGATGGGAGGTCGTATCACTGTTTACCCTGTGTCAGGACACCAATGCAGGGCCAAGGCAATGCTAAAATGTTCCTCTATTGTGTGGCTGTCTTCCTTTGTGTGTTTGACAAATGAAGTGTATAGCGATACAGGGTGGGAAACATGGAGGGAGGGGGAGAATCCTACAATGGCAGCAGGTGCACCGGGACTGCTAATATTTGCACAGCAGCTTCTGCGGCAAGAAAGCAACTCCCCCTGAAGAAAAGGGGCAACCGTCTCCTCATAAACGGCTCTGTTACAGACACATAAATCCGGGGCCGACTCCACCAACATATATGTATCCCCCCTCATTCCCATCCCTCTTCTTCTCCCTGCAAATCCCTTCAGTGCAGGACAATTGCCGAGATGCATCTTGGCAATATGTGACATTGTAGAGGTCAAGCTGGAACCTATTGTGTGAATGCAGTGTGTGTGTGTGTGTGTGTGTGTGTGTGTGTGTGTGTGTGTGTATGCTATGTCCCCACTTGCAGTGTGCCAGACACATGGCCGGCCACACTTCAGTCTCAGTCACACATTTACTGTGATGGATGTGGAAGAGTACTTCTTGTTTTGTCTGTAGCCCAAGAGATCGTCTAAGCATGCAATGGTCAACTCAATGCCCAGCTCCTAAGGTACAAATCCTTAAAGAAATCAAATTGAACAAATAAAGTGTACAATTAAATTGTATCTGGTTTCACAAAGTGGCATATGACTGTTTTGTCAAACAAAATAAGTATATATTTGAGATAAAGCCTACAGCCAAGGCTTTGAAAAGCAATATCAAATGTTTCCAGTTGTTTTCATGGCATGTATCACTAACCTTAAAAACGATTAAAGTAAAGAATAAAATATAAGAGATACAGAAAAGACACTAAGCCCTCATATATATGCATAGGCTTTTCTCAAAACAAGCTGATCTATTTATGTTAGGAGACCCCCCAAAAAGGTGGGGGTCAATCTGAAGGGGGCTGAGAAGTAACTGAGCGATTGTGTGAAGGCAAAGCCCTTTATCTCCTGTTTTCTTGGTTCCTAACCTCTCTTTTTGGTGGTTAGGCATAAGAAATGAAAGCTTAATCCATTTAGATGGAAAATCTATGGCAGCCGCCCTGGCAGTGTCGGGGTATTAATAAGATGACAATGCAGATTCATCAACAGGACCAGACTACTGTTCCATCACTGCCTGTCCAGAAGTAATAAGTAAGCCCCACACTGGCGGAAATGCTGAACCTCTCTAGACTTTCATGAAAATCCACTGTGGACATGTATAAAATATTATATATCATTAGATGAGCAGGAATAGCTATAGATAACATTCCAGTAGGGCAAAAAGTCTCAGCGGATTCGGCTGAAATGTCATATGAGCCCATTTAAAAACAGAACCAGATCAATAGCTGGTAAAGAAAAAAAAGAAAAGAAGAAATCACAAGTAGAAGACAGAAAAGTATGCAGTCGTAAAAAAAAAAAGGTTAAATAAATGTATAATAGTGAGCTGTGTCAACACTGTCTACATAATCAAAATGAATAAATCAAACAGTGTTCAAATATATATTAATGTTGGCACATCAAACTAAAATGTGGCATTCCAAGAGCTTTCACAGAATGCAAAAATCTATATGTGTACTTTCTCTGTTATTGCGCCTGCTGAGAAACAATGTTGGCAAATGTACATAACTTAACTACAAAACACTGCTAATCGTCACCTGTGTAGCGACTTCATGCATGCGTACTGCAGTATCAGCAGCCTGCCAACCATCTTTAATCCTGCAAACATATTGAGAGTTTTAAAAGAGGCTCCTGTGTCTATTTTCATTCATAAAGCTCGTCTATGGTTTGGTCATTTGTAGGGGTTTCAAATGGAATTGGGCAATATTTTAACTGGAATTAAGAATAATGCACAAAGGTTTGAACCCAAAAGGCTTCTTTGTGTATTTTATTGCAAAGTTATCGCAACAGTCATAAGACCGGCCGGTTCAGATGAACTGCAAGCTAAATATAATTAATATAAGTGTGAATGTGGGTGTATGTGCCTGTCTGTCCGCACTCAAGCTCTGGTAGACTGTAAACCTGAACCACTCCTCCTATGGATGGATGAATGCATGGATGGATGGCTGGATGCTTGGATGATTAAATGGATATGTCGTTCTTCTTCTTCTGAACTAATAACATGTATCGAGACATGGATACCTTATGAAACGCCGCACTAGGTCACGTGGGTCTAGCTGCTGGTGTATGAACCTTTAGTCAGTACCCGGGGTGAAATGTAAATTGTTCCATCCGTGGAGAGCGTATCCACACACTGGCAGTGAATCTGTTGTAAATTAAAGAAGTTGATCATTTCACACGATGTGAATAACTTAGTGAATGATCCATTGTAACATATCCAGATGGTCTGTGAGAGCCGTTGACATAACTGCAGACAGAAGCTCAATTGTGAGTGACATTTCATCCTCGCTGGACACAATATTGATGTGGATCGCAGTAGGAGTAATCACAGGATGAGATTCACTGGGACTGGAAGACTGGCTTTGTACAAGGAAAAGAGAGTCCAGCAATTTGCAGCTCCGGCTTCAAGAAAGCTTACAGTCACAACTGAACACCACATGGTAAATTCCAAAAAAGCAGAATGCAGTGGCATGCGGGCTACAAAGGTGAACATTTAAATCAATAACACATGGACATCTCTTAAGGCTGGGCTGTAAATCAGGCAGGGGTTGGGCAGGTGAGGGGTACCGACTTGGTCAATAAACTGGACCCCTGCCCCAAGGCAGCACATTGACTCCAGCTGTGGGACAAGACCGTAGGCCAGTGTTTAACTTTCATCCTGTCAGCCAATGGCTCTCCCACTGCTCCCACACCACTTGCCACTCAGCGCAACATTCACCTCTTCCTCACCGCAAAGCCCCCGCCATTTGATGAAAAAGGCAATCAATAGCTGGACTGGCCTGCATGGTCGCCTGAGGCGAGACAAAAAAAATTCTGTAGTCAAGATGTTTCAATGTGAGATGGCACACTCTGGGTAAGGAATTGCAGACTTGGTTAAAAAAAGAAAGAAAAAAGAAAGACATTGCTACAACTACTATTTATACTGCAATATCCGAGAACTTGCGAACTGGAATTAACACCCGTGTTCGCAGAGAAAAGAAAAGTACAAATGTGCAAATTAAAATGTGCAACTGAGACAGTGGCAACCTCAAACTTAATGTCTTGCACGTCACAAATGGCAAACCTAGTTACTCTAACTTTTGCTCAAACACTTAAATCATAGAAGTATATCCTACAAATATATGTATGATTCAGATTGCACACATATTAACATATACAGCAAGTGTTTTTATTACTACTTCATTTATCATTAGCCAGTTACAGAGTGCTGTATCCCGTCTGACCGGTTTCTGAAGGAGATGTTTGATCAAATGTTTGTCACATCCACCAAGTCGCGTGTGATTGTCATGATATCTGAGCGCCACCGCTTCAGTAACTAACAACACAAATCATTTTAATTATGAAGCTTTCAAAATTAGGTGACACTGTGCGAACACTGACACAGAATAACTCTCACCAAACCTGACTCTTATTTCATTGAAATGTGTGAAAGATGAAGAAGCTACGGAAAAACCATGTGAACGTGAAGCAGCACGCTATTTCCACACAAAGCAAGCCGCAGGTGAGAACCCAGAGGTGACGAGATGCTCGAACCAGAGCGCAAACATGTCATTCTAGCTGGAATTTCTCATAGAACTTGATCAAAACACGATGAAAGACCCCTGCCGTTGACTGCAGGAAGGTGAGAGTAATTTCGCAGCCATCCTTTCTTAGCCCCAAAGTGACAAAAGACAAATCTCCAGTTGCAAATTAACCCCAGAATAATGAATGAGGAACGGAGCCCTGAGGTCTTAATTGAATATTTGCTGGACTCATTTTGTTGACAATGATGGATGTCTGCAAAAAAGAAGCCCTCAGCAAACTCATAATTCATATTTCATCATCTCTACATCTGACTACAGCTGTGCAGGTTTATTGATTGGTGAATGATGAGTTTTCATTGAGCAGCAAAACTGAATGAAGTTTGACATGTTCCGGTGAGGTGTGATGAATTGGTGCTGGAACCTAAGGAGAGATGAATACGAGCGCCTCACAGAAACATCTGGAATACAATACAGGAAGATCAAGATCAACTAAGTCTGAACCCGAGAGCATGTATACATCTCAGCAGCCTCTTGTGCTTGTGCTGAATTGTTAATACTGAGACCATGCAATACCCCAGCTTTGAACTGTGCCCCTGTTGTCCCAGTTTTTAAAGAATGGATTGACGAAGAAAAGGAATCTAAAAAACAAGTCTACGTAAGGTCATTTTGGGCAGAGGCCAGACTCGAGTTTTGTGGTTTTGTGCTGTGAGTAAAGAACATAGTCCCGCGAAAAAGCAGTGAGTGTATTTCAAGCACATAAACCCCAATTATTAAAAAAAAAATATGATTACGGATGTCGATCAGGCTTTGTGTTACGTATAGAAAGAGGTTGTGCTGTGCTTACTAGTGTATGACCTCCAGCAGAACTATTCTGTGGCATTCCCATCCATCCGACAATAGACATGCATAAATAGCTTGATACATTGGATATTTAAGGCCTCTGAAAGATGGGTATCAAAATAGTTTACGAAAAACCACCATCGAGAGCTAAACCAGTATGTCTTTACATCTATGAATTGTGTTTGTGGTAGTGGTTCTCTGCTTTTCTTGTGACAAATCTGCTCGATGGCAGTGGACTGACTTTGAAAATGAGAATGTCATTTCAAGCTTCTAAAAAGACTTGAGCATTTGGCAGCGACCTTGTTTCGGTTGCTATTTCTGTGCGCAAGCAACACTAAGCATGTTACTAGAGTAAGACGATTTTGATGTGGGAGAAATCACTGAAGGAAATAAGTCAGATCGTAATGCCTGAAGCACTTTAAGGACATGTCGGATATGCACAATGCAGTGCTGATCACAGAGCACACTGGGGTAGATCTCCTTAAAATGCTGCTCTGTGAATGTGACAGTGCTGCTCTAGGCATACTTATTCATGGGATTAAAAGCAGCATAAGGCAGTGCAAGAATTCCACAACTTTTGTCCCAGTTGTCAGAACTGTGCTTCTTAAGAGGGAAAAAAAAAAACCTTCATTCAGAGAAAAGGAGGTGAGAACAGTGGGTCTCGATTGTGTTTGCTCGAGCTATCAACCCAGAGACTGATGTACACCTGGGCTGCAAGGTGAACGCAATTAACTACCTTGGTGGATAGATAACATAAAAAACTCCACACAGGAACACAAACTGAATACAATTTCAAAGATTTATGTGCTAAAATGATTTAGCACTTTTGTTTTGGATATGGATATTAAGTCAGTTCCAATTAGGTTATGTATTGTTATGTTTTAGGAATCAGGTTATGTTTTAGGAATCAGGCAGGGATACAAAAGTCAACACGGTCCATGTTACAAGAGCTTGTAGAACAAAATATAAATAGATAGAAATCATGCCATACGTGCACTGACCAAACCAATTTCAAACGAGGACCACATTTCTCAAGGTACCATCTTTGACTCCATCCACGAAAAATATGATTATTATAACATTATAACCAATAATTTGGTCAACATAAAGGTTTAGAGAACAGCGAGCCTGCATACAACTGTAGTTAGCTGGTTTGATATTAGACATACAATACGTTAG
Organism: Pholis gunnellus; assembly: GCF_910591455.1. NCBI lineage: Eukaryota > Metazoa > Chordata > Actinopteri > Perciformes > Pholidae > Pholis > Pholis gunnellus. Next base: position 18,162,247 of record NC_136537.1, read on the forward strand.
TTGATTGGATTTGAGTTAATCACTTACCTTGAGTATAGAGACAGATTAGAAACATGGGTACTCCACAGTGTATCATATATCTTTATAGAAGTAACATGTGTTTTTGTTGAGCCTACATTGCTGTGAAAACTGAGAATACATAATAACAGTATGGTATTGTATTAATACAAGTAATGAGACCGTTATGAGTTAGTGGTGCAATGCAGCACACTGGCTGTGGAATGTAACAAAGACTCAGAGGTCAATGCACTGACTTTCACCTATAATTTCAGGTCGGGTACTGTACATTAACTCCTAATGAACTGTGTAGCAATTGTAACACTTTATACAGAAGCCCAAGACTTAAAGAAGAGTATGGAGCGTATATTCACCCACCACAGATTCAAACAACCCCAAACACCCTCAAGCTGAAGGACAGCACTTAAACCTCATCGTCTTGGTTTCATTCATCCCAGTATGTTGAGGTGGAGCCAAAACAATGAAAAGTATTTCACTTTCCAGCACTGTGTACATTTTGGCAGAAATCTCCTCCTCAGACCATATATTTAATCTTGAAGACGCTCAAAGTAATGGAGCAGATAAAAAGATAACATATTCTTCAACATAACCAGGGGAGGTAATGATAGATCATGAATAAATATTTTCCCGGATGATTAAGCTGGGAGGACAAGGTGAAAAGGTGGCTGTGGGCCCAGGCTGTGTGTGTGCAGGAGGTTAGGTATGGAGAGGGGATAACAATGCAGCTATCTGGGGCATTTAAAGTGCTGGGAGGCTCTGAAACGGCCGAGCCCCACCCTACCACCCCCGACCAGCAGACGAAGCTAAGGAATGTCTCCCCTGAGTTCAGAGGCCGCCATAAGCTTCCTCTATGTCACAAGGCTCAGCTAAGACAACATTCCCCACCAAATAAACAGCCAGGAACAGATAAAAGGGAACGCCGCGGAATCATTCCAAGAGGGAAAGCAACTAGAACTTTGTTCTGTATGTTGCACAGAAACACTACCCATCGAAGCGCACTAAATATATGCAAATGTCTATTTCAAATATAGGGTTTGATCAGCAACTTCCTGTTGATGTCAAATGGAAATTGTGGGGAAGGATAGTGGTGGTGTATTTACATGTGTGTCTGTGCTTACACTGTATGTACTTGAGCACTCGTGTGTCTATACAAACATCATCTGGGGAAGTTGCCGTTGGTTGATCAAGCAACCATGAAGTTGAGTTTCACATCAGCGCTAGCAATCTTGCATGTTGGTCACTTTCCTGTATAAACTGTGAACAAATTACTTTCCATTTCCATACTTTTATTTTATATTTTACTTTTTCTTTTCCAATTATGGACACATTCAATATAAAATGACCCAGCGAACTTAAACAAGCTTGAAATCCCTCTAAAGTTTCCTTAAATTCCTATAAGGGCAATAAAGGCAAAAGTTTATTACAAACAAAATCAACTTCGGCATGTTCTCAGACTGCTGCTGACTGCAGCTCTGTGAGCAAACAACAAATATACTCACTGCGACATTAGGTCTGTCCGTTTAATGGCTTCCACACCAGATGGAGCTTGCAAGTGACAGTGGGAGCAGACATGACTTTCAAGTTCCTCATAACAAGAAGTAAACATACTGAAGAAATAAAACAAGATATGCAACCCACAGCCAATTACGTGACATTGCTGAAAAGTAACAGGCAATAGGGGGCAGTGGATAGCTTACACACTGCTTACAGTTCTACACAACTGTAATTAGTCATTGGGGATCAGGGACATTCCAGGATTTTTTTTATTAATCATATTTGTTATGTAAAGCTCAATGGCAGCTGTCAAAAACACCCCATCAAAAAACACAGGAACCACAAAGTGTTGTGAGCATGGGAAACAAAACCAATACAAAACATCAACCATTAATGATGTGAGAGCAATGGCAGCTTGCAATCAGGCAATGCCAATTAGTTTTAGTTTGTACTTTATTTTAATAAGTGAATTCTGTCCATTTGGTAAACTATTGTCTTCCCAAAGTTATCTTTATTAACTAAACTAAGATTTAACGTTGCAAGATCCAAGAATGGCTCTCAACATGTTGGCGGCGAGTCGGTGGACAATAGCTAACAGCGCTAAAAGATCAAGCAATGGCTAAAGTGCTGACAGAGCTAACGGTGTTTACCTGTGGTGGAGCTGGAGGGTGAGCAGCGAGGACGACGTCAGTCTCGACGGCGCCATCGGCTGTAACCGCCTTATGAGAGCAGTGCTGAGCAGCGGTGGTGCGCTAACCAGAGCGGCACACTCGAATGCACAGAAGCATGCACTGAAAGCACGCGCTACGCAGCCTATTTATGTGAACAAAGCACGAAGAAGCTCAGATAACAACACAAACAGATGGAGAGCCACCTTGTTCTCCGCTCAGGTAGACATTACTCCACTATAAGTGTCATAACCTTTTCACTTGTGATGTAAAAGTGTTGTAAAATTGAATGAAGAAAAAAAACGTCTAATTAATGTCTGCTTTAAAACCACCATTCAGTATCTCTCTTCATCAACTGTCATTCAATCTAGTTGTAGAAATGATCTTGAAATGGGACGTTCACTATGGATTCACTGGACAAATATATAACCTTTGTGTCGTGTGAGTCTTTGCCGCGTTTATTTTTTTTAGGAAAGGCAGTTTCCCCGCCAACAGTCATATAATCTATCAAACAAACATACTGTATATCTGGGCATGCGGCGTCACCCAAACAGATGGCCTCAGATCGGGCCTGGCAGGGAGTCGAGAAGAGAGGAGCATACTGTAACTGTCAGGCCAGGTCCCTTGAATCCCACAGCTTTCTGCAACACTGATCCCAATCACCGTACGCCTGCTCTCCATCTTTCCCACTTTCAAACTTCAGTAGTAAGACAGACAGAGAGGTTTGAGGAAGATGTGAAAAAGGGAAATTACTTTCCTTAATGCTTAAGCCCCAACTTTAGACTTCGAGTGAAGGCTGATCCAAGACCACTTCGTCCAAAGAACTTTTTTCAGCCTCCTCCAAAGAACACAGAGTCGGTTGATGCATGGCAGATTTGGTGAGGTCACAGTATAACTGGAGGCCATCTGCCTACTCATGCTGGACTGTGATTATGAGCCTTAGGACTCCCTAAGGTGAGAGGAGGGAACACAGGCAGTTCACTCTAAAGCCTGCTGTCTCCTTGAGTGAATTTTTTCAGTTTGTCTTTTCATTTCTGTCTGCCTGTTATATTGCCCTACTGCATGAGCTCTAAACACTGTGGTGTCATCCACTTCACCCACACTCAAGTCTATGTGTGTTGCATATTTTGCAATCAAATTAGTTATTATTTATTTTATTAAGAGAGCAAGGAGGTTAAATCCAACACCTATGTGAGAGGATATTCAACAACTCAACAAGTATTTTGTTCACTGTGTGTAACGTCACCTTGGATGTCTGTACATTCAGCAAATTCCACTGCCTAGCTTTTATTTGCTTTTTAGTTTTATTCATTCACGTTAATATTCCCAATCATAGTTCTTCACTTCACTGCCTTACAGTGTTGTGTGTTTGTGATAAGCATTAAGAATCCGAGACATTTAGTGACAGCTGTGCAATGTTTTCAACTTTTACTTTCTCAAATGAATTTGTGCTGGCAGTACTGTTTTGCCAGCTACAGCACCAATGTTAAATTAATGAGTTTTCTTAATTAACTCATCATTAATAACCCATTATACATCAGTTTTAAAGAAGGAGCAATCCACCACTTGAAGGCCACTAACTTGATGAAGTCATGAAAAGCTAATTCTTAGTTAATGATTAAAATATTTGCAAATCAACTGCATGCGTGTGCTCTGTGCCGTGAAGGGACAGTTATTAGCTCGTCCATTTAATTGCAGACGACTATAAAGAAAACATGAACATGCCTAACAACTCAGGAACCACTATGATGGAAATACTTCACTTCTTGAACTAATTTATGTTTTGTACTTGCATTTAGGTAAGCATGAGATAGTGTTAATTATTGCACAATCCCGATAATTCAAGAGGTATTACATGCATGAAATCATCCTGTTTCATGCGTGAATTCACAGCAATCAATTCACCCCAACAATGGGTTGCCGCATTCTATATCCTCACGTTTCCACAGAGATCCAGTGGGAACACGTTTAAGCATTTTTCTAAATCTGCAAAAAGGTAGGTGGGATTAGTATACTTCTATTCCTACAACGACTTGATTGCATGTGAGAGGGTAAGACTGTTTTAAATTAAGAGCACGGCTGAGTCAGATATGTGCTGTCTACGGCGCACAGGAGACAGCACTTCACAACAGCTTTACGACGATGTTAGTCGCTGATTGGCTCATCGTTAGACCCCCGCTGCACTCCGCGGTTTCATGTCACGATGCCATCTGCCCCGCCCACACTAGGGGGGGTAGGGGCAGAGTGGGGCCACATGTGGCACGCCTGCTAGCATGGCTAAAACAATTATCTTGTTGCTAGCATTAGAACAATTAAAAAGAGCATTAATAGAGCATTCCACCATCTATGGTTGAATATGGTTTAAATCTGAGCTTCTGACTAGCAAACCGGATCGCTAACAACTCTAAATCGCCCAGGCCTCTTGCTTCCTTGCATGCCCTACCTGACGGGAGGATAGGCATCCACCGTCCTGCTGTTGCCCTCTTTATTTTTGCTCACTCACAGGTCCAATACTTTGGGATCAATTTGGAGGCAATGTAATTGCCTGAAAGTATTGTAGCATCATTAGACCAGAGTTCTAAGATGGCATTTGCAGGAAAAAGAAAGGGCATGGCTAACAGCTTCTCCGTAGCTTTAAAGGTTACTTTTAATCACCCAAAGAGGAATCCTCTTCCACCTCCCCCATTCCTTGTTTAATTTTACTCCCAGTTCCAGTCACACATCCACCATGCAATGGCGTATCTGGCAGGCAAGTCCACTAATTAAGTGGCGGGTTTGTTTGTAAAAGATAAAACTGGGGCACGCAACATTTGGCTACCAATGAGGCAGGGACACTGTTCAAACAAGTGCAAGTACTGAGTTTTTTACTATAGAGCAAGTTTTGGCCTTTTCAAAATGTTTATTTTCATCTTATAGAATGGTCAAAATATCATATTCAGGTAACAGCTGAAGTGTGTTATCAAGACACTTCAAGTGATGCTTAAATGGCCTCAATCATATGTTTCCAAATCATGTTGAGAAAAGGCATGGTGGCAGACGTAGATTTTGTGTGGGCCATTCATTCTTTCATTCCCGGAAGAGGCATTAAGCTATGACATGATTGTCAGTGATGAGTCCTCTATTTGTCTGCTTCTGTCTGTCTGACTTTTCAGGAACTTGCTCCCTCAGAATAAGGAGGTTTTGCCGAACTCCCCAAACCCCACAGGTGACTCTTTCATCAATGGAATAAATGAGGGGCACATTATACAAAGCACAGCGCTGGATTTTGATTGTGCAGCCACACACATGTTCATCAGACGTTTCTTTCCGACGACATTATTTCCTTTAGGAGTGAATTCAGGCTCATGTCGACAAGTCAGTGTGAGGGCAGGGAAATTCTGGATAGCACTACATTTCTGCTCAGCTACCCTTCCCCCATCAATGGCAAATGTGTTCAGCTGACAGTGTTAAGACTGACATGCATCACACACACACACACACACACACACACACACACACACACACACACACACACACACACACACACACACACACACACACACACACACACACACACACACACACACACACACCAAATCTAGGTCAAAGATTCATTAAAATTTCAACAAAGTCCTGTGCTCTGCCATGGAGGTGCAATGATAACAATTCCAATGGATGAGGAATGCCCATAGGGCTGTGCAATACCTTCCATGGTGGCCAGCAATACACAACAACACAATGCCTGGGTAGGCTGTGGACCGGCACACAGAGAAGAGACACAACTCTACATGTGTGTACACACACACACACACACACACACACAGATCTCACAGTACCTCTTTCCTTAGGCACTTCATTGGCGACACTAAACCAAAAACCTCAATTCAGTGTACTCATTACCTGATACTGAATCCTACCTAATTCCTAAGATTAATAATTTGACAATATCCCAAGAAAGCATAACCCTAAATGTGAGGACGGATGGCAAATTTCACAAATGCCTCCACTGTCAAAGTCTACAAACACCACCTCTACAAACAGGTATGCCTTACTGTCTGTCTGACTTTTGTTTGCGCTAGTACCATATGTGATTCACAATACAACCAAACACTCATTTCTCAATCCCTGCCCACCCACAATGGCTCCACAACACACAAAACTCTGGCTGAGTATAGGTCATGGCAGTGTCGCATAGCTGCCAGGGCTGAGCTGGAGTCACAAGGACAGAAGACTGTACGCCTCTAGCAGTTGCAATACAAATATGGCAAACCTTTGCCATTTCACATTTAAAAACAACACAACAAAATAATTGAATGACTAAGGCCCAGTTCGATTAAAAGAGTCAAACATTGTCAGTCGTCATTGTTCATCTTCTGTTCATGGTGATTCATATTCTTTAATAAGAAGAGTTCATTACTTTCCTCAGCGTGGATGTGGGTGGGCATTATAACCCTGTAGCAACTTTGAATTATTATGTTGTCAACACTTCAGTGGACTGCCAAAACAAACCAATGAAAATAGTATTACAAAATATTTGGTAACGAAACTAAAAGGACAATACAAAGCAATATCACAAAATACAAAAATATATACATATGTATATATATATATATATTTGTTTTTTTCTATTTTTTCTTAGCTTTTTGTTGTTTTTACAAATCAACAAAAGTTGACCACAAAACATAACAGATCATTCTAGAGACCACTGCAAAAAGAAAATAGTGCAACAGCAATTCAAGTTTGTTTCTAAATAAATCTGATAGAATAAAAAAATCGAAAACAAATTAACCACAAAATAATTCAGAAATTTAACAAAAATTAAAATTTTTTAATTAGAATAAAGGTAGATCAAAGGGTTGGCTTGTAGATGAGACACACAACTCAATCACTCTGCGACAGAATAGTGCTTCTAAGAAAATGTTCAAGTAAATTGCCTCAGTAGGAACGTATGTACATAAGGGCATTCGGCTTCTAAGAGTCTATATCAGAGGTAGACATTATGTCACTACTGTATAGGAGTTGTATACACTGGATGCTGCTTTGGAGCACACAGTGGGAGGATGCCCCAAGTAAAATCCAACAATTTCCAGCACTGCTGGAGGATTATATCTGCTAGAGACCCCATTCAGGTTGATAAATTATCCTTTGTGGACTCCACTGATCACAGTGGAGACTCCTGTGTTCAGAGATGAGGGTCGAAGGCACAAACAGAGCGTTGCCCAACTGATATGAGTGTCCAAGCTCACTGGGCATTTGGGGAATACTAACAGTGAGTGAATTGGAGACGTAGGAAGAGCATGAAAACACAAGAGTGCACACAGAGAGAGTAACAGGCTTTGGTAGAATATGTCGTACTGTATGTTATGAAGGGCCCCAGTTTAGTTTGCTTCTGTGTCTGTGTGTGTGTGTGTGTGTGCTGCACCAGTTGCTGTGTTTACCCATGTTGTCCTCAAGGTACCAAAGGAGACAGCGTCTGCAACCCCCTCTGCTTCTTAGCTTTTGTTTCCCGGTCAAAGCGGAGGCACTTGACTACAACCGTATGCCTTCATGTCGGTACCTAAAAGGGATGGGCTCCAGCTGTTTGTATGCTTACTATAATCAAAACGTTTTAATTACAGACCCACAAACTTTGGAGGATGTTTCCAATGTTTAAAGAGGCAATATATATGACAATCAGAGCATTAATATAGCAGCAAACAACTATTTGCTGTGTAAAGATATAACGTAGTAATGTCTACATAATCAAGAGAATAAAGTAGCTCTCCCTCTTTGTATGTTGTTATCCAAGCTTCGCCTTGCATTGTTGACATAGCCAGGCCGGCCGAGTGTGCTTTTAGTGCATGTGAGTGCATGTGAGTGCCCCACTGGTTAGCTCACGGCCACTCTGCACTGCTCTCATATGACAGTTAGAGCAGATAACGCTCCACTGACCGACAGCGCCCTTGCGTAAGCGCCGACTCTCAGATCCACCCCCCCCCCAGATAAACACTGTTAGCTCCGTCAGCATGTCTGCTGTAGTTTGTACGGTTAGCGCTGTGAGCACCGTGAGCTGCAAGCCACCGGCTCAGGCATCGCCGTGTTGAGGGCCATTGAGAGGCAATAGAAATGCTCCTTATCACCTATATTGCACCTTTGATAGGGCCAGTAGGTACCAAAAGCCACGCATAGCCACTGAAGTGAAGCTCAATACGACGAAATACATTTTGTTTGAAAAAATAACAACACATTTAAATGATCTTGATGAAATAACCTGGCTCTTTTGTACTCATGCAAATATTATAACATATTATGTTGTCAGAGGGCACAGATGCAATTCAAAAATATCATTTTGGTTTTGGTAATCTTTGCTTTCATTTGCTAAATCATCAATAATTACAGTGCCAAGGAAACCAAAGAAGAAAAGATAAAACGGGATGAACGTGACAGAATCTTAATAATGACTTGCATTCCATTCTAAGTAAAGCACTTGCCGGTGACATTTGAAAAACAGTGTCAAATTTAGGAGCAATTCTCAGTGGGTGCTGGCAGAGCCTAATTAAACTACAGCGTCTCCTCTGCCTCTCTCTCTGCCTTGAAACTAGAAAATCTGGATCCAGACTCTCCTGTCTGTCTGAGTGCTAGCGCGTATGTGTGTTTGTACCATCATATGCGTGTGTACCCTAATGAATGGTTGTGCCTTCGTGCATGTTGGGTCTGAATCAGAAGGAGAGACAGACGACATAGCATGGGAGAGAGTTATTTTCCACCCGGTGCCATTTGCCCTGAGGAGAGGCTTGCCCATGGTGCTTAAACTCCGTGGGGATGTGTGTGCGTGGGCCTATCAAACTTCAACGAAGCCAGAGATTCTCATATCTTCCCCTGCCGAGCCAGCGAGTTCCCCTGGTGGAGGAGAAATCCCCACACAGGCTCATGCACAAGAACACACAGAGGCATCCACAACTGCACATGCAGAGGGGATGAACCCAACGAAGGCAACATCTGGATAATGTCATGTTTGAGGCTGTCGTTCACATTGCTGCTTTATTTTATACACTGTAACTGTGAGGTGTTGTTTATTCGGAAAATAAGCAAAATCAAACAACCATTTCCAGACTGAAATCATAAAATGGTTAATCAACACCTCTCTGACACAGCTACAATTCAAATTAAACATCGCACATTCCAAAGGGATTATTATTACTAGGCAACTGGCCTGCTTTTACCCACACACATGCACAAACACACACAACAGCAAAAGTAACGCTTAGTTTCAATATGTCTTTCAAAGGTTTTAGTCATAATTCAGTCACAAGCCCACCAAAATGCTAAAAAATAAAATATTAAGTGAAAAACAGGAGAAAATGTGTCCTTGTACATTTCCCTTTGCAGCACATTTTCATAAGTTTTTCTTTTTTTTGTTGTTCTTCATGTTGTAATTGGCTTTATCATGAAATGAAGGTCATCAATGCTGGCGGTCTCTGCGTCTGATTGGACACAGAACAGTCCTAATTATCACAGAAGAACACAACGGCGCTGACCCACAATACCCTCTCATAGCATGCAGTTGTGTTTTTGCCCACACGTATGAACACACACCTACACACACACACACACACACACACACACACACACACATTGATTTCAGATAAGAATGAAGCCCACAAACAACACAAAATATTCTCAGCCCATAAAGTGAGCTGGTGCCTTACTCATTACATGTCACAGTGACAGTAGCCCTAATACATTCCCTATTAACAGGAGAACGACCTGCCTGGGGTTTTAATTGGGAAAGTGAGCAGGTATTGGCAGTGCATCAGATACGAGGGTTGATGGTTATTTCGAGTGGTCTGATATGAATTCCAGGGGGTCCCCTCCATGGCTTTGTTGCGCTTATTAGTCATCTGAGCAGATAACAGATTGCATCTTAATTGGAAATCCCACCAGAAGCCTTGGTAACCATATTGTAAAATGATCCACACCTTTGGAGCTTGGAGCTTGTTTGGGTGCTTTGCTTCTAGTTACAGGTTAGGAGAGAAAAAGAGAAATATGAAATATTGTAATTATATGTTTGAACTATATTGGAATATACGCTATGTGTAGATTTAAAAGCTAATAGATATATATATGTGTGTGTGCATCCATTAATACTCTCTCTGTAGTACATAGTGGACACTTATTCATCCATCTACTCATCGTACAGTAGACAGGTCAGGTGTGATTCTTTTTTTTTAAAGATGCTCAGTGATCCATTCATGTTTTTTCTTAATGTATGCAATATGAATGATTCAATAAACTTGACAAACTGGATTAATCTGACAAACCAACTGAAGAAGGTATGTGTCAAAAACAGCAGCAGACGTTCAGACCACAGCAGGTGGCAGATGGAGATTGCACTGACAACCCAAGGTAACAGCAGCCGAATTCCCAGCATCAACGGCTCTGTTTTCAAAGGGCCGTAAACACGCAGTGGTGTATGAAAGCCAAGTGGACCAATTCGATGTTCACATCTCTATCCATTTTTGTTGTTGTTGTTTATAGGTTATTGCAACTTCCCTGCACACTTGTTGTGCCGTTGAATCAGCCAATATTACGATACAGCGGATATATTGGTATCGGTCTTAGCCTGAACTAGGGCGCCCAGGGGCCTAACCCTAACCTTTAAAAACATTTATTTTGGCACATAAATGACAATAAAGTGAGCAAAATAATCACAATGACACAGTGTGGGGGCGCCCTGGTTCAAGCAAAGATAAGGTGAATAGGACAGCCAACAGGTAACACAAAATTGAAGTACAGAAATGGCAAACTAGGTCTGAGGTCATTTAGAAACAGTGTCCACATTACATAGTGTGTCCACCAGAGAGTAATGCCAAATTGATTTGTCGACTGTAAAATGTCACGTTCATTATCTTTCAGTGTCACAATTCTTTGATGGAATAGCGACGCTTATAAATAACAACACTGTGAAATAATAGTGCCATTATTTTAAGATCTATTGCATGTTTAAAAAAATGAAGGCAATTACATGCGTAGACTTGTCACCTGCCTGACTGCAAGGACCATGTCTAAAGACCAGTTAAATGAGTGCCACCATCAGGCGAGCTGAGATAATGTAAAAGAAAATAAGCATGGACACATAACAGAATAATCAGTGTCAATAAACATGCTTTGATTGTCATTAGAAGGGCAGAGGATCAGAAAGGATGAAAAAAATGCACCTAATGCGCTGTAGTGTCAGATTCCGACAGGCTGATTGAAGGTCACTGAAACGACACATTGAAGCGAACAAGGCATGACCCTGTTGAATTGTTTTGGATGTTATCAATTGTTAATGCACCTGCTTCTATGAATATATTTTCACTTGGCTCGCTATGAAATATTCAAGGAGTATCTTTCCATGGGGTTGCTGTTCAGGTGCACAAACCATAGGCTCTATGCAGGGAGCCAATACGTTTCAAAAGAGGCAATCGATGCAACGTTCGGTGTCCGCAGTCAGTATAATAGCTACTTATACTCCAACATTAGGCATCAGTTAAGACAAAAATATGGAAAACAAACCAAAACCGCAGATCAGCAAACACATGCACTACATATTACAACGTAACTTGTTTAAAAATACAATATTGTGAGGAGAAAAAAATGCTCTTTTCCAAAATAATACATCTTAGGAAGTCTTAAAAGGGCGTTTCTGGGCTCCTGATAACATGGTTTACTCAACCTCGATCTATGTATCACATGACATTTCAACATTTCAAGACACAAACACTACATTCTTAAGGAAGAGTTTGGTCTTTCACTCAGCTCAACTCTTTTTTCTAAGTTGCCTCAACACATCAAGCAAAGCGATGGAGATTCCTTTGGTAAAACCCTAAACTCACGGTCTTAAGGACGATAGCTCCTGAAAGAAATGATTCAACTGGTCTTGAAAAAAAAAAAAACATCACCTGATAAAAAACAGATTGACCGTGGCATAGAAATACACGTACTCCTCTGGAACATGAAACATGTGAAAGTTAAGATTTTTGGCAAAAAATGAGTCGATTCTGGGTCAGCACAGTTCAAACATCCAGAGTGGTCCCTGTCTCAACATATGGAAACCCTCACTATGTGAGCTGATGAAATTTTGATGGTGGATATGTTGTGTTGGCTTGTATTAGATACTTCTATGATTTCCAAAGCCCCAACGAGGCTTTGAGAAGATCTGTCCTTCCCTCCACTTTCCACAGATTCAAACCTCAGAGAGGCTTCAGTTATTGGCCTGTATCACAGTGCCCCCTACTGGCAGATAGACTCTCAGACGACGGCACCTTGTGTGGAATGATGACAGGTAACGTGTGAATAAAGTACTCATACAAGCAAAAAAAGGACCGTGGCATGCAAAATGACTAACATGCTTCACTCAAAGGGGGACAGGGAGAGAAGGATATAGTGAAATACATCATCACCAGAGCCAAAGATTATGGTGCAACCTAAAGCTTTGGTCTACATTTTCTTATGCACTTGCAATGAATCCAGTTTGGATTGTTTCATTCAGGTCATCATATTTCAAGATGAAATATCCTCAAGAACGATTGTAAACAATATATTTAAAACTGCAGTAGCAATGTAGACCAAAGTGAATGATTTGATAACAGAGGCTTTGTTACTGAGGAGGTTAAAATGGTATGAATAGTTTATTTTCCTTATGAGTTGATATTTACCTTGAATACTGAGGGAAGCTTTAGTGAGCGCCTTAGAGAGATGCTGCTGGCTACAAGTTCATGGTTGTACATCTCAGTTCAGTAAACAAAACTCTACCTCCTGCAAGTCATTTCAGATAAACGCGTCTATATAAATCAGTGTTTGAAAGATTGGTCATTTAATTAGTTTTATGGTTGACAGAAAATCAAGCTTTAAAAAAAATCATCAAACAAAAACTATTCAACATTGGCTAGTTCCACAAAGATGTCTTTCCGCCCTTGGTTTAATATTGTAATACATTACCTCCATAAATTATTTGTGCTTCTTGGAAAATGCAAGAAAAAAAAAATGACTTTGTCTGATACTTGTGATAGGTGTGTGACATTATTTTCACCATTGATTGCTGGGCTAAATAAACACCAACACCTCTGCTTCCATGTGTATGGCGCTCATTCCCAAAAGAGCTGGCAATAACAAGTTCCCATGGTGCAGGTGACAGCATTTTGTGGTCTAGCACCAGAGAGCAAGAATAGATTTCCTCCAGGTTTGGCAGCTTGTTCAGCGATGATTGTTGGAAAGTAGCGAAATACCCTTGACCTGCCAGCCCTGATCAGCAATTAACCGCTTTAGAGACTTTGAATTGTGCAAAGAGCTATTCATATATTCTGGTGAGAATGTCACATTAATTGGGGCTTATTTACTCTGTGCTGGAGGACACTCACATCAAGCCACATTCAGCTGAGAAAAACTCAGACACCAGTGAACCAATGTTGACTGTTGGTTTTGACGGCGTGTTTTTCTTAATTGCAACAGACAGAACAATAATACTAGTGCAGGCAGCCTGTTGAGGCCAGTGTGCGTATATGTCCAAGTGGGTATTCCTGGCCGTACATGTGTCACAGAGTACACGTGTGTCCATAATATACTTACTTCTGAACCCTAAGTCCTAATAACCTTTGGCTTATTTAAAAATCAAACTGTTTTCCCCCAACACAGCTCATGAAATCAACACAGCAGTGTAATAAGAGAGTTATTTCTTGTTGCCAGTGAAGCAAGATAAGTTAGAAGTCTCTCAGCTTACTCCTGATCCAATAAAGTTGACATTAGTGTGGTGCAGTATGCACAAATCCTCCACTGAGAAATGTTATCATTTTCTTTAGCAGAAGTAACAGCCTCCACCGGTGAACTTATCACATCTCTCTCTCTCTCTCTCTCACTCCCTTCATCTCAAATAATACTGCTGCTTTAAACATCTCTTTCGTGCGTGCACATCTATGTCTCTCTTCTCGGCCCCATTTCTTTTCTCGTGCTCACTCTTTCACACATCCTCGCTTGCTCTTGCATATTCTGTCCGACTGCTCTATTCAATAAAAGGTTCAGTGGCATTATGTTTAGATCAAAAAAACATTTTAACAAGATATATACAAAAAAACAAGTTAATATAATGTACTATAAATACATGAAACCAGTGTTCGCTAAACTTTTTTCCAGGGAAATGCCAATAAACAATAGGCCTGATTTATACATTGTGAGAAGAACAAATGTGTGGTAATGAACGTTCAGCAGAGATATCAACTTTGTTTTATTCATACACATGTGTTAAAATGTGTACAAATGAAACATAATGAATGTATTTAGGTGGAGTCAACAGGCAACATCTCATTATTTGAATTGCCTCTCATCAGTTAAACAAACTTATTAAATCATTGTGTCCTAAGAGTTGTGTAAAAAACACATGGAATCCAGAGTTATTTTTCTTCGGCCGTTCATGTGCCTGAGCCTGAGAACGAGGCTGGACCATGAGCTGGGAGGCGGGTTTAAATGAATAGCCAGCGTGCTTGCTCTCTGGGCCCCGTCGATAGGGAAGATGCTCGAAAGTCAAACTTGTGACCCTGAGCAACTTTCATAGGAATGAATGGGGCATAGCCTTCGGCGCTGTATCCAGTACTCTTTTTGCATCCATGCCACTGACTCTGTCTTCGGCAAACGTATCTGCCCATCTGTCAGCAGCAGCTCCTGGGGAGCTGAGTGGACAGCTGCTCGCTAACCTGCCATCACCAGGCTGAGTGACAGCAGACATTTACTGAACCAAAATAGTTTTCATGTCGGCGTCATTGGAAGAAATCAAATTGATTTTATTTCCCCACGTACGGTAGCGAGTGAGGGGAATCTGCCTGAAGTGTAACAGGCGAGCCTTGGTCAATCAATATAGATATGGTTAATAAGTTCAAAACACATACACAGCGAGATGTTTGTGTGATTCAAACAGCTGTGTTTGCAGATTACGTTTCACTAAAATCAATAAAAAAAACGCGGGGGTTTTGATGGCTATCTACCCAGTCAGAGGCAGTAAGTTTGGACTACTTTCCAAGTAAACAGCGCCTTCGTTTATAGGTGCAATTCAGTGAAAGCCTATAGGCTATGAGGCAGTGGCTAGAGTAGTGTCTAGCCTGCCAAAAAGCAACAGAAGCTTAAGATCTTGTTTTGGTTTGGAGCGGAGAGGTCAACTCAAGAAAGCTCTGGGGGTTTCGAGCTACATGTGTTACTGGTTTTGGCTGCGAGTGTAAAACGTTAGGCTTTTTGATACACACACTGTGCCAGTGGTTAAAAGCATTTTTAGCTGCAGTAGGCTAAAATGTTTGCCCTTTATGATACTGACGATGAGAACCATCCAGCGTTACCTGAAGGCCATGCCATGTCGCGTGGGGAAAGTGATGTGGCAGCCATTGATGCACCCGCCCCCGCTTGTAGCCTTGCATGGACCTTAAGATTTCATTGTACTTCATTTAGTATACTGTAAAATCAGATTTTTTCAGGTATTTCACCGTCAAGAACAGCAGAACCCTTTCAACCTCGTTTTAAGATTTTTCCCAAAAACATCGAAGTGAGAAGAGGAGGTCATTCATCCATTGTGGTGCAAGCTGTATTCATGGTTCAAATACTTACAAAGGAAGGATTCAGCCGACCGTTATGCATGCAAACGCCTCTCCATGCCTGATGCGTCACAATCTGTTTTCACTTCAAAAATCAGGCATTTCAGATTGGAAAAAGGCAATGTTCAAAAATGGTGTCTTTAAGTTGCAGAAGAAGACCGAGTCTCACATTAATGTCATGTTTGTTTGGAAACAAGTAAAAAAATAAATCCGGCTCATAGTCTTTGGGAACTCGCATTAAATGCTATTTAAATGTCACCCGTTCATAAGTCTGTGCCCCACTTGGGCCACCCCCAATAAAGTGTCTGGCCGTGCCCCTGGGGGGTCAGTGTGGATTCATAGAGTTTATATAACGGAAGTGTACCTGTTCCAAAAAAAACGCTTTCAGTGGGGATTGAATCAAGTGGACCGAGAAATAATTCAACTACAACCGCAATGATGGCAGAGAACTTGGCCGCAGACAGAGAGAGAGAGACGCCCTGTCATGATAACAAACCACATACCTCAGCTGTGCGCTTCAGATCAGACTGGAAACGTAACCACTTAAAAGAGGATCTTCTGACCCTTGTATGTTTAAAAAGAAAACACAGGGCGTCTGAAAAAATAGTCCGCTGCCATGTCAATGTTATTTGGCCAATTTTGACAGCCCTTTTGGTCCGTGCCCCTTGACATCGGAGATTGATTCACTTGGTATCCTTCTTATCTAGCGTTAGTTTTGGTGTAAGGACCGCGTGTCCATATATGCTCTTTACATGCATAGTGTCTCTTCAAAATAGATGTCCAATTTCACGGGGCGTTAGGTTTAGGAAACGATCATGGGTTGACATTAACGTGACCAACAACTCACGTGACTAGCAAATCACGTGAATCATGCCGCTAACGAGTCACGGGACTAACGAAGCGTTTTGGTCCAACAGGGTCAAGGATGAGGGAGATTGCCACTGACTTGTCATTGGTGGCCACACAGTCACAATTACCTCTGTCACTTAGTGCATTGTGCAGGTGACGTCTGAAATATGAAACGAACACTCTTTTTTCTCAACGACACAGAAATCCCTGAGCAGTCAAAGGTGTGTTTATGTCAGGCATGAGATTAAGAAAAAATAAGGCATGTACTGTTTCCTTATCTGTAAAATACATCTGTAAACAGCTGTCTATTCCTACCCTACACGCTGCATCAAAACCACCAGCAATGCCATTAGTGTAAACAATGTGCCGCGAGTTTCTTTTGACAATGAAATGTCATTGGAGTCCGTTGTAGCTCTCACGCTGGTATCAGCGCCCACCTGTGTCTAACTATGTATCAGAACACCCTGGGGGTGACTGCATCGGATTCTACAAGGTACCACCGCGTTGGAAACACAATGGTGCACTCGCTGCTCTCCTGTGGGGCCCTTGGTACTTCTCTAATAATCTACCCAGCATGTGTTTATCTTTGTTGGACCAGGTTGGTGGAGGAGGCGGTCGGAAGAGGAAGGCAGACAGAATCCTGCCAGCCTGTATGTTAGGAGCCTGCAAATCCTGAGGGACTGCTGGCTTTGTCTGGCCGTGTGTTCTTGTGTGTTCTCGTGTGTGTGTGTGTGTGTGTGTATGTGTGTGTGTGTGTGTGTGTGTGTGTGTGTGCGTCTGAGAGACAGAAGTGGCAGCAATACAGTTATGCAAACATGAATTATGGTTGTACTTGCACACACACACACACGCAAATAAACAAACACACACACACACACACACACACACACACACACACACACAAAACATTTAATTGCCAAAAAAAAAAAAGTCTCTCCCGGGCTCCATTGTGTCTAATGTGTTCAACGTTAATCTTACCCTTTGGGGACATTTGCTGTTGTGTTAATTACACACCACCAGGAGCCCTCATTAACACACATACAAATACGTGCACGCACCAGCACACACACAAACACACACTACGTACACAACTTAGGTTGCGCGAGTAAAAGCACAGATTAAGTGAGGCAGTCCAGTATGGGAAAAGCAAAGCTGATGAGGCATTTACAGAGAGTGGGGTCAGTCGAGACTCGCCTGAGGTCAGACCATATCCCACACCTTTAATGAACAAACCGAGCCTCAGATGTAGAGAGGGGTCCATGGGCCCGAGTGGCCGGCGCGCCCTGCTTAGTCATCCATTACACCGCTGGCTCATCACATCCTGGCACAGGCCTTTGCTCTCACCACTGCATGAGCTTTGGCTAATGCCGGTAAAGTAAAGCAAACTGCAACCGTGACACGCAAACAATTAACCCCAGAGTATTTATTCTGGCCCGCCTGCTCATTACAGTCTGCTGCCGACTGCATCCATTAAAACCAGGGAAAGATAACGGAGCATTAACACAAACTAAACAACAAACTGCAATTTGTTTGTCTCTCTCAAGTCAAACGGCTTTAGGGAGCGCATAAGGAGAGCATTGTGAGACGCTTGTTTGTCCCCCCCTGGAAGCCCCCCTCCTGGAGACCGCTAATGTCAGGGGAAGAGTAATGGGCTACAAGCGCTTTCACACTACTTGTCAGCATTTACCCATTCATACGCTAACATCAATAACATTCAGTTAGTTAGTTAGTCCATAGGCACAGCTATGGGAGCTACGGGTTAAGTGTCTTGCCCAAGGACACATCGACATGCAGCGGAGCTGGGGATCGAACCGCCGATCCTTCGATTGAAGGACGACCCTGCTCTCCACTAAGCCACAATACTGTGATACAAAATTTGCCAACAATACAACAATCTTCTTTTAAACCCATCTGTGTAGTGTCTACTAAGAGGGGTCATCACTCTCAGGGCGTACATCGTGGCTTACAGATGCGACAACAACGTACAGTATGTGGTTTCTTATGTAACATGAAAACATGATACAAATGAAGAAGAAAATAATGTATACAATAATGTGAACAAGATGTGATCCGTACGGAAGTGTTAATTGACATCGTATCCACAAGACAAGGAATATCCACATTGACATTCCTCCAGCTCAAATCTCCATTCCAGCGCGCCGGAACTTTAATACAAATTGTAATATGTTCATCACATTCGCATCAGACATAAAATATTCACTGCGTTCCGCCGCTTAGTGTGATTAAAATAAAAATCAAGGCGTATCAATCCTCTAAGGTTAATTTGTCTTACACAGTGCATCTGTGGACTCTTTTCATCCTGGGGATGCCTGTGGCCTCAGAAAGGTTAATAAGCTGCTTTACCTCAGCCAGAGATGGATTGGAAGAGAGTTGAAAAGGTGAAAAGAAAGACCAGGAGAGCAGAAACACCTTAATGCAAATCCACACAGTCGAAGTAATCTGTCTACTCTTTAAAACCACCGTTTTAACAGTTTCCACCCACGGGCTGGATCTGTGCTTTCCATGCAGCGTAACATTTATCCATGGACTCTTCAACCGTCAGCCCTCATATAACAATGAGCAACTGGGGTCGAAGGTGTGGACAGGACGTGGTGAGGATAAATCACATGCTGGAATATATTGTTCAGCGGTCGGCCTGCCGACTGCGGATTTGAATGTCGGACGAGTGAATGTTTCAGGGAAATGTGCTCGATTTGGCGTAGCATTACAGCTGACTTCAGCGTGCTTATGTACACAGTAAAAGCAAATGCAAAATTCCCATGGCCCTGCCACTACCGTGAAGTGTCACTGATGTAGTTTTCACTTGCTTGCGTGTGTGGGTGGAGCAAAAGTGCAACAACGGTGCAACACCACGGAAAGACCTACAGCTTAACACGCTAAGTCTGAGTGAGGCTCCACAGCAGGCCCAGGCGACCTCGGAGTTTGTGAGTTTTCAGTTTGTTTATACAGTAAAAGGCAAACAACAAGCCATTAAACCATTAAAATAATAGTTCACACTTACAGCAGAGTTGTTCCATCCTCTTCACATTCATCACAGAATGGCTTTAGATTTTTTTTTTTTTTTTCCTGCTTTGTTTCAACACTGTGTTTAATAAAACATGATCAAAAGGAGAGGACAAAGAAGGAAACAGTCTGCAAATGCTGCAATTCAGAGAAAGTCTCACCCCCCCCCCCCCGAAGGCGTCGGCAGTGCAACAATAAATAACACACATCCATTTATCTATCATTTCTCCGGCTCAAAACAGTATCCGTATGCCTTGTTCTCTCGATTTAACACGTCAACTTTTAAATGATAATTTCACCATTCATCTTCTTCAGAGGCTGCAAGAAGGCAGACAAAAGGAAGTACAACATATGGAAAATAAAAATAAAGCTGTTCAAAAATAACCGTACATGCTTGTTCGATGAGTGAAATCATTGTCAGGAGCTTTGAAAAGTTATCTTTTACCATCCTCCTCTGTTTAAGGAAGACGGAAGTCAGGAAATTGGAAGAATAAGCGAAGAAAAAAACGTTAAAAGCTGATACCAAGATGGTAAACAGAACAAGAGACAAACATGCAGAAGGACAAAGGAATACAGACAGATGTAAAATATGCATGCTGTGGATACTGTAGCGGAAAAAAAAGAGGGGAAGATACTGACTTAAAGTTCAAGGGAGATGACAGGGAGGGAAAGACGGTGAAGAGTAAAGAAAGGCGGAGGGGGAAGTGAGCAGAACGGGGAGACTCAACATTCATTTCCTCGTACGTTTTTGGACTGAATCCTTCCTTTCTCCTTTGAGGCGATTTTAGTTTCCATATGTTGAAATGGAATTGATGCATAGCTCAAACGCGGGGCCTCCTTTTGATTGTTTGCAGGTAGAAATACTATACTGTTAATGAACAAAGACACCCAAAATGGCAAATGGCACTTAGACCTCTGGTGAAAAGCTGCTTCAGTAATGAAATATTCAGGACAAACAAATCACACAGGAGGAAGACACATATTGCTAAATTAGCTGTCTCAAAGTCACCGGAGCCTATTTTTATGTTTTATTAGCTTTTGAATGTTTTATCTTCATGCACATTATACAAAATTCATAACATTGTAAAATTGAGTATCCCAACTTCAACAATTTCCGTTAAGTGTTTTTTTTGTTGTGTTGCTTTTTCTCCTTCTTTTTTCCCCTCCAGGTGACTGAGGATAACAGACTGTAATCAGGCTGCTCTGTCTACCTCACTCTCCCTTTGCCTCATCGCAACCTTTTCTGTCTGTGCAGTAATTTACCTCGCTGTGGCATGAGAAGTCATGATTGTTTATATTCAAGGAGGCAGCATCTTGAGCACGCAGGGCTCTGATTGTTTACCCATCCTGTATGCGACATCGAGGTTGTTCTCCCCCCCCCCACTGTTCCTCTCTGTCCCTTTCCAGCCAGACTGACTGTCGAGTATCACCCCCTGGCCCACTTGTAGTCACAAACCAATTCCACCAAAGACAAATTAAACTTAATGCCATGTAACAAACTCAGCGGGCCGCTGTGCACTGTCAGGCATTGTGTCAGCCAGCAGAGCGACGGGGCCTTGTGTGCACTTCTTTTTGTTTTTTTATCGGTATGGAAATCGTGAGTCGACGTGGAGCCGGATGCTTCGCATATTTGGAGAGGTCGGAGTTTAGACGGCAAGTTTAAAACTGAGATAGTAAAACATTTGCAATTGCAACTGATGAATTCTGTCGACTGCGTGGCCGTCGGAGTTTGTGTTCAATCTTATTTAAGAGGACTTTAAGAAATACAGCAGGTGATTGAGTTGTAACAGCTTGAAAAACAAATGTGTCTGCAGGCCTATGAGAGAAAAAAAAAAAAAAGCTAACCATCGCTTGAGTCAAAGAAGAGCTATCCGTGTCACTGACACACTCTGCCACTATAGATATGGATGAAGAAATCAGAGCAATAGAAAAGGCTTTTCACATTTCTTATGATAAATATTGACAAATATGTGCATTTCAACCACTTCCTCTAATAGTTACTATTTGAAAAGGACTAAAACAAAAGCAATAGCGACTTCTCATCCATCATTTAAAAACAGCCAATCCTGTACATATCCACACAGTGAACAGTGAACCTTCACACGTCAAGTAAAAAAAAAAAACCCTACTGCTCTCGCACTCAGAGCTGGATTAGATATGCACTCCTTACTCTGCTGTCTGGGATCATGGGGGTAAGTTAATGAAGCTCCGCTGGGGCTTTTCCATGTGAAAAGCTCCAGTGACAGCGCTGACATTGTCCTCCTTTTAAACGCAAGTCCCATTGTTAATAAGCATCCTATCACTCAATTAGGCACGCACGCAGACACTAAATACATACTACACGGGGACATAAACACAAAGGCACACACCTCGCCAAACACACACAAACTGAACAAGTCATTCCTTTTGTTTTTAAAACCAAGTAGCACTTGAGTATAATAGACACTGTTACAGGTTCATATTTGATGGGGTGGTGGGGGTTGTTATTATGCATGACGTAACACATACGGTAATTCTGGTAAATGCCATGTAATGGAAATGGTGAGGGAATATGGTCATGGTCTCGATGCGAAAGCACAAACACAATTAGCAAAACCCCAGAATAAATAGAGGTTTAACATTTAACGATCAAAATGAATTATGTTTTCAACTAATACATTCAGGAAGAGAACGTATCTTGGATACTCAGTGTGCTTCTGTTTGAGTCACTTCCCAGCCTTTTTTGTCCCAGCGTCCTTGTTCCAGACTTATCGGTATTCAGTGTGTGAACGAACATGCACCTCGCTGTCTGAGTATACAGAACGGCTCCAGACAGATGAAGATGCAGAAAATAAAAATAAAAAAGGATAGATAAATGGGATTCCTTAAATATATTGTCGATAAGTTACATTGACAAAGGGAAACACAATATATTTTGAGGGCCAGCGGAGAATTAGATTAAAAAACACAACATAGAAAGATTGATATATCCCAAACGTGTTAGATGAGGTTTTCCAGCGAGCAGGAAAAAGAAATAAAATATTTAGATGCACAGGGGATATTTATGTCTGAAGAGACAGATTTTGACGAACATTACAGTGTACACGGAGGCGCATTAAAGTTAGCAGGGTGTAGACTGGGAAGGCTGCAAGCGGCAGGTATCAAAGGAAGCTAATATTCACAGGGCTAAAGTTAAAGTGCACCGTGATAGCCAGAATGGCTCTCATCTGAGAAGAGAAGATTAAAATCAGTGGGATATCACAGCAAGGCAATATGAAGTAAAAATGAGAGGAAATCGCTCTCCCTCCCTCCCTCCCCCCCTCCCTCTCACAGACACAGATGCACACGCACGTAATATAGTCTCCTACAACAAACCAATTACATGTCATTAATATTTAAGGGACTAATTTCCATTCATATGTGATGTATTAAAAATGTGCTGGGATGAGCAAGGAAAAGGGCTGACCCTGAGATATTCACAGTGGGCTGATTGCCCCAAACAGACAGTAATGAACATCAGGCTGTTTTGTGTTTTAGTGAGACAAATGTCTCCCGCCTGTGCCAGCAATTAATGCCCTATCTTCTAAAATGAGGGAAATGGTACCATTTGAGGCCTTTATTTTCCAAAATGGGATAATTTCCGCTTTGGTTTGCTTCAAGTAATAACGGACATTTACTCCGGAATGCATGATTTGCTGGTGTGAGGGAAAAGGTCTCGGGTCATTCTAAACAATTCACCGAAGGCAAACGTCTCTCCACTCACAGACGCTGATGACAGTTTACAAAATGAGCATGTGGTAAAACGCCAATTGTGATCTTGTTTGTGGGACACTGCAGCTGTTAAACAATGAGCCTGAGAGAGTGTTTTTTTTTTTCTTTTGTAACTAGGCTGGCCCTGACACCAGATGGACATTCGCACGTCCAAAGGAGATGATTTCAGAAGCAAGCGGAGGAAAAGGAGATAAGAGAAGAGAAAGGGGAGCGATGGCAGGAGAAGAGAAGCCGAGGGTAAAGATGCAGAGGAAGCTGCCTTGGCGAAAGCACCATCCTCTCAATGAACAGCATCCGTAATAAACAGCCCCTGCTCTCCGGGGAAACATGGCAAACCATCGAGCCTGACTCCCCAACACTTTGACATAGAACGTTTCAAAAGCTTATCGTTGTACACAGGCTATTAATACAAGGCAGAGTATTCCACAGTGGGCTGCAGTGTCTTGAGTTGAGCTTAAACTCATTAGACAAAAGCCTTTATTACATTG
The DNA here is from genome assembly GCF_910591455.1 of Pholis gunnellus. Classification (NCBI taxonomy): domain Eukaryota; kingdom Metazoa; phylum Chordata; class Actinopteri; order Perciformes; family Pholidae; genus Pholis; species Pholis gunnellus. The sequence goes on from NC_136537.1 coordinate 18,186,109, forward strand.
TGACTATCTGAGAAGGCAGCGCTCCAACAGTAGTCTGGGGACAGTGTGTTTTTTTTTTTTTTCAAGAGCAACAAGCTTTACAAAGGTTTCTATCAACAAGACATATTGTTAGCGAATGAATACAGCTTAATAGGATTAAAAATGTTTGGAGTGACACTTATATTGTCTACAATTGCTACTGTGTTCTGTGAGCCAATACTTGTATCCATAGACTTTATATTGAACATACACTGTAGGGCCCCAGAGCACACAGTGTGCTAGTCGGCAACAGTGTTCCTGCCTGACTGAGAGGTTGCCGAGTGTCATGTGGGGTGGCTGACCATGCGTGAGTGTGTTTGATCTGGTGGCCGGGTCAGCCCTGATGTTAACAGAGTTATTAGGGGACTTATTAGGGAGAGTCAGAGAGCCAGCTAAACCCCCCACTGATTCCATCATTACTGCCGTTGTGGCAGGGTCATTACCGCCCTGCTGCTGGGGCTTTGTAGCAAGGATTGAGAATGTGCTGGTGTGCACACCACATTGGCTCAGTGGGAAGAGGGTGTGTGTGTGTGTGTGTGTGTGTGTGTGTGTGTGTGTGTGTGTGGGGAGCTGTAGGGACAGAGGTAAAGGAAAATGGGTGTCAAGAGTGAGGAGAACTCCTGAGGGATTTGAATCCCATGTGGTGAGGGGTTGGATGACTGCAGCCATCACTTGTAGTAAGGTTTTAACCAAGATACCTTTCCAGGGATGACCTTTACGAGCACATATTTTTTACAGAACACGATGGTGAGGTAACAAAATAAAATAAACGGCTTGAAGTTCAAATCAAACTGTTAAAAACTGCACATGTTGTAATTTAGACGTCAGTAGAACATGATGTGCAAAGATCTGCTTAAAATTCTCCAGGCAAAGAACTCCCTTGATATTCACTACAACAACATTATTTGAAGCCTCTCTTTCCCTTTCTTTCTCTCCAGCGGTTTGGAAATTTATTTCCAAAAGGTGCTGTTTGGTTCGGTAACACTTTTCCCCGTCCCCGCTGGCCTTATTCGCATGTTCATTAGTTGCCTCGCCATCATTAACACGGAGGCATGCTGGGAAAGAAAGTCCCAATGACCCAGCTCGCAGGGGTGGCATGCAGCCTCTGATTCCTCCTTCAGACTGCACATACATCTTCATTAGGCCTCTGTCTCTCTCTGCAGAAGTATGACTGTCATTGACTTTCAAACCATAAAGTGTACCAACAACCCCCTTAATGAAACCTTAAAGATTATGTAATATATTCATGTTTACGACATGACTGCAACCCCTAAATATATGCATGCACGTCATAGTAGCTTAATCATTTATAGAGGTTTAATATTCACAAATTATTGTCTAGGTTATTCTATAGCGAAATATACAGTATACTCAGGGATTTCAGTTGTTGTTGCGTTACCTCCCTTCTTTCACGGTGTTGTTTCTGCTGAGAAGCCGAGACATCGCCATTACAAAGTGGCATATGCCCTTTGTCCATCAGCAATTGGTGCGTGCAATGGAGGAAACATTTTGGAAGAAAGGGGGTGTGAAGTTTGCCAACATCAATCTTGTTTCAAATTGAACTGCAAAGTTCCAGCTGAATGAATTGCCTTTCAAATGCAGCAGGCCATGGCTACACACATTCAATCCCGAAGTGAATCTGATTTGATCCCAAGAGCCATACAAAGGCACAACCCACTGATTGATAAAGCGCACTGAGGGGAGATGAGGGTAAAAGAAAAAAAGGGAGCGCCAAGTCAATGGAGAAGAGCATAAAGAAAAAAGAAATAAGCCGATACAGTCAAGTGAAGGCAGAGAAGAGGGGAAAGGACAAAGAAAAGAAAGCAAAAGGGTAAAAACAGTTTTTATGGAAATGAGATAACGTCGATGACGTCGCCACGTTGATATACAGTGTCTATTTAATGTCTCGTATATAAGTTAAAAAAGTGGTAAAACCCAGGGTGGTGAGGGAGAGCAAAGCGAGACGCGTGTCTTTGATAACAGATCGCTCAGCTCCATGTGTGGGTGGGTAACAATTTTCCGATCACAAAGCACTTGATGGTGCCAAAGGTGGAATACCTGCCTTGACATCGGCGACTGAGGTGTAGCTTTAAGTGCAACACATTTTCATCTCACAGGAGAAGGCTGCTATATTTCCCCACACGAGAACAGGATGCAGCAAAGGAATACAGAAAGTAATACAATTACAAAGAGGATTAATGCTCACTGAATAGAAGCTATAGAACCCCGTTTAAGCTCAAAAACAAGATTCATCGCCGAGTTGCTCTTTAAATTAACAGAAAGCTTTATTGTAATTTTTACTGCAACAGAGTTGTATTAGCTTAAACTGGAAGGATGAATCACAGTGGCTATATTGATATATCAGCGCAGCAACATAATTACTCATTTTATATATGTGAAAATAATTAAACCGCTTCTTGTAAATTCCTATTTTATTCTGCAGAGCTACATTACCGTTGGCTACAAACAGCGGCTACAATGGACAGTGATTTAGATAGTTTAATTTGTTATTTTTTAGATTTTTAAACACGTGGTTGCCTGCGCTGACCCGAAGTGAGTTACACATTGATGTCCCCATTACACCTTAATCTGCGGCCTTCAGACCTAATAACCGACATATGTGTTGAATTGAACGGGCCAAAGAACCATCAGATCATAAATTACTAAAGAAAAAAAGTAACTTTTAGAAGATTGAAGCTGAGGTTGAAATCCCTCCTGACTATCATTTCCTTTTCTTGGAAAAACTCATTAAACAGTGGGACTCATAAAAGCAGCAGGGGAGATGACAGTCTTGCATTCTCGGTTGTTTTAGAGGCCTCTGAGTGTAATAAGCATCTGAAAATTGGGGGCTGTTAAAGTGAATCTTTTTTCCTTTTTTTCCTTTTACTGCTAAAGTGTTGTTCTTCAACAATGCAAGTAACAAGCAAGAATCCCAAGGAACGTGGAGTTAACAGACGCCTCTTTCACCAATTTCTGAGGGCTGCTCTGCAGGGAAGGCATTTACACCTGCTTGCCTCATCTTTCACGATACACTAGTCCCCCGAAGTGTGCTTTACTTATAAATATCCACGACGAAGATGTGGCAAAGATGAAAGTACCACAAGGAAGCATAGTAAAAAAACAACAACAAACGTGTACTGAAGGTATGTGAGTGTGTGTGTGTGAGTGTGTTATTAAAAAAAACAGGGGCAATATCGCAGACAAATGAAGTCGGTTTTCAGAAGTGACACGTTTGTCAAATCAGCAGAAAGGATTTATGGTCCGTGGCCACAATAAGAGGTTACAATGAGAGTACAAGACCTCAGGAATTAATCTTGCACGACTCCGTCTCTCCACCTGATCCTCCGAAAGCGCTTTAAACTACATCCAATACCAGTTAACCAATTTGACTTGAGATGAAGGAATACTCACTTCTCAAATAGGTCAGATTCAAAATGGAAATAAAGCGGGGATCTTTCCGACAAAGTGTTTCATGTTCAAGCACACTTATTGTTGCATATCCTCAGATGGCATCCATTTGAAAGACGATACTGCATGAATCATGTAACAGAGGAAAGAGGGAAAACAAATGAACTATCTCATTTTGGGAAGATTCCATCGAGCACCTTTTTTTTGCAGTACCATCTACATCAAAGGCCTACTCATCGGCTTTCAACTTCGCTGACGGGGGGGGGGGGGGGGGGGGGGGGGTAGATATCAAACATTAAACAGCATTTTTCATTCATGAGCAAATCATGTTCTCTTTTAACAATAGAGGAAAAAGAGCTGATTCAGTGAAGTCGCTGCAGGGGTAATTGATAGGGATCCAGCAAAGGTAACTCCCAGGGGAAATGCTGGATCATGAATTCCTACCCTGCCAGCGGGAACACGGACTATCTATAGGGCCTTTTTTTAAAAAGCCCAGTGGGTGAGAAAGTGAATTTAATAAAGAGTCTAAGAGGACATTTAAAGCTGAATTAAAGTCATGTGTCTGTGGACCTCCGAATGGAAAGTTGCATTTGATCTTAAGAATCTCTTTGAAAATGTCTTTTTATAGCAGGTGTGCTTTGCAAACACGCTGCTTTGCTGCTTAACCAACTATGAATATTAAATGCATTTCCCCTCAATAACAAAATCTAATAAAATTGCAAAAAGTAAAACAATTAATTAGGTATTGCAAAGGTTTCATAAAGGTCTGACTTCAGAAAGGACACATGTTGAAATATAAAATGTCTGCCAGATATCCTCCGGGGAGAAAAGAGAGGCTCATCCCTGCAACTTCATTAAGCCTCGGAAAAAACAACCCAAATTCTACTTCCATCTGTATTATGCCGGCAAATCATTTTGCAGGCAGCTGAGGCAGAAATGCTATTTATTTCACAGAACAAAAAAAGAGTCAAGTCGAGTTTGTAGACCTGGAGGCTGTGAGAAAGACGGAGAAAGAAGCTGCCGGCGGTTCTGACTGGTGTCCAAACAGAAGGTCGGGATATGGGAAAAGTTGGTGGATTCTGTATAGTTATGTCCACACACCCTGACAGAGCTCAGATTTGACTGTTCTGCGCTTGACAGGGCTCTGACTTCTCCCCTCCTACTGCTGCCAGAATTAGAGGGGGGTGCTATACACATGCACACGCACACACTGTCAAATAAGTGGAAAACACTCAAATTGCCATGGGAGGAATACATCAAGTGCCTTCACACACCGTCTTTTCCATGCAAAAACAAACTTGCTCTGTACTGCTTGTGTTATTCATCAGCAAGTTAGGTAGCCTGGTTGTGTATCTGAGAAACAAACTGTCCGGGACAAGAAAACTCCCAGAGCTTCCTTCACAAAAAGCCTCCCATCTTCCCCGATGGAAGATTGGCCTACTGGACTGGAAAAGGCAAGAAGCAAACCAAGCATAACTTCCCTCGGTTCACACATATGCGTACAAGTTCAAGTGTGTGCACGTCCACGTGCACACACAAAAACACTGATCTGAACCTACTCCAACGGGTACAAAGAACACATACAATGTGCAGCCACATCGCATTCTATCTTTCTCAAAAGACACAAAAACATAAAAAAACACTGCAGCAAAAGCATCAGTATCGGTAATTGGCTCAGATGTTTGACTTGAGAGCATGCATAGATGGTGTTAAATGCAGTGGGAAAAGTGCTTGCTTTAAAGATAATTAACATTTCAGTAAGAAAAAATGGCTTCCTAAAGTGTCAGAAGATGAAAGTGGCTCGGCATCTATTGCCCGAGAGGCTAAATGAAGCATGTGTGTGTAGATTAATTAAGGAAAGAGTGAAGAGAGAGGACGCCTCCTTACCTTTGCTCTGCGAGGAGAAGCAGAGGGAGAGCTGAGCAAATAGGTCAGGATTCTCAAACTTCTCTTCTTTGACTTTGATCCAGAAGCAATTCTCTGCCATTTCCTGAGGCACTATCTGCAATGACACAAGGATTCCATTATCACCACAATCAGAGACCGCCATTCCACCAACCTGCCACTCAAAAAGTTCTTCACACTTGAGATGGGGTTTGTGTGTGTTTTTTTCTTTTTTTTTTGCTGTGTGTGGACGCACACATGTCCTTGCGTGTGCATCCGTAGCAAGCACAACAAACAAGAAGGACCAAAAGAGGAGCCTGCCGGGTTAAAGACATTCTTTCGTGGGATGACAAATCGCAGGCGTATGACCGCATCAGAATGATAACGTGTGGATAGACCCTGACTGAATCATTCACATCAAAGCACTTGATGACCTCCCTGAAATGAATGAAGTATGTGAATTTCAGTTTGCAGCACAAAACATCAGCAAATCTGTTTATGCACTCCTCCTACCTAAGAAGCAGCCGAGCACCTGCGCGCACACACACACACACACACACACACACACACACACACCCACACACACACACACACACACACACACACACACACACGCACACACAGCGATGTGATAGCGGGCCACAGGGATCCCTTCACACCCCCGATCTTTCATTCTCTCCACACCGCTCAGCGGACAAGAGAGTAGGAGCGAACTGAAATATTCAGACGTAAACAAACCCGTCTGACATGTTGCAGTTATTACTACTGGAGCTAATAATGTGTGTGACACTACAATCTGCTGTACATCGTGTTTAGTGCTACGGCGAGAGCTCTTAACAAGGGCCTTGACTAGCTGTTGGCCCACTGCACTGTTGCCGTTAACCTCCATAAAACCACAGTAATTACAGCGGTGCAATCATTCCCAAGTCCATATGAAAATGTTGATACGTCGAGCAATGTTGCAGAATCCTACAATGGCTATAATAGGTGCGCTAATGGGAGGCTTATGAAACTTTCAACGTGAGCTGGTGTTGAGTGCAGATGACCTCTGTACATGTACGTTCTCTCGTACCACCCACTCAAGTCATGGAAAGCAGTTCATGTGTAAATTAGTCGATCTTTCGATTAGGCTGTAAGAGCCTAGTTCAGATAAAGTGGTGAAAACACCATATTGTGATGTAAAACATTCAATAATGTGATAATACATTCAAACTCCTACTACGACATTACCACCACCACTAATCCTACTCCTACTAATTATTATAATAACAATAATTATTATTATGAATACAGCATATCTAGCCACAGCTAGTCCCAATCGTTAAAGTCAGCAGTAATTCCCTTATATTTTTTAAATACATTATATATTTCTGGTCTACAAAACTGTAAAAGACCTGATACAAAATTATTAAATTCAAAATATGTAAAAGATATATTTTTATTCAGTTATTCAAGACTTGTATTTGCCATTCACTCAGGTACAAGTGTACAAGTGCATTGGAAATCATGTGCGGATCTTTCAGTTAAGTAAATATTGAATTACAGACTTAAATGCTACAAAATATGTAATATGAAGCTATTCTCGATCTACTTTATTTACTGTTGTGTATCGCTGTATTCTACATCCTTCTATGTATAAGCTGTCCCTCAGCTACAACGAGTGGAAAACAAAGTATAGTGAGGTGAGTTCCACATCCAACATGAAATGCTAGTGACAAGCAATACAGGGAATAGTGTAGGTGGGGAAAAAAGAACGGAGTTAAACCATGCTGCTAAATGGATGATTAATTAGTGATTTTAGTATAAACTGTGAATAAGGTAAAATAAAATAAAAAGAAGCTCTAAATAAATAAATATTCACCTCTACATTTGACCTTACTCAACTCGTTCAAGGGCCAGCTAATTACTCATCAGAGATTCAACAGAAAACCAAAGTTTATTATCATGCCATTAAGCACGGTTACAGATTTATTAAATTATCAGAGCAAGAAAGACGTTGTGCCTGCTGTATTTTCCGCCTGCATTTGCCTTACTGGAAAAAAAAACAACTGCCGGACAAGAAACCAAGAAATGCCATTAGCTTCATCCTGCTAAATCCTGATACCATCACGCTCATATCAGTTGTGGTCTTCAACGTGAGTGTCACCTTTCTAACGAGGGAGCAGGATCATTGCACAAGCTGACAAAGCCATGGCGTGCAAAGGACCGCCTGTTGCTACAAGGGGGAAGAAAGAGACATCACTGGCTTCAAAGAGGATATCTGCGGACTCTGAACTGCAGAAGGAAGACTCTTTGCCGATAAGTTTTATCAACATGGCAGCTGCAAAGGCAAAAAAAAAAAAATTTCATCCATAAGCTTGTCCATTTCGACCATCCTGTGGGATCCGATGCCTCATCCTCTTTTGACTTGATTGAGCATGTTACTGAGAACACACAAACAGTGGTGACCTTGTTGCTGCCTTCACATAGTGCTGGAAAGCGTCGAGATTGCTTCACCGCTGAGAACCAAAAGACTTTCTGGCCAAATTTGAGCTCCATCGAGAAAGGTTTAACCATATTGTGTGTGTGTGTGTGTGTGTGTGTGTGTGTGTGTGTGTGTGTGTGTGTGTGTGTGTGTGTGTCGTGCGTCTTTTTTTGTTTCTATTACGTATTCTCTACTGTTCCATCAACTCTGTAAAATACACTGAATTGTGTTTGTATGACATTGTGCTATACAAAAAAAATTGAAATGAGATTCAAAATATAAACAAGAATAAAAGCTTTGTGAATGTATCAAATGTGGAAGTATGCACAGCAATACAACAAAACCCGAAACAACCCGAATGAAGAATGCTTTTGGAAACTTTTCTGATCTCACAGCCCACTTAAGTGAGGCCCTGAATCCAAGGTAAATAAAGCACTTACATCACTTTCAGTAGAAGCTATAATATAAAGGGTTAGTCGCGGATTTCTTTATTAGGCCTACCCCAAATTAATTTGTAACCACAAAAATTGAAGCTATATTCAGAGGCATAATTAAAGATGTTGCAGTGGAACCACTGATGGACTGAATACATAGCTGGTGGAAATGTATTGATGATTTTCCGTGACTGAACATTCAGCCTGGTGCATAACTCTTGGGGTTTCCTGCTGATTTTGACCAAAATAAAGATGTCATCTCTATGTTTAAAAACAGGGACGAGTTACAACTTGAGATAATTAACTAATGTTGAGCTTCAACATGAGCCTGTCTCGTGGTGCTCTATATGTCATTTGCTATTTCCTTCATCTCATGGCATCCATGCTGCCATTCCCATATGTTTACAGAATTAGCACGGCAAGATTATTTGCATTTTATTTTTTAATGGGGAGTCCATATGTGATTTCACTCGTCCTGTTTTTTGAAATTCAAAATTAAACCGTCGAAACAGCAGCTAGAACTAAATTGTTTATGTGTTGTTTACTTTGGCATTTGGAGGGCCCCGTATTTATTCTTCACTAATAACTTTCTTTGGGAATCACTGACACACAAATATGGAAGTAAATGCAGGGAAAGGAATAACTTAAAATGCATTCAGCACTTAAACAAAGCTGGCATTTCCCAATGTGTGTCTGAGCTCTTTCCCCATGTGGGTGACTTGTATTGCTCCTGACTAAGAAATCACCACCATCACATTCTCTGCTCGACTGGAGGACCTCTTCTGTCCTTAAAAATCCTCATGCATTTCCGATTATAAGCTCCCCCCCCCTGATTGTGAATATGTCACTTTAGCTACAGTACAGAAGCATGTATGTATGCTATTTGTCAGTGTGTAAGTAGTGCATAGGTGAGGCAATAAATCATGCACTTTTAGCTGCCCTCTTAGCTTCATTTGAAACTCTTGTTGTCCAGTCCTCTTTTTCTCCTCTTTATCAAATCTCTGTGATTCATACTCTGGTCCAACATGTATGGGGGTAGAGAAAAATAGGGGATGTAGGTACGAAAAATAACAAGAATCTGTTCATCCCCCTTCCTTCTTTATACAACCAAATCATAGTTGCTCCTGGCACTCCCATACTTCCATCTGCTGCACACAGAGAAGACAGACGACTCTTGTCCCACTTAATCGACACAAGAGACACAGATTGTTTTTCCTCAGGTGGTTATGAATTTAATTTGCATCACCAAACTACAATTCCTGTGGCGGCAAGGTCAATGCACCTGCATATTAACCTCCATACACTTCCCAGACAACCTCATGCCTACTAATCACATGTGCAAAACCAAGAAGATAATGCACAAAAAAGTACTAAGAATGTTTAGAATATCACAAAGAACCATCAGCCCCACCTGGTAATAACAAACGAAATGATTTTGTTTTTCTTGCTGATATTGACTGTTTTTTTTCTTGTTGATATTTCATACTGCTGCATGATACCATTAATAATTTTACCTCTGGAAACACAAACGCCCACACACAGAGAAGCATTTGCATGCATGGCATTTCAAAGAGTCCTTGAGGTGACAGAAATGTCACCTGTAACCGACTTGTATTTCCACATTTATTCCTCTCATTTATGTGTTATTTGGTGGCCTCTTGTTGAATAAATAATGTATCACAAAAAAACAAAATATTCCCCATTTGTTGACTTGTTCTTTAGAAGAAAAAAAAAAGTGAAAATCATGATGAGATAACTACTGCGCAATGGCCTTCAACACATTGAAAAGTCACTTTTAAAATGTCTTTCCAGTGTAAAGCGTGATTCCACTAAAACCATTAAACATAGAGTGCAGTACCAACATGATGTCAAAAGAACTAGTCTGATGTTTTGGTTACTGTCAGCAATTGAAGAGAAAGACGCAAGGTCACACAAGCATCGGCAAATAACCATCTAATTAGTGCTAAGAACTCTTGAGGCAACGGATACATTATATATGGTAAAATAGAGCCCTCACACAAGATAATGTCCTATTGAAATTGTATTCAAATGTGATGGAACCTTACACAGCCCAGTCTTCATTCAAATATAGTAATTGTGCAAATCCAAGGATATTTGAGTCATGACAATTGTTTACTGTCGAATCTTTTGAAATGGGTGCTGAATGTGGAACAGTTTAGCCTTTAACTGAATGGTTGCTCGACTAGATTGCATTGCTCGAGTGCATTTGAATTGAGCTCCTTTTGGTTCCGATCCTCAATATCCCATCTACTTATTGTGTAGGTGCACTTCAAGGATCCTCCAAGGCATAAATGTTTGCATGGGAAATCACCATTATTATCAGTGAGCATGAGAATATTTACTCAGGTTACCATACCTTGATCCAGTTCACCCTCTTCATCACGGTTTCAGGCTTGTAGGTCTTCTTGGGCTCCAGTCCATAAGGCAGTTTGATGACCGGCAACACAAGAGGTGGTGGAGGCCCGCCTGGGCCCCCAAAGAAAGGCGGAGGAGGTGGGGGCCCGAACCCAGGGGGTGGTGGGGGAGGTGGTGGTCCTCCACCAGGAGGAGGAGGTGGTGGGGGTGGTGGTGGAATGCCAGTGTGACCAGGGAGAGGAGGGGGAGGTGGGGGAGGACAACCACCGGGTGGAGGTGGGGGAGGAGGTGGTGGAGGACCCGCTGCACCCCCCGGTAGGGGCGGTGGAGGTGGTGCTCCAGGTGCAGTTGGACCCGCTGCTATCTGTAAATGGAGAGTAGAAATGTTAATGATGGCCTACAAATCAAGTGGTGCTCCCTTTGGTGTAACCTGAACATTGATCTGATGTCACCAATAGCCATATCTTTCTTTTGTTTTGTGCCAGTGAGGAAGCATTGTTGTGGTGTGGAAAACGTTTTACTGCCTGCTTTTCAGTATCTTAGTAACTGGCCACGGGCTTTGACTGTGAGTATGAGTCAATAACAAGGATTACTAGGTTATGTGGGAGCTTTGCTTCAAACCACATGAGGAGGCCATGTCCTGTTTTCATGTCTTTACCAACCAAAGAGATCATGATCACAAGTTTACCAACCATTTTTCTGTATGTTGCAGAAATGTCTTTATATATATATACTGTATATATATATTCAGAAATGTATTTGGAAATACATGCAAACCCTGTTAAAAAACAACAACATAAATATATTGTCATTTTAAAAACTATTGTATGCAAGCAAGTCCTTGTGCAGCTACCAAATTAGAAAAACATAGTTGTATTAAATGAATTTAGCTCGTTGAGTGAAAACAAAAAGGGTCCCGTCAGCAATGCTTGTGATTGTGTTTGTTGACAGGACATCGGGTGTGTTTTGGCAGAAACAAATAGAATTTCCAAAGTTGAACTCAAACTCATTGGCAACTACATTTCAATTGTTTGACATTGACTCATGTTTTTTTTTTTATATCTACTGGTATTTATAGCAAACATACTGTATGTATGGAGAAAAACGATTGAGTTTCAAGCTGGGATATACTGCATTTTTGTAAATTGTCTGCGTACTTGGGTTAAGCCAGAAGAGGACAATTGTGTATTTTCGACCAATTGAACTGTAAAGGCAAAAATAAAATACACTTGCATATAACAGGAAACTCTTGGTGATTGTAAAGACTCCCTAAAGCGAGTGAGGATATGTTCTAGTCATGGGTCTTGACATAGTGGTTGTGTATATTATATACAGTATGAGATCCGGGCCTGTGCAGCTTATGACAGAGTAACTGTTTCATACTAGCATCATGTTAGTGTTATTAGAAACTAATTCATTATTTTTTTTTCAGTAAATTGCTATATCTCCTAGTTTGTGTCACAAAATGCGCAATTTTGTCGTCAATGTCAGCAGACGTGATTATTAATTATTTAATTAAGCCACAAAAAGGCAGATGTGCTGCAGCTTGATTATAGTTGCTTATTGGAGCCACAATTCATATGTACACATATAAACACAACCGGTTTATCTGGGTTTATGACAACACTACTGGAATTCTATTGTAACAAAACGCCGCTTTATATGGAGAGTTGTGAATTGGCCAAAAGGTTGACTTACTGTGTACATTAATCTCTATATGTATGTAAATCTAAAGCAAACTGTTGGAGAAACACCTGTGACCAAATACTGTTTTAATTTACAATAGATAAGAATGTTGCTTTCCCATCAAGTGTTCATCATGAGTCCTCACAATGGCAGGCTATTGAACAGTAGACAGGGATGTAATTAGACCCCAGACTGATAAGACAAAGTCTTTCAGTCCTTTGACATGTCTGCACTATCACACTAACAACATACACAGGTAGTCGGGGATAATGCCAATAGAGAAAGTGTTTTAGAGAAAAAAAGTTATGCAAATACACCAATTACAGGCACCCACATTAAGACAGGGTTTGATCTTTGAAGGTGATTAGACGCCGGCTCTAACCAAAAAGCATTTCCACTTTCACTTCTCATTTCCAAACCCAATTCCCCACAATGTGCTTTTGCCTCAGACACTTGATTGTGTGCGTAAAATGTAATTGGCTTCATATTTAAAGACATTACGTTGTGTTTCATTACATAATGGCATTGGTGGATTGTTTATTAGGGCCAAAATTAAGAAGGTGGTCTGCAAGGAGCTTCTTGCTCACAACACCCAGAGCCCTTTAGTGAAAACCCACATCCAATGATTACATGTCTGTCAATCTCAAGCCCCCTGCGCCCCGCTTCCTCTTTTAAGATTAATATGAGAGAATGGAAGCAAATTAGCTGCTAAATTAGATCGCAGTTGCTTCCATACTGAGGGGCCCTCCGAGTCTTTATCTCTCTCTCTCTCTCCCTCCCTCCCTCTCTCTCTCTCACTCTCTCTCTCTCTCATCTACCCAGTGAGAGAGCCCAGTGTTTCACTGAACCCTTGGGATCCAACACCATCACAACTGGCTTCTTCGTCCTCAGATAGCAAACCAAACATCTAGTAAAAAAAAGAGATCCACATGTTGTGAACGATAACCGCAGTTTTATACTGGATTCTTATGGGACAATATCAGACTTTATGTTTTGCATTGTAACTAGTGTAAGTAGCTCATGCATGTACGGTGTGTCCATATCATAGGTGTCTGTGTCTGAACTAGCAATTACAAGTAATGTAGATAGACTGATACATGAATGCAACATGTGAGACAAACTACACAAACATATCTATCTACAGAGACTCATAGAAATATATCTATTTTGTTTCTCGCCAGCTCTCTGATGCTATTCGGCTGATGTTACTTTAGAGCCCACCCGGAGCTCTGTGTGTAGTAGAAAACCGGACTAATATGAAATAACCCATCCAATTTTGATTCATAGTCTTCCAGACTCAATTGGGAGGTCAGCGTGGCAGGTAATCAACTCTGAATGCTATGTGATTAAATCTTTGCCCCAACCTCATCACTGAGAGAGGAAATCAATCACGAAGTGTATACTTGTGCATTAAACAGGCAGGATATGTGTGTAGTTAAACACAACTATAGAGTTATCTATATGGTTATCATAGTGGAATAAAAAAACAATCGTATGTTAAAGCGTATTTCAGTTTGAAATTTGCTTCCCCTTGCAAGTCAGTTCACATATATTCAAACATGACGAGTTACCGGCGATTCAAAACATGTAACGCATGACATGGAGTGTGACTCGAATGCGGAGAGAAGGAAAGATCGGACAAAAGATCAGTTCAATAATCAGTTTGAGTGTTCTCTCCAACGAAAGATGTGAAGCACCACGAGCCAATTCGTTCAATATGTAACTGGGATTAGCAGGTGATTGAATGTGTGATTTTTTCAAAGTCCGAGCATGCAAGGAGGACACCCACCTTGGCTTCAGATTCACTGATGAGTCTCTGAGCCTCTTTGAGCTTGTCTTTTTCAATAGTTAACTGTGTTAACACACACACACACACACACACACACACACACACACACAAAGACACACACCATGGGAACACACAAGTCACAACAGGCAACAGAGAGGCACAAATGGGAGGGGTGTTAGATAGAAGAAGAAGAAGAAGAAGAACACTAGTGCAATGGAACAGGTAAGGTACTCAGACCAAACACAACAAAGTTCGAAAAACGAGGCAAGCAGGGGAAAGAGGAGGTCCTTTAAACAGTTAATGACATATACAGTGTAATATTCCCATTTTGTCTGAATGAGCTATTTGATGTGCAGAAGGCAGAGTGTACTGTACTTTTACACCTAAAACAAGATGTAATCTACCTTCAAAAGAACATCAGCGTAGTGCACTGACTGCAACATGAAAGGAACAAGGCACAGCATCACTGACAGTTGGTGAACCTTCAAAATCCTTCTTACATTTCCCTTTTCTTCTTTTCTGGCATTGTAAAATACATTTCAAGTTAACACTCTTAGATGTGTGATGGCCACTGATTTCTCACTGCAGTCTTCACTTTGGAAATGTACCCCTTTTGCTTTGATATTTCTCTGTGCGACTTTGCCAAAAGAAACAGGATGGAAACGTATTGCACAGCGGATGAAATGCAACATTTCTATGAAGTCATTCCTGGAGAACACCTCCGACCATGAACTGTAGAGAACTAAATATTTAATGTCTGTAACGGAAAAGGAGATGGAAACCTTTAGCCGGGTGACTTAAAAAGAATCCTAATTTTGAAGGAATTTCAGAAAAATGCTAGTAGAGTGCAATCTTTAAAGCAATGAAAAGTTTTGTTTAATTGTCATCCTCGGGGATCAAAAGTTAGAGGCTTTGAGATGTTTCAGCTTTAAATCTCGGGGATTTTCAGCAGGTCTAGTACAGCACGTCTTGCTCTTTTGACCACCATTTTCTGCAGAACTGTTAATGTAAGGATGCATGTCCAACACATTTCAATGAGTGAATTTGAATGTTGAATTTGAATTTGTTTTTTGCCGAACAACTGAACCGGTTCTATCTCATAACAGCGAAGCACACATTATAATCGTGACTACATTGTGAGTTTCGCTGTCATTCTCCGTCGAGTCAAATTCTGTAATCAGCCGGGGCGGAAGGAAAGAGAGAGAGAAAGTGGTCCACTACACCTCCAGCTCCTCTTGGGGCCAAGCTGGGTCAGCTACAAGACCGCCAGGTTGTTAAAACCTATTAATGGGATGGCGCAGAGTGCTCCAATGTACCACTGCAGTGCTACATTATTCATCACATCCAGAGCCGATTCAATGAATACCTTCCTTCCCTTTCGCTTGAATGGCTGCAAGCAAAGGTTTGGATGATTTCCACTTGTTGCGATTCCTCTGTCCTTTGTTGATGTTTACAGGCAAAGCCTCCACTCAACTCAATTGGGGGCTAATCAAACAGACACATCAAACCAGGCATCTTGTTACAATGGCAAAGTTCCCAGACAAAGACTCTCATTAAATGTGTTGGTTCATAAACAAGGTGAAGAGAAGCGATTCAGGCATGCGTGTGTTTTATTATCTGACAGGAATTCTGTCTGGGAGATGAAAGGTTAGGGTTAGCTCTCACTTCATTCATATTCAGCAAAACGCCGCGATAGCACAGCAGCTTTGATGGACAAACTGAAAGCGAGTCCTCGCGGCGATTTAAAGGTCCTGCGCTCTCACAGCTAATGGTCTTCTACAACACTGTGTCAAGCGTGAATTAGGTTGCAAAACACATCCTTTCAGCCTATAGTCGTCCTGAAGTAGCACAAACACAACCGTCTGAGAGGATGGCTGTTGTTTTGTTCATTGCTTGAGGTAGCAATCTAATGGTCCATGTGAACACCTGCCTACCATAAAAAAGAGGCGATAACTGAAGTGTTATTAAAGAACTTGCATACATTAGAAGATTTCTTTTTTTTTTTTTTCTCATTAAGCCCTTACAGCCCAAAAATCGACTCTGATTAAGAATAAATTAACATGTGAAGCCTGTGAAGCACTTTCCATAAACCTGAACAATTAAATGGATTCACATTCAAACCACAGTTAATGTATGCTCAAAAGTGTCTCCCTTTTGTGCATACACTTTATTTATGTCCTGTTAAGATGCAGAGGGGATATTCTTATGTCCTAATGGCCACATTTGTGCAGGTTTGTGCCAAGCAAATGACATATCTTCCTGCTGAGGTTAATGCCTGCTGATGTGTGGCTCTCCAGCAGTAACGGCTCTTTGAAGGAGCATTGAGAAAAACAGAGGAAGAGAGGGCTCGACTCTCCAGGGCTCCCCTGCTCTACACTACCTGTTAATGCACCACAGTCAGTTAGTCTTCAAAAGACGGAGGCCTGTCAGGGGAGGGTGAGGGGAAGGCGTGTTATGGGGAAGAAAACACTTGGAAACAACATAAAAAAGCCCCAACAAGGGAAAGAGGGCAAGCAAAGGTAACACAGCCTGATGCATTCGTTTCTGACAGAAGGTGGAAGAAGGAGAGAGCAAGGGAGGAAAAAAGGGCGAGCAGGCGGAGCAGGTGGAGAGGAGCTTTAGATTCTGATGGTCTCGTTAAAATAGGCGGGCATTAATCAGGAACACGGTGGGCGATGAACCAGTTTGGGGACAAATGCAGGTAACGAGCATATGAGGTGCAAGCGCGAAAGCTACACACAGGCTGAGTTCTAAGTAGGGCTGCACGATTATGGTCAAAATGATAACCCACGATCATGTTTGATCAATATTGAGAAAACAATTATTTATCAAGAATTATTTGTATTCATTGATTTCATATAAAAAAAATAATTCTCGCAATTTCATGAGATCCAGCGAGAATCTGTGTAACAAACCATCTGGCAGCTCAGGTTTCTAAATTCCTGCTAACGCGCAAATCGTTCATCAACATAAGACTGGTCCTTATTCACAGTACATCTCCTAGAAGTAAAATATGAAGAACATTTTACCAAAACCTTGTAAACTCAAACAGAGCACTGCTTTCACTTTCACATTGTCCTACGTTCCTTCTAAGTAATAATTCTTTGCACTAAAATAAGACTTAACGGTTCTTCTTCACCTAAATCTTGTGCGTTTTCATTTTGCCCGTCTGCTCTTTGTTGTATATTACTCATCAGTAAAGTTTTTCACAGTTTGTCGCTGCAGGGTATGCGCAGGCAGGACAACTCCCTAAAAGTAAAGCCAAAACAGCTCGATCGCCCCCCTGCAGCAAAGTGTTCTATTTTAAACGTCGACATCGCAGTTGATCGTGTTCATTAAATTGCAGGAAGCCCAAATCGTGATCGATTGATATTTGATTAATTGCGCAGCCCTAGTTCTAAGAAGAAAAACGCCGTGCGACTTTGGCAAGGACAACAGCTATCGCTTGCACGACGTAACAACATTTGTTTTGGACCAGAGAACGATTGCTAGAAGACTGAAGTAAGAGTGATGCTCGGACCACCTATGCAGGTGCAGTTTATCTGATGGGGGGTGCCAACCTAAGCAACCAGAGATGAATGTTTGAAAGGAAAAGCAATCTCTGATATGAATGTAGCCATACCATCTTTCAATGCTGGTTTATATTAAATTCCCTTAGCAGGGAAGCAAACTGCCCTTTTTGTCCCAAGGCAGTGCTAAAGTATTTGGAATTGGGTTAAGGGGGAAATAGCAGTCATTCTCTGTGCTCAAAATGGAGGGTTTTGACTGGAAAGAAATGATGTAGAGAGAGAAAAGAAATGCAATCCATCTCTGTGATGATAGAATTACATAGGGAAAGCTTCAATAGAGCAATTCGCTCATATAAAGAGCTACAACTTAAGAAGGAGATTGACCCTTTATTGAATCAAATGTTCTTGCATGGATGATAGCTCCCACTTACAGCAGCAGCACATCTGTAAGTGAGGTGGAAAGCTTTCCTTCTGAACAAATCACCCCTTTTTTCTAGTGGAGCCATTACTTTTCATTGCTGTGATCTCAAGAGAAACATTTCCATCCTGTATGAGATTGTATGAGATGTTTTTTTTCCAATGGGAAAAAATAACGATTAAGAGAGCTTCTGGACATACAAATTTTCACTATCTTCTTTTTCATGCTTTTTTTGGAAAACACACAAGATAAAGGATCCCTGAGGGAATGTAACACTGTTTTGCAGAGCAGTGAGGTTTCTCTTTATGGATTTACCTGCGACTCCAGAGCCTGGATCTTCCCCTCCAGCTCTTTGATTCTCTCTTCCTTCTTTTGAGACTCGGCCTGGGCCTCCTGCCGCGCACTGAACTCCTCATCAAACTGCAAGAAAAGCGACACAAGTGTTCCTACGTGCACAAATCAGGATAGAAGTTGAAACACACAGCTTGGTGAGCGGCACATTGTCTCCAGAGAATAGCCACAGGGCACATCAACAGACACCAGAACACAGCGTCTTACACTCTCTGGCCAATTTCTATTCATAGCTCTCATGGCCCTAGAGCCCCGTTGTCCTGCGTCTTTGTTTCAGGCCTGGCTTTCATGTATGTTGATGGATCTAACCTTTGCAGAAACCAAGCCATGTCGCTACGATGACTTCACAGGCCCAGCAGGATATGCAGTGGACTGATGGGACAGGACTCTTAAGAAAAAAACATCCAGGACCCCCTTGGTGTCGCCAGACAGTGGCAGTGAGGCTCCTTAAGCTACATTTAAATAGTGTACGAAATAATGCAGGAGGTGAAGTTTGAAATAAGCAGTTCTGTTATTTCTCTCAAATAAAGAAAAAAATAGAATCAAACAATCAAGCAAATAATGAATACATTTAATGATATTAAAAGGTAATGTGAGATAAAGAGAGAAAGAGCCGGCACATAACTTAACTCTGTCCCACCAGTGTGCACAAATAAGTATACATCAGAGCATCGGCATTGATTCCTGTAATGCTGATACGGATCATGTAGCGTCACACCCAGGTATTGATCAGGGCATGGAAAATCAATAGCTTGTCTGGGAGCTCTGAGGAAGGAAAAAACGTTGCTGATGGGAGCCGGCCAACCGAGGGGGCTGTTGGGGTGATTAATGTCTCACCTTTTTGGAGTACTCGGCAGCCTTCTCCTCACTCTCTTCAACTTTGGCTTTATCCACACACTGATCTGCAAGACAAGCAAGCCAGAGTCACAAGGCACTTCAAAGGCGCGATGTGCATCATTAGCTCCTCATGTGGGATTTTCAATAAGACCTAGGACTTGTTTCTCGAAGTACATTAGAGCGTATAGGATTGGAAATGTTTCCCTCTTAGATCTGTAAGATGTTTACAACTTAAGATGCTCTTAAAAATTGTTATCGAACATGGGTGAATTTCACCATACCTGAAGATGCCATGTGTGTTTTGAGAAGGAAAACCAGCCCTCAAGTGAGTCATTTATCTTGGCACTTGAAGGTTTATCAGTCGATGATTACATACTATTTAAAGTACCTATCTGCATATTTTCAGATGAGATTTTAATTCTTTAGCGGACATTACGTATACGTCTCCTTCAAAGGTTGTGTAAAATAGATGAAAGGCAAAACTCATTGATTAAAAAAAATGAACAAACAAACAAAGTCTACTCTAGGAAAAAAGTTTAAATGTGAAGCTTTGGCAACTGATGCAGCTGCTGCGTTGACCTTCTGAAAAAGTATTTTCATGATATGTTCAATAACCGCCTCACATAGAGCGAAATCAGTCATGCTGAGCAACTCTTGGCTCATGCAGATGTGCTAATATTTCCCCTCCTTTTCACTTCACTCTCACTGACAGAGAGTGTCCCCAAATAGTAGGAATCATCACCTAAACATTGTGAGCTGTTATTAAGGGTGTGCGTCTTGGACAAGATTAAAATCAGTCAGAGCATTAAATACGGAACTACATCAGCGTTTCTGTGAATTTGACTACATTTTCTTCAAATTTGTTCAAATGTTTTGCGCATTTCAGTTTTATTTCAGTATGTTTTCAAATCCCATATTACACAATCACCCGGTTAATGAATCATCTGAGGGGTAGTGAATGTGCAAGTTGTAAGTGTAAATTATTGTTAGATCACACATCCCCAGGCGCATTTTCCCACTAGAAGATAATCAAATCAAAAAACACCACCTTTATGTGAATGTGAAAAAAAAAGAAGCTAAAAACAGAAAAGCTCAAAAAGAGTGGCACGGCGTAATTCAAATAGCTGTGTGGATGTGGCATCTATGTCGTTGGTCTGAATTTAACAAAACACATCCGTGAAACTTTCTTACCACCTGATTAAATCTCAGTAAAAGTGAATGACACAACTTATTCACTGCGGCATCAGTCCACTGTGGATAGGGTTAGAAACTTTTAATGACCCTTTGTTGGCAAGTCACAGAACTGTTAGTGACCCGACAGAGAGACACACAAAGTGGTGAGATTTATGTTCTCTGTTAGAAAAAGAAGTCTCCATTAGTAATACAGTGTAAATGGATGTTTTCTCTATGATTGCACGAACACTGCTGGCGACTGAGTAACTGAGGTAAATTAACTTTAAAATGATTCTAAACAAGCTGAATTCATTTGACCAAATATAATGTATTATTCATCAATAATGAGATGACCCCACCGTATATGTCAAGCCACTGCATGTGTTTGTCAGGAGAATCTCAGGGGGATCGGGGAGGATAATGAGAATGACTGCGAGGTACCAAAACATTTTTAGCTACATCAGTGATATGCCGTCTGCAGCACAAAGTTTAAAAAGAAACAAACTGATCTTGAGAATGATTTCAGAATATAAGAATCTTAACTACAAGTCTGGCGGACTTTTATTCCACATGTTAGACTTTTGCCAACACGCGTTAAATCAATGAGTGAGGAGTTATGCAGCAATTGTTTCATTTCATTCAAGTACCAATCAGATGGGTGAAGTCCACGTCCAGTCTTTTACTGTAGCCAAAGTCGGGGTCCATGCCACTGCGATGCAGGACCACCTGAGACACGCATTCTTCTATCACCTTGTAATACTGAGGCCTGAGGGGTCAAAACACATAAAGCAGAGCAATTAGACAAGCCACAGGACAAATATGAGTGACATAAACTCTACAAGGCTAATTAACCACAAATGATTCCCTTATACAAGCTAGAGGTCACAAAATGCCATGTCAAAATCGGAGCTGCTGGAGAAAATAGGCACCCTATTAAATTTGATCACTTGCTTCAGCACAATCATGAAATTAGCAGATTAATGGGCACACAGAGCCCAGGTCTGTAGTAGTCTGTCCATTTCAAGGTGACAGACGGTAGCCGAGGCTACGCTTGCCCTCTTGCCTAATTTGCAATCATCTTTGCCAATTAGTGCAACCATAAAAAGTGAAATGTAAATCTAATCAGTGTAATGTGTGTAATTGAAAGCACAATGACCAGGAAAACATGTCAGCCAGTTAGGAGTGTGACTGAGTGCTCGGTGTTGTCGAGCGGGGTGTCTGAATCAGCCCGAGAGTCCTTTTCCGCCACACAGGTTGGTATGTGACCTTTTCTCGGTAACATTATCAACTTTAATTGGAAGTGACATTTAGCAAATACAATGGCAACTTAAGCCGAACTCCAAAACTGAGAAATAAGTATTTTATAAGCATGACATTGACCAGAAATGTATGGTTAAATTCGCAAAAGACACATTTTTTTTATTTTGTATTCCACTAAAGACTCAAGCTCTATTTATTGTTAATTGGAAGCTCAGGTTTGAACTGAGGTAGATATAGAAAATGGACCCTTTTAGGATGCTCACAAAAAATGCCCTAATAAAATGATAAAAGATATACACCCTGAACCAGAAACAACAACAATCACAGGTGCACGTGGCCAACTAATTGTTGCAGTTTGCGTGTGAAAGGCTGGGCAATCGCAAATCTGGTACAGGACTATGAAATCTGGAGTAGGGGTGGAGTGGGATGAATTAATTACTAGTAGGAATAATACAGTACCAACAGCTGGAGAAGGGACACGCTTCTGATTCAATAATCACATCAACTCCTTTCATCTGAATTTAAAATTGCAGGTTTCTAGTGGGCACAGAGGAGAGGCTATGTTTACCTTTGAGTCCCAAAGCATAAATATCCAGCACGGCATTCAAAACATCCTTCCAGTGGCAGCTGATGTAGTTTTAATTCACAGAGCTCTGCCCGTCTGATGGCTCTGGCATGAAGGCTTTATGGTGAAGTAACTTAAATGGCATAACTGATACCAAAAAAATAGCACATCTATGAAATGATGTGTCGAAAAAGAAAAGGAACATGATAAACAGAAACTTCTTATTATAAACATGGAATAGTTGTTTCCAAGGCTGTGACTATCTGTTGCCCATGAATTCAAAGGCTATGTTCTGTTGCTACCTTGTGGGTGGACAGGCCGCATCACGTTACGAACCAAAATACGAAAGAACACAAAATTCGGAGCCAAAGCAAATAGGAATAAATCAGCATTTAGGTGCACTGTTTTGAAAGCATGAAATGCCATACATTAAGCTTGAGCTGGCGGATTCGCCCACTCATGATTGGAACAAGCTAGAGAAAGCTCACACATCGCCCTGCATGGCTTAAGCACTGTGGCACTCGGCTTACAACTGTCACCGATGTACACCATATTATTATCTCAATAAGCCGCCCCATTTTCCCTTCGTCCTCCATCCTCCGCCACCACCGAGCAGATAGTGAATGGGTGGAGATAACTAGAGACGGAGAGAGTGACCCAGAACTGTCAGGCCCCTCCACAGTGGGCAGGGCCGGGCTCCAGAAGCAAGCGTATGTCCCCTGCATCATATCCCACCTCGTCTTTTACTCTGGCACCTTCGTTTCTTCCAATGATAGCTTGCAGTTCAGCCCAGCCCCAGCCACTTGATCCAGCTCTGCTCCACATAACCAGTGTAATCCCCATATCGCTAGACTCCAAAAAGAGCAGATCTGCTCTACATTTACTGGGTGGGTTTGATGTGCTCCCATTCATTAAGCTTGCAGTGAGAGATTAATTATCAAAAATAAACCAAGCCCCGGAGGGGAGCGCAACAACTAATGTTGTGTTACGAGGAATGACAGTAGACAGAGCACTTAAACCGTTTGCCCACTGCAGACCTTCTTATTATTAGAATACGTATTATATTATTCAATTAATTATCATTTAAAGTAGATTATCATTTGACACAGGAATCAAGGTACCAAGTGTGCTCTCAATTCCAATAAAGACTATGATCAAAACAACATAATCATTTGCTGAATACAGGATATCTTTGCATCACAGAGCCAAAGTCTGTGACACAAAACATTTCTAACCTACGATTAAACTACAGCCATGCATTGCTATGGCCTGTGTATTTTTCTTGACAAAACATTATAGATATACTACACTACTACTGTGAGGTATTAGCACTATTTCACATGCACACGATTTTGCAAAGATGCAAAGATGGTAATTTTGAGGACAAAGACTGAAAAAGATAGATATTATGTATTGGAAATAGCTGCATGTACTCTAGTACTGCATCATCCATCATCCTAAGTCACACATCATTGATGTATGGGGAAAGAAATACCTCAGTCAGAAATAATGCCTGGTGTTAATGCATGTGTGTGCACATGTGTGGGTTTGTCCTTGCATTTGTGATGGAGGTGGGAGGGGAAAAGAAACATTTCAAAAACGTATCTTTAAAAAGACCATCATTTTTTTTTATGCGCGCTGGTACTGTGATCCCTTGTTATTGCTGTCTCACAGAGGGGTACATGGACACTGGAGCCGAGGTGGACGTGGCTGTACTAGCTGGTTAATGCGAATTCTATTTCTCACTTCCTACGAATAGATGTGGAATACATTATTCATAACTCCAAGGGAGCAGCAACTTGTCTATGGTAAATTCATCTTCTTCCTTGCATCCTGCCTCCATCTTCCAACGTTATTTTTATTTTAGTCTTATTTCTGCAGAAAGGTCTGACACAGCTGGGAATTCATCAGTGTCACTCCATTTGGAGGAATGGCGGCGTTACTGCCCAGTGAATGACACATTTGCTCTTCAAAGGAAAAGTAGACCAGTTTAAAATGACCTAATAATTCCAAGATACAGAATATCATCCCTACTCTATCATTTGCCAGCGGATCCACATTGCTTTGCTTTGGGTGTTAGCGCGTATATATATATATATATAATATATATATATATATATAAATTTTTTTACCATATTGTATGTATTATGTATAAAGTTTCCTACTTATCTCTGCTCAGACAGTTTAATTGAATTAATGAATAAGAGGGCCGAGCTAATAAATGTTGCTTTCGCAGGCAGCAGCTCTGGGTAAATGACGAAAGGTACGGTAGAATAAAAGTTGGTCAAGTTTGGCTTCCAAACATCTCTTACTTTTGGGAGGATAAATGTACACAACAAATGTCCACCAGGCTTTTACTTGTATGTTGTCAAAGCCAAACAAACAGACCCACAGAGGCAATTACTACTTCCTGCAAGTAAAATATGTTCAGAGTGCTGCATGAGGTGTTTCACATCTACGGTTGTAGATGCATCACATGGTGATCGGTGAACACAGGCCAGTGATAAAAAAAACAGAACTTACCTGATGTAATAGTCGTTCCTGATGAGCAGAAGGTGCTGAAGGACTGACAGGAAGTAGGCCTCTGAGCCAGTATCTTTCACCATGTTGGACAGGAGATGGTACACTTCATTCATATCAGTGCAGGAGCAAGGTTAAGGAAAACAACTTCACGACAGTGTTCATTCAGTAACCGTTAAGATCAGCTTCCTGAGAAAACACCCATTTTGAGTTCATTATAGAGGTGCATTCCACGCCTTGTAAACATTTGCATTTGTATTAGTTCTTGTGTTGTTTATAACTACTTATTTTTCCTCACCTCTTGTTTTCTGACAGGCATCATTGTTCAGAAGCAAACAGACGTGATTCCTCTCATCCGCTCTCTCTCTGGGGAGCCAGAGCAGTGTAAAGAGCTAACTTGAGGAGGGGGACTGGAGATAAAGAATGCTCCCTCTGGTTTACCTGTCACTCTAAACCTGTCACAACAGGGGTAAATAATTACATGAGAAACTCGCTGGTTCAAATGTTTAAGGCAAGAATGATTAGGATGTAGTTCAGCTGCCAGATTGAAACTGACATGTACTCAGGAGCAGCAATTCCTGTTATTAAATTTGCAAAAGGTATTGATTATGTGTCTTGCGTTTGCTTTCCCCAGGAGGAAGTAGTGATGGCTTTGATATCTAAAACACATGTTAAACAAGACAAGACTATCTTTTTTGTTTGTCCTTGTTACAATACCACATAATACATATATGTATTGATTATTTGCTGAGTATTTGTAATTCCTCTTATTCGCAGAATTAAAAAAATGTCTGATATTGAAATGATTGAATCAAAAACAATGAAAGGACAATATGACATAGAGTACAGAGAATAAACACCAGGCATTGAACAACATGCAATCTATATGCTAATGGTTGATTTCTAGTACTAGGTTAATTTAGAAATAATAAACCTTCTATCAGTGTACTGAAAGTGTATCTCCAAGAAGCAAAGAACCCAGGAAGATGAATGATTTGGAGCCTTTTTAATTTGTGTGCTTGAGAAAGGAGGATTTCCCCACGGAGACTCATCTTGTTTGAAAAAGTGGAATAAGCCTCTCAGATATGTGCACACATGCAGACTAAAGAGACAGTAACCCTGTTAAGCTCACAGTGATGAAAACCTGATTGTCATCATAACATGAAGTGCGGTTCTTGACAATGTGTGCTAAAATATTAACATAGTATTTGCATAGTGCAACATACCCGACTGCAAAGCAATAAAGTGACACTTTCTGCATGGCGATAGCATACGTTGTGATTCTCCTCCCGTCTGCTTGTGGAGCAGAAAAATGTCAGTAAAATGCACATGCAGTTTCACCTTGAGGATTCAGAGTGAATTGAAGTCAAATTTAAGACTGAGCAGACCAGCAGAGCAACATGTTATAATAGTTAATGGATGTACTATGGCATGGATCAAAAACACATGACAGATTAGAGAGGACGTCACCACCTAATATGTTTTCAAAGGTCAATCTGAAGATTTTTGTCAATTCCTGATTGGTTTCCAAATAGCATTTGTCAGGTTTCATCAACAGCTAATGAGGGATGAGTCTGTTAGAGAGCATCAATAATTCTGATTATTTATTTCCTCCACAAAAAAATAAAAAAAACACACACCAGCACATTCTCCATTCCTAATTCTATCATCCACACAAAACAATCTGCAGCCGCTGCGATTGGAGAGGATCAATTCTTTTAAATACTGTTTGACACTTTTCCTATTAATTTCAACAATGTCTGTAATTAAACTCCTATTCCATATCATTTCTTTTTTTTTTTTTTGGAGAGGGAGGGATGGGAATACAGGCTCCTCTGCAGTATCATTGCCCTCCCTTGTATTAGCCGAGTATGAAGCCTGGGAGAATTACCAATCCTGTGAGATTCAATTATAGCCTCACCACAGCAGCATTTGAGAGGACATGAGAAGGAGCTCAGACTGGGAAAGTATCCAACTAGCTTCATCTATCACTAAGCTGCAGACATAAACCTAATGTAGAATGCCAATCCATTCAATGACAACCCCTCCACGCTCTCTTTCTCGCTCTCTGTCCCTCTCTTTACACTCCCTCTCCAAATAATGAATAAACATGAGTGGCAGTCAAGTGTGACGTAGGCCAGTCAGCGGTGGGGTCAATCAATCACCATTTCACAGCTCATTAATATTCATTAGTGGCCTGGAGTCACCTCCTCGGCACCTGGACCTGGGCCGGACACAGAGGAGACAAGCCTCTCCAGGTTAATATTCATGAAACCGCCGGGGGGAAACAAGACACATACGCAATGCTGAGGCAGTAGATGTACTGCCAGCGTGATAGCGTATGCGCGTGTGTGGGGGTCTGTGTGTGCGCTATGCAGGAAAAGCGACAAAGGGTAGCCGAGGCATTCGAATCATGCTCAGAGCCGGCAGATCAATACCACATTGTCCTTGGAAGCAAACATTGGGCCTGCTCATTTGAGAACTTGCTCAAGCACATCATTAATCCAGGTGCACTTTGTTTTTCTCCCCCTCTCCATCTTCTCTCCACGTACACAAATACATGACCTCCCCCGCCTCACCTACATGTGTCAACAGAAACTGTCACTCGTGGCAGCACTTTGTGCCAGTACTAGAACTCTGGGATTTGGTGGAAGAAAGGTTGTGGGAATGAACATCTGCATAACAATGTCAGCGTCTGGTTTGTCTGTCTGCCATTCGTGCCTTAGAGGAGATTTGTGAATTATTAAAAGGGGTCTTCTCTGGGATGCTTGAGGAAGTTTCCAACTCTGAACTAAATTACTTGCTCACCATATTAACTTTACTCGACATGTTCTGGAGTTGATATAGACATTGGCAGAGAGCTGGGGGAGAAAATCCACATTCCTAAAATGGAACAGGAAGACAAGGAGTGATGATGCCTTTACATGAGAAGCCGTGTTCATATAATACAACCTGACTCCACATAAAATGTTTAATTGTCTGTTGTGAATAATAAATGCTAAGAAGTGGAACATGTCTGTTTGATATCTTCCTCTTGAGTCTACTTAAACCAGAGCTAACAGACAAAAGGACGGACAAAAAGTGAAGAGGAGGGGGGACGAGAAGTGCAAATAAAAAGAAGAGTATAGAGGCAGAAGGTTCAGATGACAGGATTATTTACCTAGAATAACTGGACAGAGATGGATATCGTGCTCTGGCTCCTCAAATCCTTCTCGAATGAACCAACCCACGAGAGCTTTTGGCCTGTAAGGCTTGACCAAACCCACAATACACACTCAAATCTTGTTCTACTTCTATAGGCTTCTTTATCCTTATAGTCACACAGAGGGAGGAAAAAAGGATATTCCATCTCCGCACGGATGTCATCCAGGCGATGGGAGAGTTCGATAGAGTCCTCCTCCTTATTCTCATTGAACACCTTCAGCTGGATGTCTAGCTCCTCCGTCTCTTTTAGCTCCTAGAATGAGTTAGACATACAGTACAGAGCTGAAAATATGAAGTTACACAAAAGGTCATCTTGCAATGCGGATTATGATAAGCAGCCGCAGCACCTGCAAGGAATAACTTAGACACGGCTTTTAAGAATGTATTACTCTCGTGTTGGTGTTGTGGAATGCTGTTGAAACTTGCATGTGTAACTGTTAATAAACAGGCCTCTTGTAAAAAAACTGTAATACTAGAATATCAGCTTTCCGGTTCCAGCTGTAGGCCTGTGAACCGAGACGCCCTGAACCCTCTCACTAGGTATTCCACACACCTGTTCCAGCCACGAGGGGCTTCGGCAGTGCTCTTTACCACCTCTCTATGAATCACCGGCAGTGGAGTTTACAGACGGAGACAGGGCCAAATGTAACCCAATTTCTGCAGGTATCAATCAACCTGCACTGTTTTTTTTTGTTTTTTTCCGGGTGCACCATCTGTCTTGTGCAACAGAGGATCGGAGGGAGGTGCACAATGCCACAAAATAGGGGGGAAGGAGAAGGGGAGGGCCAAATACATGTGTCAAGGACTATAAGAACACAACAAATCGTGCCCTTTTTTTCAGCGCAGTTCACTTTTTCTTTGCCAACAGCTACGCCGACTCCGGAGCATAACTCATAATTACATGGACGAGCGTCAGCTTGAATGTGGGCATTAAAAGCGGTGAACGTGGCATTCATAAATGACTGTACACTGAGACTCTTTCATATCGGGGGGCAGAATTGAAAGATAATTAAAGTAATGAGAGTAATAATCAACGGGAGCAGCTGGGATGACTTATTAACAACTGGCTCGGTGACACGTTCACCCCGCTCGCTACAAATGAGAGCTTGAGTGATGAGTTGGAGCTCGCTTGCCTTCGCCTCATGTGAAGATGTGTAGGCCTGCTGATAACGATGCCAGGACGCTCCGTGTGATGAGGTGCTGGCACTGCGTCACACTTGACAGAAGCCTCTACTACTAATTACACCACTACTACTACCGAATGCATTAATAATAATTAAGGCTATTCTTATATATGTCACTTGTGTCATGTGACACCTGGATTATTTGGTTTGAAGCCTGATTGTTTTTTGAAACACTATTACATGAATATCACATGCATATTAAAGTCCTTGCATGAGCCATCTGTTAATTACGGTCCAAGAAATTGTGTTACTTCCAAGGTTGGGCACTTAACCAGCATACACTCAAGCTGTAATGTGTTATGCTGTAAGGCTTTGATTCTGCTTGGTGGACTTAGAATGTATTCAAAGAGCCAGAGGTAAGACAAGGTGCATGGTTCTAACAGAATAACCACAGCAATACTGTGTTGTGCTAATGACCAGAATTTGGATAGAAATGACTGGATTCATTGATTGAATTTACTGATTGGCACTGGACACACAACCTCTTTCACGAAGTCGTGCACCAGAACGTGATTGTTCAGGCGAGTGAATAATGCGTGCGGTGCCACGTGCTGTGCGATAGCTTGATAACTCACAGGAAGGATCTTCTTGAGGCCGCATCTTAAAAACTCATTGCGTAGATGTATCCGGAAGTCCAGGTCATCGGGGGAGGTGACCAGGGCATTGATCAGCTGCATGCAGGCAACCTGTGGCGTACACAGAGAAAGAAAAGAAAGAAATAACAAATGAGAAATGAGACTCAAAAAGAGATTTTTCTTGCAAAACATATCTTTATAAGATCTCTTGTGAAAACTCAAGAAAAGGGATTGCAACGAAGAGGGGAGAAAAGGAGGGAGAGAGAGAGAGAGAGAGAGAGAGAAAGCACAGGCCGGGTGTGTCTCAATCTGTATTATTAATGGATTTATTGGTAAGGAAAAAGCCTCAGTGTGTGTGCGTGTGTGTGTGTTTGGGTGTGTGCGTTGGATTGAGGAGGGGGTTAAGAGGAAATCACTGGTGAATTATAATGAGCAGTAAGGTGTTTCAGGGGAGCTAGCCATGGATAAGACAGTTTTCCTTGGACAGACAATCGATAGCAGGCTGAAGGATTCCCATGGACGCGATGTGAAAAATTCTCTGCTGAAACCTTGACCCTGCACTGTTGGCTCGTATCCGTTATTAATAAGATCCACAACGATGCTGACTCTGTGTGGTTTCCTGGATCAGGTTGATAGCTTTCTGGGTCAACATTTTTTTAAACCTCTCAACCTACAAATGCAGATCCTCTTATGTCACGTCATCTGCATATAAGCTATTAAATACTTGCTTTTCACTCATTGTCTTGCATTGCCCCTTAAACACTTTACAACAGTTGTTTTTTTTACTGTAATATATTATCAGCGCATCAATCATATGTATCAGTTATTTGAGTTTTTGTTTGCTGAAAGGCAGAACAAAAGCTACATGAAATGCTTGTTATGCAATAATGATTTACGGTATGATGCATATTCCTTTGGGAAAGCACAAACGTGTTGCAGTACAGGATGCACCACCACTGACTATGCTGCACCAGTGCCTGGCAGCAGAGCACTTCTGCATGTTCCACGAAAGCGTGAGAGCCTTTTTGCAAGAACCTGACATTTTACCATATCCACCGGAGGCCAGATTCAAGAAACTCCACCAAACCTTCACAGAATTCATGCAAGTGAAGAAAGCCATGGAGCTCATGAAACATTCTTTCTCTTCTTCTGCACAGAGATGGATACTCACATCAAACATACCTCAGTCATGGACTGGGAAGCGGTTGTGTTGTGGGTGGGGGCATTATTGTTAGGTTTAGAGAGCTGCAGTGGTGCCATAGGGTGGGGGGGGGGGCCTTCAAACATCGTAATTAAAAGTGCCACTGCTGGGACGTTTTTTAAGTTGAAATGCTGAGTTTCTCTGGTGCTCAGCGACAAGTGTAACCGGAACTATGGGAAAACACATTTTAATCACATTAGCTAAGTCTACTTCTACAGCCCATCACAGGTTTTGGATAAAAAGTCTATTAATTTCCTTGAACCCCCTGCATCAGCAAAGCATTTTAATTTACTTCACAATTAGCAGAGCTTCATGTCATTAACCGCAAAATTTAAAGGAAAGACAACAACATCCTAATAAAAGAATATCTACTTTCACTTCCACCACCCGCCTCATCAGTTTCCTTCATGACTTTTCCTTCATGACTTCACCGTTAAAAAACTAATTTCTTCAGTAATTCCCTGCTTTTGGTTTCACAAAAGCATGTTTTAAGCGGCGTTTTTTATCGCTGCTGTATAGTCTTTCCTGCTGCTGAAGAAAACTAGTGAAGACGAAGAGCGGTATGGTCCCTTTCACATCGAGTCCTCTGAGACCCAAGCTGACAGCAACATGGGAAAAAAAGCAAGGGAGTATTTGTAAGATGTGAGATAACATGAGCAAGATAGTGAGAGGAGGAGAAAATGGGGGACAGAGACAAGGAAGACAAAAAGCTGAGAGGAATTCAACATCTCTGCTTTTTTTAAATATATTTTTTCTTAAAATTCAGCAGAGGTTCTCAATGAAGCAGCTGTTTTTGATTAAAGCAGTGTGGATGGAGCTCCTGGTGCATTTCAATAGCCCAATGATCACATCCCATCATGTGCAAGAGGTGTAAAGGGGTTGACAAGTGGACCCAAAGACAGTAAGAGAAGCAGAGAAAGAAAAAACACATGTATGAGGACGGCAGAGGCACAATGGCACAACTGTCACTTTCAGTCCCGCCCGGCATCAAACGGCGTCTTATTCAGGAGAAAACTGAATCTGTGTCAATGAAAATGGACTGAGCCGACTGTCCACTGTTCACAACTCCTGCTCTTGTTAATACGTCGCTTGCTTCTTTTTAGGTTTGGGTAGTATGAATCAGTGTGTATGACTATTAGAGGCATCCTGAAATGGATACTGTGGTACAGAATAACACAGCATTTAAAGTGCTCTAGAGAAACAGTGGTAACTGTATTGGCTACTGAGCCATAAGGGTTACTTTTTATCCTTTAAAAGACATAATGTAGTAAAAAAGCAGCTATGAATGCATGATGAATGTCAGCCAGTTGTTGTTAACTTATGTTTCCTAACCTGGAGCTGCTGGGCGTCGTGGTTCTCCAGTCCTTCCACAATTGGAGCAAATCTCTCTTTATTGTTCCTCTCTGCAGCAATTGTCATGGCAGCTAGAATCTTATCCAGGCTGGTAGAAAAAAGGGAACAGGGAGAAGGCACGACACAAAAGTCAACAAACACTTTTATCACCTCACTGACAGAACATTTACTCACAATTCTCGGCTCGAACACCATGTATCTTATCTTCCCTTGTGTGTTGGTGTGGACATTTGCTCGGCCAGTCTTTGGTCACCCTGACAAATGCTGCCGCTTTCTTTCTCTTTGATTGCAACCTGGTCTATTATTGCCACGGTATCCAATTTTGACCTCATCATGCTTGTTGCTAAGGTGATGCTGAACAAAGACGGGGTTTTACTGCAAATGTTCAGTTGTCAAAGCAATTGCGGTAGAGTGTGTTTAGCGGGGTGAAAAGGGGTGCAAATTATCGCAGGGACCAGACTAATGTGCAAATACAGCTATTGAGAAGGTAAGCAAATTGAGCACTTGCAAGGGCTCAAGGCTGCTCATCTAAATAGCACGTTGGACAATTTCAGCCTCTAAATGTGAATGAATGCGAAATTCTGTGCTGCATATACAAACACACACACACACACACAGGCCGCAATTTCAGTAAATTGATGTCTTATGAGCCCTTGTGTAAACACTGATTTACAATATGCTCACATAATAAGTGGCTACAGGTGGTCTCTCTGTCACTGCAAGGCCACATTTGCTAATTCGCCTTCATAAATTGCAAAAACTGAAGAGCTTAATCCCCTGCCCTCACCCTTCTTACTCCCGTTGGTACGAAAGAGCTCTTGGGCTGACGTACAAGTTCGTTGATCCAATGAACGAATTAAAAAAAGAAATAAACGGTCGCTCTAGCCGTCAGCTGTAGGGATGAACCAATGTATGCACGCGCAAAAGTGCGCTCACACAAGCCACCGAGGCTTGCCGTTGCCATTTGTATTACCTTTTATCAACCCCACAAAAAAAATAACACTTTCAGGATGACAAAATACGAGAGGACTGCATGTGTGGAGTTAGCTTGACAAAGAGATAAATGGAACGGCCATGCTCTGTGATAGGGGTTACAAAGTCACAGACAAGCATGGGGAGCTGCATACTGAGTAGCTTTAAAGCCAGTTCAGACGGCGCTTCAAAACAGGCGAGATAGATCTGCTTAACTTGTCTTGTTCCCTTTTGATGCTGTCAGCTGAAGTGGGTGTTGAACATGAGCCAGCGTCACAACATTGGTTGGCAGAGAAGTTTGTGAGCAAAGAAAGTGACGCCTCATCTCTTTTGGCTGTCATTTCTACAGGATAGGTACATTTTAATGCAGGGCTGTGATCACGGCAACGATTTGGATGTTTACTTCAAAATATTCTTGAATACTTTGAGAACGGTGGGAGAGGGACAGCGTGAGAGGTACTTGTACTATCTATGCACCACGTATCTACTTAAATATAGTGGTGTGTGTGTGTGTGTGTGTGTGTGTGTGTGTGTGTGTGTGTTTGTACGCAAGCAGCAATTCTGTGTCAGTGTGTTATAGCGGGGACTGCAATAAACAATATTAAGTCTATTAATATTAAATCTTTTTCATAGAAAAATACTTATTGTATACTAACATCTGTGTTTAATGGATATAGATTTTTCAGCAGTGTAATTGTGATTTTAAAAAAAGGTCATCTGACATTTTATATTAATTGAATCAAATCAATGTTCAGTTCAAGATTCACACTCGTTGATGTTCTGTAACTTTAAAAAAAAAACATTTGGTAAACCGTGCAGGGTTAGGGTGCTACATGCTGAAAGGCCGATCAGGATGGTCAGAGGAGTGAGACACACAGCTGAACTCAAACACAATTTGTGGGTTTGTTTATGTCCAACACTGCATACAGACTGACTTTGAAGTGCCATTGTTATTCTAGTCTGGCCCTGTGGGAAACAATAAAAAACACTCCCCTAAATCCAATTTATAAGCTGTCAGCCAGGTTGTGTGTCCGTGGCAAACTACACTGAGTAGTTCAACACATTAAACAGACTAAACTGCATCACCTGACCATGTGACCTAACAAACGTCTATACCGTCTTAGGCCATCTGTAAATGTAGTATATATGCTCACAGCGAGTAACCATGTACGCATGCAATGCAATCTGTGTCTGAGCGTATGCCACCCAGTGGGAGAAGATTGAAGCAATAGTGATTGTCTAGTGTTTACAAGAAACAGACATCTCCTTCCTCTCTTGCTTAACATCATAGAGCGTGTCCCCACAGCGGTGATGGATTATATCTCTTTCATTGTCATATTTTCTTTTTTTTCTGCCATCAGTCAGGATTTTGAATTGGCGTTGTGCTGTTTTCATATCAGCTGTGATTTACTGAGGAAGATAGGGAAACATGTCCCTCAATCAATTTGGAATACTGAAAACTTGCTTGCGACTTTGAATGGAGGAGGTTAGGCAAAAGTATTTAAAGGGAGAGTACACCTCAAAATCAAAAATACATATTTTCCCTCGTAGCCGTAGTGCTATTTACCAATCGTCTTCTGCCTTCTCTCGAATACACTGGGACTATATGGCACCCAGCTTGGTATGAAAGCATACAAGGTTTCCTGCATGAAACTGCTCAAAACAATTTTCTCGAGAAACCAGGTCAGGATTTCTGTAAAACGACATTGCTGTTGAGTTTTTCAAATATATTGTTTTTGAGGTTTTTTAGCAACATGAGCTGAGTGCCATGCAGTCCTATTGTATTTGAGAGAAGGCAGACTACTCTATGGCCGATATCTACCAAAACAATCTAGATTGATAAAAAGCACGACAAGTAAGACTTTTTATTTTGGGGTGAAGGGACCCTTTAAAGTGTTAGTAAAAGGGCCCTTTTAAAGGGTCAGTTCATCCCAATTACAAAACAAAATACCCTTAAGTAAGTGGAAAAAGAATCCATGCATATATAGTTTCATTTTTATTTGCAAATGTTTTGATGCCACTGAAAGCTCTGGTCTATGTCTTAATGTCCACAGACATTTATCAAATTATCCTGAGAAATCGGGCGACTGTTTTTGTTTCTACTTTATATTTGTCATTTCTTCACTCTCTGGACATCACAAGTGGATTTCTATTCACATCTATTTTTTCGGGGCAGCAGTAAGTCTCAATGGCAAATATTTGGAAACATTTGCAAGTACAGTACAGCTGAACCTCTCAATTACGTAATCTGAAATGTGACACAATCTTTAATTCCCTTAACATTCTTGGGACATGATTTAAATGTCGAGTGGGTGGGCATATGATCGGCTTTCTAGAGATGTCTCTTGAATTGTATGCAAGACAT
Organism: Pholis gunnellus; assembly: GCF_910591455.1. Lineage (NCBI taxonomy): Eukaryota > Metazoa > Chordata > Actinopteri > Perciformes > Pholidae > Pholis > Pholis gunnellus. Next base: position 18,221,655 of record NC_136537.1, read on the forward strand.
GAGGAAGTGTGCAAAAGCAAGATGTGTGACAACAAATGTGACAAATGATCAGGTAATTTGACTTACATATTTTCCTCTCCAATAATACAGAAAGCAGAGAGAATTTTGACAATCTCGGTCATCATGCTGGTCTGTTTGGGGTCAATCGCTCGTGCCAACAGCAACAGGCTCCGCTCATCTCCCAAGATCCTTTGCAGTCCATACTGTGAGGAGGAGGTAGGATACAGAAAAGGTCCATTGAGTATAAATTAATGAGAGCATTTGCATGTAAGGAGAACTTTCCCTTCAAGTGGGAAATAAATTATAAAAAGAAGCTAATATATGTAATTCATAGTTAGCCTTAATTTTCTTTTAAGGAGGGACAACGAGGCCATGGGAGAAAATGGAGAGGATGATGAATTAACTCAATTCAGGACAGGACTGTAGGGACAAATAGTTACAGTCTCCCGTACCTTTTAGTCCCCCACACAACTGAAGGAATGGGCAGAGATGACCACGTGTGGGGATTAACTCTGAGAGAAGCAACATCAAGAGTCTGTCCTTGAAATGTGTGCCACTTTTGAGAAATGAGCAAGACCCTCCCAAAAAAGGATAATTCAAAGATCTGAGACTGTTGCCTTGAAATGGAAAAATTAGCTCCACTTTGCTGTGCCTCTATTCCAGGCTTGTCATAGTCCAGATTCAAATCAGGCTTTGAGTCCTGGCCACCTGAGCTTCGATTAGACATTTCTCAGATGTTTAATATGAGTCCACAAGTCTAGCCTTCTGTGCTTAGATTTAGTGCTAAGATGGACATTACCTTTACGCTCCTACTAGTCAATTTCAAAGTAATTTAAGACTGCAGCAAGCTGTATCATTTCATCATGCAGGTATATTGAAGTAGAATTAATCATGTTTGTTGACTCATACAAACCTTATTGTTCATGAAAGCCTTCAAGCACTGGATAAGTTTGTGCTGGTTCCGTTTATCAATATTCTCTTGCCTGAAAAAAAAACACAAAAAAAAAACAATGAAAAGGAAATTGTGATTATATGAACACAACCCGGTACGATCAAAATGACACAGAGAGGGGATGTCACAGGGGATCACTTACTGTTTCTTGTCCAGCAGCTTCTCCAAAGCATCCAGAAGAAGACCGAGACCGTCATGACCGAAGTTATTAACCCAACTAGAAGGGAGACACAGACACACAAAGAAAAACAGTCATGTATTAAATTGTAATGTTCATTATTGCCCTGCTGGTTCGTTGATTCGTTGATTCACAGAAGGAAGCGAACACAAATATTCTACTAACCTCAAAAGAAATAAGTAATTCAGAATGACATAAAAGGTTTAACAGTTACTTGGATACATTGACTGGTGCAGTTTTAAATTCCCTACAGGGGGAGCTGCAAATAAATTTGAATTTGAATTTAAACTGTACCCATCTACAAGCAAATTAACATACATCCATCTTAACTAGTGTTCCCACCGCTAAGCAGTTTGTATCCAGGCCCCCCATGTGAGCTGTTGTGTTCCTGTGCCAAAAGATTAAGCAATGCAGGAAAGATAACACTGTAATCGATAATGGATTGCAAGAGATAATTGGCTATAAACCACAGCGTATCAAGAGACGGCAAATGATCCAGTACAGATGAGCCCGTTTGTCTAAGCCAGGAGCAGAGCGCGGCAGGAGGAGGGTTGGCGGGACAGTGTGGTCGCAGCCAGATTATGTCATTAGCAGTACTCGTTTTCAGGCTCCTAACTGTCAATAACGCAAAATGCATGAAACAATTTCCTGACATTAATGGGGCATATGTCAAGGATTTAACCCGCCTTTTTGACAATGATTTCAAATAATAATGGTTTGAGTATTAAAGGCATTTGTATTGACTCAGTGAGTCGGAAAAAAACCTCAATTGGGGTGAGATGCATTAGCCAGAGGCAACTGGCAAAGTTGGGGTGAGGTATTCCTTTGATCTGTGACTGAATTAGCACACGCCGCAACCCCCAACCTACAATTACTCAAATTGTATTAACAGACAAGCTGAAACAGTTTATAAGTTATTGATAGTTAGTGTAGTGCATAATGATGATCGGTTTTCTTAATAAAAACAAAACATCGTAATGTTGGAAATTTATGAACGTCTGTTTATAATGAACCTTCCGGTTTGAATGTTTGCTTCCATACTGGAATGCTGGCATGCTTTGAGCATATTCAAGGCCATAAAAGAAGAAAAAACTAACTGGCACTGTTTGCAGCAGAATAATCATACAGTTTTATATGTACATACATATATATATTTATATATGTGATACGGAGATGGTAGGAGTAAATGAGACATCAGGACAACAAAGGACACAACATAGCTGAGGGAGCACAAATCAGTAAATCCACAGTCTCTGTTCATGCTCCTGATGGTAATGTCAGTCTTCAGAGACCAAGAAATGGAAGCGATAATTGTGAAGACAATCTTGGTTTATTACACGGTGTAACGGCATTATAAAACCTCCACAAGAACAGCACTGGAAAGAAATACTTTGACCTCTGAAGCAAGGACAAGTAGAGGTTCTACATAATTACCGTGCTGTGCTGTGCTTTATGGTTATCACAGCAACGGTGTATATATAGTATGTTTCTCTATACCTTCAAAAGAGTGTGTATGTTTGATTTAATTCAATTTCTAACTATTTTATGAGCTAAAATGATGCATCTCGTCATCACACATGTCGATCCTTTTTAACAGATATCGTATCTGTTCATTTTGTAAATGATTCTCACTTACATTTAGGAGAATTTCTTTGCTGAGAGGATTCTGTCCCCACTGTGTGCTATCTAGTAATGCAACAGCTGGCTGAATATTCAGTTATATTTAGATTGTAGGGTTCCTATTCCATACACTTAAAACACCTTTAAAAATAGAGATTAGTTATGAACGTTCTTTAGTTTTTTTTTCATTCTTTATTCTCTGTTTTTGGTGTAAAACACTAATAATTGACTCTCTTATATTCATTTTAAAGGGTTGATTCTTATCTCCATAAAACTGTACTTAAGAATAAAAAAAATGAAGTAATAGATGTCTTCAAGGTGATTTCCATGATGACCAGAACAGAGCAGAAGGGAGACTCTGGTGGAAAATTTGAGAAAGTGGACATCTGGTAGGTTTGGAAATGAGCTTTCACACCTACACACACACACACACACACACATACACACACACAGACACACACACACACACACGATGTCACACTGAGACCAGTCAGGGAACCCATCTATTGACTGGCTGTGACTGAAACAAGCCATCCCAGTGGTCAGAACAAGGAAGACATGAAAGAAGATGAATATCTTGAAAAAACGTCTTGCAGCAAAACATCTGTGCTGGAGATGTTTTGCTACACGTTGTTTCTTCACCGTTTCACAAAATAAAAGCTTAACTAATAACTACCTTCGACAGAGAAGTTGCACTAATTAAAACTGAATATTAATTGCAAATTTGGCAACAGATGTTTGTGGAAAATGTCTGCTGTCTGCAGACCTTCTCTCTGTTGTTGTCGTTGGACTGAAACAGAAAAGACGTAAAAGAAAGGGAGGCACTGCGGTGGTCTGTGCAGAAAGTTTCTCATCTAAAATGTATGCCTTGCTGCAGGTTGCAACATAATGCGGTCGTCCTCAAGGTTTTGAAAGCACTAAATGCTTCGACTCCTCCCTACATCCCAGACTGTCTATCATTTTCTGTCCCCTCACGTATACCCTTAGGTGCTCTGCAGCTTGCCTTCTAAATGTCCCCAAAGTTACCACAAAAGAAGAGGTATGGTCCTTCCACAGTGTTTGTCCTGAGGCTATGCAATGCTATTTCTCTGTTCATCTGAGAAACTGCCTCAGTGGACAACATACTATTTCAAGTAATAACTCAAAAAAACAACACTACTACTACTACTACTACTACTACTACTACTACTGCTACTACGCCTCTTACTTGTAGTAGTAATTATGTACAAGCTCACAAATGATCAATGGGTATTCTAGTCAGGTAAACCGTGTTGCTTATAAAGAGCAGGGACACTCGTAGTGTTGGGGGGGGCTAAAGCGTTGCTCGGTCAAACATGACAATACTTGTTGCTCTTGGACAATAAAATATCAATGTATCATTTCAACATTGAAGGAACAAGAGGTTGCATCCGTTCCTTATCAGTCTCGTCTGCTAATGTGGGAACACATCCAAGGATTTCATTAAGTTGGGGGCGGGGGGGGGGGGGGGGGACTTGTTCATCCAATATTGATGGCTATAATCCTTTAGTGAAGTGCCACCAAATTGTGTTACTTTCTGCAATCATGTAAATTCCGCAGGCAAAATTAAAAATTCATGATCGGTCTTAGGGGAGCAATTTCTTATTTTATATGTAGTTTTATTTCTACTGGCTGGATGCAATTATGTTGTAGTTATGCTAACTGCTATCAGATGTATGCATTGGAAATCTCACAGTTTAGCACATGTTTACTGGCAAGATGCATGTTCACTAAAGAACATTTCAGCCCCACGGAAAGTCCATGATGGTGTGGACTTGCTGTTAACTTTAGAGTCATAATGTCTTGCAGCGAAATGACCAGCCTGTCTTCCTGTCAAATGACATTTGTTCCCCAAAAGACAAAAACGTTCCTGACTTTCTGACATGTGCTGCCATAACATATGTAGTTATGCATGAGCAAATATTCACCCATGCATTCAATCTCTACACTGCGTCCTTTCCAGGGTCACAGGGGACTATCCCATCATGCACTTCACGTGAGGCCGGGTGCAACCTGGAGATGTCACCAATCTGTCACGGGGCATACACACACAGTCGGAGAGACGGAGGACATCTTAAAGAAACCCAGAACCTGTTAACTCCGGAAACACTCCAGATGGAAATCTTGCTGTGAGGTGACAGCGCTAAGCGCTGACCCACCACCAGAAAATATGTGCATGTATATTGGCATGTCTGCACTGTATATATGTCTGTTTATATATTACAGCAGTGAGACCTTAAATAATAAAAAATATCATATTCAGTCTTTACAAAGCTCACTTCAACCTGTACTTCACCTTGAAGTACGTACACTTCATTGAAACGTAAATAAAAGGAACAAAATAAGCCGCTGTGGCACTTCAGTCGTCCCAGCACATGTTTCTTTTAATGTCTTCTGCCACACAGTTTGCAGTTTGCTACATTTTGCCAAAGTGGACAGCGTGGTACCGCTAGTGCCACTCCAGGCTGTGTTCAGTGTCTTGCTCAAGGGAATGCAAGTAGTTACAGTGTATGTAGAGCGCTGTGTACTGACGAAAGGTGACGACAGACTCATAGCAAAAGGCGTGGAAAACAGTGTCGAGTGAGCGTGGAGCTCTGCAAAAACTTGGCAAGAGAAATGCTAATCCGTGACGAAATGTTACTGCGCATCGCCAGCCGCAGTAAGTGACTCAACAGCGACAGAAACAGCGAGAGGCCGACACCCTCTCACCCCTTTGTTTGACTGATGGCTGGTCTCGTGTTTAGATGGCTTGTCAGCGCATTGATTTCAGTCTATGGTTCCAGTGTTATTATTTTATCATGGCTAGATGGGGAGCTTTTTTATTGAAAGCTTCTGTGCAAGCGCAATATCTTTCATATTGTATTACAGGCAAAGCCATACAACTGTCCCTCTGTGTGAGTACTGACCTATTCAGTGCTGCAGTTTTCCAAATGAAGGCCAAAGCTCGGTGCAACAAAGATCTCTGAACATTATAGCTTGAAACCAAGCACCAGCAGTGTCTGCGTAGTGATTTACCATGCCAAACATGGAGCTACATTATACTCTGATCAATTTAATAGCCTGCTGAAATAACAATAATGCACAGGGCATATCAGATGGCAGAAATTGGATATAAAATATTTACCATATTGTTGTGTTTATCACATCTCGAAAAAGAATATGTTTCACACAACAGCTATTAAGAGAAAGCAACTTTTGTTTTTCCTTCTTCTAATGTTTCCTTTAGAGCTTTTGTCCTAATAATTGCAGCACTAAAGGTTGTGGCCTTTGTAGCTGTTATATGAATCATAGAAGATATATGGTCACACAGGATACATCTTATCAGTGCAATCACACTAAGCTAGTAAAATGAAATCATTCACTTGTGTGCTGTTAATTTGCTGCTTTGAGCTGTGCATCTTGGTGACTTTGCATTTCAGACTCTCAGTTTGCTAGTTTGATTAATTCATCCCACATCCTAGCTATGAAACTACATGAAACCCTACGGACTGCACAACAAGACAAACACACGTAGGTTATAACCTGTAAGCATCCACAAAATCATCCTTAGATTTTTGTAAGAAAATCATTAAATCTACCATACACTCACACAAAGGTGAGTTAAATATTTCAGAGATTGATAGAATCCAGGTTTAAGTATACGGAGAACCAAAATCATTGACCTGTGCTGTCCTTGAAGGAGAACAACGAGCAGCTGCTATCCTTCACGTGGAACTCCAGGTAACATGCACTCTCTCCATCCTAGTGACAGGGGCTCTGTCACTCCACTGAGCTGCCCTGATAATATCGCAGGTCTCCCGCTGGCCTGCACAGCTCCTAAATATAAAAACATCACAGCAGACAACACGGTGTGGCTGGACAACGCAAAAAAACCACCAGAGGTGTGGACTCGAGTCGCATGACTTGGAAAAAATTATACCATGGATCATTTTTGCTGGTCAACAAAAAAAAAAAATTACAGAATGCAAAACGGCATTGCATTTGGTGAAGAGCGCATTATAACTTGTTTAGGAATCCAAACTCAATGTTATGGACTTGAATAAAAAGACTTAAGACTTACTTGTTACTTGCAAAAGATCGACTTGGTGAATTGTACACACCTAATTCGCTCTATCGATTTTGAAGAGTGTCTTTTTCTTCAACTGATGCTTCAGGACAAAATTAAATCTAAAAAATCAAAGAAAATCATTGAGCCACCGAAAAGGAACTGTTCACAGAAACAACAGGAGCAGTTTCGCTGTTTGATATTGGTACTAAAGCTAGTAACACAGTCTGAAGAAAATATTCCTGGTGTCAGCACTCCAAGAATATGATTGCTGGTGAAACCAAGCAAGCACAGGAACAGCAGCAGTGCAGTACTCCAAAGGAGGCACTTTGCACTTCTAATGGTATTTGAGTCACAGCTTGATTCTAAAACGTGGTTCTAACAAAGAGTGAAGCTCAGCCTTAAGACATGAACAAATGTTCCACTTTTCCTGGTTGAACTGAAGCTGCTTGTGTGTGTGTGTGTGCGTACAGATGCACAAAACTTAATGAAAGCAACAATAGTGTCTGTATGCGCGCAAAAGACGTGTGTGTGATTGGAGAGTCTCTATTAGAGTTAAATCAAGGAGTAAGTGCAGACAGCTGACAGGAGCCCATGCTCCCCCAGTCACTTTGAAATGAACCCCCGAGGAGTCCAAAAGACACTTGATATTTCTAATTACCCCCCAGAACAACACCGAGGATTCCGAACACAACAGTCCTCCCTGCGAGATGACGGCAGACAGAAACCACTAGTACAAGTGGCGGATGGATCGCAGGTTGATTAGAGACAAACTCATCTAATGATGTGTTTGTGGAAGATCAGAGAAAGAATCATCAGGTCTGATGTGATGCATCTCCACAGTCCTCTGGCTTCCGCAGAGTTTCATCTCTCAAGAGAGAGAGAGAGGTAAATGCAGTGGAAAGCACTTCTTTGAAAGAACAGTGACTATTTTCAAAGCAATAAAGTTGCCATTATGTTTAAGTGTTTCTTTGCTGTCACCTTATACAGTAGATGAAACTTTGCAAAGTGTAAATGTTAAATTATTGCTTGTATGTTAGCGTACACCTCCCAGATGTTTGTGCTATTATTTAATATCTGCTGGGAACTTTAGGAAAGCGCTGCAAGACTCCTAAATCCTGGAGCAGATTAGATGACTTTCATAGGTTAGGACGGTTGATAATTGCATGAAAGTAGCAACAAATATGATTTCAACTGATTTTAGACCAGATTGGACAGATATCCCGCTCAGAAGTTGTTTAGTTACGGGCTCAGGTCAAAGGATTATATCCCACGACCAAAAAACAGCAAGACGATAATTCAAGTTTGCATATATGTTTGACGATATATATTTATATGTACACCAGAGATTTTGTCAAGATGCACTGTTTAAATACGTGTGAAAAATGCACTATATTATATATCGTTTTGTGTACATAGGCATCACATCCGCCAAATTTAGAAACAAATATTTCTAAATTATATATGTATCACGTCGGGGCTGTAACAGATATGGGTATCTAGGAGGTTAACAGATGGTGTAATAAAATGAAATAGGCATCACTCTTGAAATATACCCAGGCACTGAGGACATTTATGTCTCCAAAATCGTTTTCACTGCCTCTGAGGGAGAAGGGCGAACGTCAACTCTGAAGTCAGCCGCAAGGGTAAAAACTAGTTAACTTGCTCATTTCTGACTGCTCGTCACGTCTGTTGGAAACAGCGTCATAACATTTGTGACAAATTTAACAGTCAAATAAATCTCTTTGAATGCTATAAAACGAGAATGATTGCACCACCCTCAGACATAAAAGACAAAATGAGTGTAGATTCGCTAATGAGTGAATCATTTCTGTTACTTTTGAAAACACTGAAGACCAGAGAAACCTTTGCCGATACAGACCACACCGCTAAGTCATTATGTAATTTCGTCATCTTTCCCCGTCTTGTTTCACCTTGACAAGTGACAGAGCAAACTTGTATGAGGCCTGGAAGGAAAAGTGGTTTGTAATAGCAGTGGGAGTCTAGGGAGTAGAGTCCCACAGCATGGTGCAAAGAAAATTACCCCAGTGGAAAGCTTCCACCGCCACTTTACTTCTTTGCTGTGTGTCTAACAGCCACAACATATTCTATCGCCCTGACAGGTTAGGTTTTTTGTGGATATCTTGTGTCTCTCCTCCTTCCTTTCCTTTGCTCATCTCTTCCTGGAAGATGTTAAATCTCGACCGTCACGGTGGGAAATTAAAATGATATTTTTTCCATTACACCACAAAGCGATGGGAAGAAATGGCGCTGGATCCAGAAATTCCAAAAGGCGTCAGACTGTCCTGTGTGCTGAAATAGCCTGTTCCACTGAACGCCACTGAGGACATGAAAACTGTTATTATGCTATGTTTAAAATATTCAAATTGACATGGAGTCCGATAGGTTTCACAAAAGCACTATCCAGGGTAACAAAGTAAATACAGAAGATCAATTATGGATGATTCACTGAGATGGGGGGGTTGGGGGGGCGATTTCCACATCAAAAATGACAGAGTTGAAACAGTCATTCATCTCTGGGAGGAATCAATGTCAGACAGAGCTGGCCAGTTGACGTCTATGTACTCAAGTCCTCTACAGGTACCATTCATCAGTGCAGTGTTAACACATTGCAGTTGCATCGAGAGTCACTATTCACACTTTGTGCCTGTACCAGACAAGATTTCTGGCCTAAGCTGTCGAGAGGGGTTTTATACAGCCGCTGGGACGTTTTCGATGCTCATATTTTTTCCGAGCAGTCACAGTAGCAGATGGATATGCTCTTCTGTGCTGGTGTTGATTGGCTGTTGTGCACACAGTGGATGGAGGAGACCAAAGGAGAAGGAGTCGGGGATGTAAGAGTACCAGTTAGTGCGACTAATAAAGTACATTTGTGCCAAGGGAGGAGCTTTTGTCACACCTTTTAATTGTCTTGGTTTTAATTGTACCGGTAAGTGCCATGCACATAAAATGTAATGACAATCAAGTACAGTAATATCTTTACACCTTCCGGTTGGCATTCACTATATATATGTATATATACATATATATGAAAAAGTATGACTACGATGTAGTTTGATTGTCTAGAAATACTGTTTCTGGTCATATATGAGTTCATTTGACTGTATTTCACTGTAATGCACATAGATTACGAGATGAGGGAGTGCTGTCTTAATCATTATAAAGGGAGCATCACCACTGTGCTTGGCAGGAATGTTGAACAAAAGTGTTTGTCCGTATGTTGTTCAATGCTTTATCAAGCTGTGCATCAGGACAGACAGTCAACAAGACGGGGAGCTTTATGTGAGCAGGCATAGTAACTTCAAAGCTCATAAAAAGCCCATTACTAGTGTTCCATGCAACCCTCTGTGCTCAGCTACAAGCATTCAACTGAGAAAAGCTGGTGAGACTGATTCAGACTCTGAGACACCCTGTGTGGCAGAGCAGCAAGATCATCACAACAACCCACACCTTGAGTATCCAGACACAGAGAGAAACTCTGGTGTCAGCAAATGTCTCCCGCCTCCACAAAAAGACCTCGCAAGAAAATGCCCCTGAGAAAATGTCTGACTTGTACCGTGAAGATTTCACATAATGAAAAGTTGGGAGCCCGGTTCAATTTTGCTTAAATATGTCTTAGGGATCTGAGAGCTAGCAGATCTAATATGGAAGTCACTGTCGGGATTTGACAGAGTCATAGTGTAATGCTGAGGGCTAAACATAGGGAGCTCAAAAGCTGGGGCCATGGATGTGTGCTCTGCTGCTCAAAACCACTCTCCTATTTTTATATTGGAAAGTCTATTGATGGAGCTGCAGCAGAGTTAGATCAGAGGAAGTGAGCTTTAACCCTTCAGAGCTGCATCAGAATGAATTATCAAGTAAAGTGTAAAAGCAAGGTATGCACAATCGTGCAAAGACACAATTCAAACACACATGATACACAGTAAATTAGCTTTACATTGTGACTGCAAAACATAAATAAATGTATGAATTGAGGTATCAACTTTGTGATATATATTTTCTATGGATCGTATGACAGTTTCCCCCTGTGAGAAACACAGAGTAGGAATTTGGAAATGAGTGTGAAGGAGAAGGCTGAAACACTGCAGGACTTCTCTCCCACTAAATGAGAAAATAAGAGGGTTGTAATTTTCTCTAAGTTGGCATCTCACTTCATGTCAGTGGATTAAGAAATTAATGAAAAGCGGCAAGTCAACCTGACACTTTTAAATTAAGAAGAGAGTATCCAAATGACAGAATTAAAATGGGGAGAATGAAAGTAGAGGATAAATAATTGGCTGGGGGAAATTCTGACAGAAAGAGAAGTGGAAAACATGGCAGTTGAGGAGAAGAGAGTGGAAACAGAGTAAGCAGCGGACGCTCCAGGCAATGCCATCTGTGGGTGGATCTGCAAAAGGCTGCATGCCACACACCTGTGTGGAACTGCCTGGGAGATAAGGCCCTGAGCACAATGGCCCTGTGGCCACCTGCGCTGCCAAACAGGTGCACAGCCCAGCCAATTAAACTATTAGACAAACACAGGCCTCTGGGAGCAAATTAGCAGGCTGCCCAAACATCACAGGAAAAACAAAAAGCAATGGTAAGCACTAACTGTGAAAGAACATTTGATGTGAGACTTTCATTTCTGTGCATAGAAATTAAGTTTAATGTTCCACAAAACAAAGTGCTGGTTTTGATTTCATGATCACATAAATGTCAAACATGTCTCCAGTGTTTAAACACAGATCACCAAATGAGTTACTTGATCTAAAACCTATGAATAAATGTGAAATTGCTTACCATGTATCAAGGCTCAGGGCTATATTTTGCTGTTATACATCCGAATGACACTAATATTGCTTGATATAGAGAAGAGAAGAAGACACACTAATATTGAACTATGTGTAACTACAAAGCAGGGCTTTAACTGGTCACATAAAAATGGTCAATTGAGTTTGAAACATTAACTGCAAGCTTAAAAATAACAATAACTTAAAAACGTTTCCCGCCTAGCTTAAGCTGTCCTACAGTACTTCTACATTGGATTGTAACAGATCAGATCAAATCTCTTGGTCGAGACTATTGAGAAATTGATGATGTTTTCGTTTTACTTTAATCAAATAGAGTCTAGGACCATATATGCATTCCTCTGACCGTTGTGGAATGATTCTCCTAAAATGGTTGATAATTCAAAACCCCAACATTATAATTCTGCTCAGTATTTTACCAAATCCTTTAAAACACAGGCAAAACAATCTTAGACAAAGTTTGTTTGGCCTTTTCCACTGAAAGACATAGAAATTGACCAGCTCCTGACTATAAACTGGCACTTCTGTTGGAAAGGGAGTTCATCTCAAAAAATACTGTCCAATGCTTTAAACTTTGTTTAAACAATCAGCGAAGGCGTAACAAATGGCAGCATATAATGCAAGACCTACCAGTATATCTATATTTATACATGCATATTGAGGAACGAATGTGCTGACTTCTTTAGGTCAATTTGAAAGTCCCCAAAATATAAATATTCGAAAGCAAGCCAGCTGATCATCATTCTAAGGTGAAAATTAAAACAACCATGAATGCACTGCTCTGCCATCTACTTCATGGTTATTTTCAGTATATTATAACATAGCGTACAAAGGTTACATTAACATAGTGAAGTCAGAGTAGCAGCAAACCAAATGTGGATTTCCTGTGTGTCGTGATCCATGACAATTAAGTGCATTCATATTCATTAGGGGTAACCTTATCCATGCTTCAAGAAAACAATCAGTCCCTTTACCCAAGAGAGAAATAATGAGAGGCGTAAAGATGAGCAGGGGGCCGGATTTAGTCAACACTCGCACAGTCATGCTCGCCGCGCACACACACCCCCACACACACACACACACACACACACACACACACACACACACACACACACACACACACACACACACACCCCCACACACACACACACACACACACACACACACACACACACACACACACACACACACAGGTGGCTTTCTCCAGGCATGGACCTTGCCATCCGTAGGAGGCAACTCGTCCATAAAGCACTGGTGCCTCACATGCTGGTCCGAGATTCAGCCATTTGAAAACACCCACAGGGCAAGCCTGGCCTCGCTTACGTCCCCTCGACACCAGTTGGCCTTTCTGAGTGGAGAGGCTGACTTGACTCCCCACAGCTTGCTGGAGACTGCGGAGACTGACTTCACAGCTCTGCAATCACTCGAGGGATAATAGCGCGGCCGTCCATAACACACTCAAACATTATTTATATTAGATGTGCATCTATGTTTAAGCTTAGCCCATTCCACATCTATCTATGGTTCCTTAGTGTATGCATCACTAGCTAATGTCTCCGTGTAAGCCGACTGAATATCTTTGTGAAATCCTCATGAGTCAAACCAACATGTCAAGTGGATGCGGCTGGTTTGATCCGTTCTTCTCAACGGGAGAGGAGCGTAGCTTTGAAGGTAAATGTACACTGAATCAACAGTTGAATGGGTGTCTTGAGCAGTGCATTTTAGTTAGAGCACACAGCTCTGTGTGTTTTATTTCCTAAAATTGGTTAATGCAGCGGTTAAGCTGGTGGTAGCACACAGATTAAATGAAAGGTCTTCCGGAGCAATGCTAGCAGCTCCTTCCAGGGTGAATATAAAAAAGTATTCCACTTATCCGATGACCATTTAATATGCACCATTCATTGATTCACATTAAGAAACATCTCCTCAACAGCGGGCTGGTAAATAATTTAAAGGATCTGCTGTCGCTAAGGGTTCCGTTGCAATAGTGGGACCAAATTAAAATTGAACATCCCGGTTAAAGAGAGAAGGCGGAGAATTTGGTTAAAAAGTTGAGAACAAATCTGTGAGGGCTCGTAATGAAGGACTCGAGAGCCAATCAAGGCTCCACAGGGTGGATAGACAAATAAATAGACAAAGGAATAGAGTAAACTGTACGAACATTATGTTCCTCTTTAAGGCATTCCAGGTGCATGTAAACCGCTTTTCAGTTCATTAGGAACACCTACACAGTCCTGCAACCTTCACAAGGGTTACAATGTCCTGTTTTGAGTGAACACTATGGTCATTTTGGAGGATGTATTCTGTGGTGCTGTTAAACTACGTTGTGTCATATAGAGGGAAGTTTCTGTTATCTAGCCTACCCTACTGATATGAATGGGGTGGATCAAATAATAGACCTCTCAGCATAATGTAATGCAATTCAACTGAACTAAAATGCAGCCTCCACTATGACCATACAGTTAAATCAACAGTTCTCAAAAGGTTTTTGAAAAACTGAAGATTACAACCTTCATGTATTGAATGAGCATTTATTTCAGGATTGATAAACTGGGACTGAGCGTATATCCAAGGTGTTTTTTTATACCTCTAAACCTCCACGTTCTTCCGATACAGATTTACCTAAATGATGTTTCGATCCCACTGAGATGGACAGCAGTCAGCACCTTGCAGTAAACGTTGTTTTATATCCAAATGCTGCTCAACATGAATTAAAAGGTTGAAAGCACGAGAAAAGCTCTTATGTACAGCTTGTGCTTGTCCTTGCACTTCATCACTTAGTCTGAGCTTTTGTTAAATCCACTGTGCTGTGTTCTACTACGGACAAAAGCCCATTCTTCAGTGAAGGCAGGATGGCATTTGGGTTTACATTCCACTACATCCTTTAAGTGTAGGTGCTTTTAAAACTCTCTATTTGGCGTCATGTCACATAAAAGAGCAACCTGGGCCACAAACATAAAATCAATTTTTACAACATTGCCGTAATAGAGAAAACACATGATTCTGTAGAATCTGTCATGATTCCACTTCAAACAATCACCAAAAACGAGTGCACATTATCTGAAAGATGACTTTCACTCTGGTCCTTCCCCCTTTTGCGCGACTGAATTAATGGATTCCATCATTTTCTTGCAAAGAAATCAGTGCACGGGAAAGAATTGCAGGAAGCACAACTGGCAAATGCTACTGTGGCAAAATGATTGCACAGAATTTACAGCTGTCCATATCTGTTGTGTGTGTGCTAGAAGTTTGAACTATAGAGTGGTGTTGATGTTAATCATTGTGGGACTGTAAAGTCTAAAAAACGACAGAAATTGTAGATCCAAGCTCGGCATAGAAATCGTCTACTTTGAGTCGCACTTTGAGCTGTGATATTTGTGGATATCACTCAGAACATTTCTAGGCACAAGGAACAGTTTGCAGTGTGTGAAGAAAGACTAACCTGACAGGGTTACTAGTGAGAGACACTCTGAGGGACTCCAGGCAAATGAGCAGCTTTTCCTCCGTGATGCCAGAACGCAGCTCGTGGACATATTCTTGGGATGAAAGTGTACACTCGTGCTTGCTGTTCCTTAGTCCTCCCTGGAAACAAAATACCAACAGGACAGTTATTAGATTACCATCATGAAGTAAGACACCTTGGTAATGTCTTCAAAACTAACAAGGGTAATCGGTCGCAATAGAAAGTTGTGAACACAGTTGAAGGACATCAATGTTTGATTTGCATCAACATCTTCCTAAACACACAGAAAGGTTCCTGAACGATGAAATACCGATAAAATCTGAAGTAACCATACCAAAAAGAGGACTTTGCTGCATAAGTAGCTTGTTTCCTCGGAAGCTGTAGTTGTTGAGACTTGTTTTTACTTATTATTTGGATACTCAAGAAGATGGAAAGCTGGCCAAAACGTCTGTGTTTTCGAAATAGGATGAGTGAGCGTCTGGAGATGAGTTGGCCGATTTCTCTTTCTCTCAATCAGCCGATATTCTAATGACGGTCTATACGCAGAGAGAGCCAAACGCAGGCTCTACATTCTATCTGCAGCACCTCCTGCTTAAAGTAAATGGATTCCTGTGTTTAATCTCCACACAGGGCTCTAGAGAGATGCTGCTACACCGATGCTTACACAATGAGACTACCTATTGGCAGCAATACACACAATTACACCCCGACAGGGAAACGTATATCTGCACACTCACTCTACCAGCGCACAGTGTCGTCAACATAGTACATTAGATCACGCTACGCTTTGAGTCCAAAGCTACGGAGAGGGTGAATGTATGTCTCTGACATAGTTGCCATGCAGTCCAGCAATCAACATACATCTTGAGGGATACAAATGAAAGAGCTTTGCGTGCAAATTGAATAATTGTCCTACATTAGCACTACAAGCTCCAAGATTAAATAGGTGTGAAATCTGTTCTTTTAGGTTCCGTTGTCAAAATGAGCTACATTTCAGGTGGGGGTTGAGTCAAGGTACTTTAGAAAACAAAATGAACAAACGCACCGCAGGAAAGGAATCGCATGTGCCTGAACCGGACTGCTAGACCAAATCATCCACACTGTGTTCATCCCTGGACTGCTGGTTCCCCACACAGCTGAGCTGTGCTAATAGGCAGTTTGGTGAGTAATAAGCTCGCTCATTTATCTGGAGAAAAGAGAGGCCTGCTGCTCTCCTGCAATGCACAGTCAACACGAAAGAACCATTTATTATTTTGTTGTTGTTTTTGTTGTTTTTTTTGTTGCAAAAAGCAGAGGCAGTCTAGCAACAGCGTGCTACTAATAACTCCGTGCTTTAGGTGTAAACTGAGCTCATGGTGTGATTGGCTCAGTAATGAGTGGAAGTGTTTATTTGATAAAGACGTTCTTCAACCTGTAGGAGGGATTCCTGCCGAAACCAATTACCAGTGGCGGCTCTTCTACAACTAGTGTCAAAATGACATTTAATAAATGTAAGCTCACACAATACAGTTTATCTATGAATAGGGCACGAAAACAAGGATCTACTAATGTCATTCCACTTCATTTCACCATTTATTTTATGATGCTTGGCTGAACCATTATAATCTTTTCTGTATTATAATGGTGATACAGATTAATGGTAACATCTGTATAATTATAACATCTGTATAATGGCAATACAGCTGTTATTATCTGCCATAGCTTTCCACATGTTCATCTGCTCTGCTATTGCAATACGAACACTTAAAAAAAAATCTCAAACCACGGTAAACCTTCGAGTGTGCTTTCTTTTCCAAACTATAGTTTGATTTTTCTATAAATGCATTCCTGTGGTTCTGTCTTTTCTCCATCTTTCTCTTCTACATCTATACAAACACTTTCATCTGTTTCTCAAGCACCGTTGTGTGAATGTGGAGGAGCGCGTGGCTTAGCTTTCATCCGACTGAAAGTAGTTATTAGACCATAGGGAGATAGGAATCCTTCTCGTCACTATCTAGATCTTTCAACTATTACCTTCCACAGGACTCTTTGTTGCACATTTTTGATATTGACTAAGGAAATAATAAAAATAATGATGCGACCTGACATACACTTTGTGAAAGCTCAATTAATCAAAGCAGAGACAGACATTCCAGACACTTAACGAAACCCCAGGGTGAAATGTCGGCACTTTGAGTGTTCAAGGTTAAACTTAGTGATGTAAAACTTTATAGTAAGCACAACCATATTCTCTTTTCTGCTTGTTTAAGTACTTCAATGTGCTTTGAATTCCTTGAGTGGCAGTGCTTCATTTTTTAAACAAAGTCTTGAAGTAATGTCAGTCGTGTCTGACTCACTTTTCTCAATTTTCTTCAAGAGTTCAAGGTAACGCAGGGTGAGTCATTGATATACGAATGGTCATCTTGTGGGAGAATTATTCCTGAACAGCAATTTCAATCACAGCCAAATAATCTTCCAGCCAAAGGATTCTCAAACGGTTTGTGCAACAAAAGGTATGCCTCCAAACGTTACTCATGAAGATGTCTAAAAGAGGTGTGTACCACACTCTGAATTAATGTCATGATGTGATAATCAGCCAATCAAGTTCAGGCTCAGCAGTTAGCTTGGTCTTTTTTAGGGTACCTTTTTAATATCTGACCAAGTGCAACAGATGAAAATGTGCAGTTCAGGCTAATTTTAAATGATTTAAATATTTTTCTGTTGATGAATGATGAATTCCCTTCAACTGCAATGTGCAGTTTAACCCTGTGTTGTAACCCTGTCTTTGAACCTTGAAATAAACTAATTTCAACAAACAGCCGAACCTTTATTTCAGTTATGACGCCCATTGGGAACATGACAGTAGGCAGTGCAAAGGATTTTGGGGATCTCTGGTCTAGCCTCCATCTGAACTTGTACCTGAACTGTATCTGGACCATTAGGCAGCTCCACAGATGTCCCGTCCCAGAAAACTGCGCAAAAGTCCTTAAAACACTTTTAGTACAACAGGCCTATGATCCTCGAGTGGGATTCTTCCCTATTAAGAAGAAGGTGTAAACTACAGTCTTCATTCTCCAATGAGGCTAATACTCCCTGGACAAAGACCTACCAGAGGCCTTTTGAAATGCACTGCTATCTGCATTGGACCGGTTTTGATGAATAACAAATGCTAAAACAACACAGTTGGGTCGACAGTAGGGAGGTGTTATGTCTCCAACGTGCTGCATAAAGTTTCAAAGATAATGGCCGGTGATATGTGTTAAAGCCACAGTGCTGGGTTTCATGCAAGTCTGAAGACCAATCACCTGCCATTTGGCCGAGGCGGCTTTGACGAGGACAGCTTGCAAGCAGTAAGAACTCGGGTTCAAACTGAACTGAAACTTTAGACATTATGGATAAAACCTTCAGTGTAAATATATGCAATTTTGACTAAGTAATCAGGCCTACACAACATAAATGTTAACCCAAACATAGCAAGAGAATACACTGTCTAAGAAACAGCACTCACAACCTCAAATGTAAATCATTGCGATTCCCTTTCTGGATGTGGCTGATTAGGAGGCTGCAGTTTCAGAACATTACTTCCAATAATACACAGGGCAGTGAGAGGAAAACATATCACCCACTTTGTATTTATCTTCTTACTTCTCAGGAGTTCCCAGCAGGCATACCACTATGTCCAGAAAAACGAGAGCTCTGGTTTCACCGCGTGCTCTGACCTCCGGAAACCAAAGACTCTGACCACGAACTGCTTTTTCATGACCCTAGCCCAAATCAATGGGATAATATCAACATTACACCACCAAACCAGCAGCAGAGAAACAATCTGAGGATTAGAGGGAGGTGGCATTACCTGCTGGGCTACTGGGTAATAGAGTTTCCCCCTTCAGGCCCACAAAACTGGTCAACAGAAGAAATTGGTCAAAAAGAGGCCCTAGAGGAAGGGAGTCGGGGATGAGGGAGAGAGATGTTGTGCGGGTGGTGTGTGATGAAGTAGTAAGACGTAAAACGTGAAGGAAGCAGAGGGTGAAGGAGATGTGAGGAAAAAGTAGGGGTCAGACACAGAGACATAAAACGTGTATGGGGGAGAAAGGGCAGGGCAGAGAGATAGAGCACCAGGAGACAACCTACACAGTAGAGGACAGACACAGCCTTTTGACCACAAGCCTAAAGCCTCATCTCCCGACGCTTATTGAATCCCCTATTTGCCGATAACAGTATTTCCTGCCAAAGAAAATAGTGCTGGGAGCAATTACTTCGGTGAGCCTGTCAATTTCATTTTGGGGGGGGTGAGGGGAGCATTGGCGCTCATTCCCTCCTCCTGCATCACCTCTGTGTCCCTTCCTCTATGCCATGGGGAGTGACAGAGTGCTGCGCTTTCTATCGAGGGCAGGGCAGGGAGACAATGCCAAGGCGGCGGCACCTCCACATGTCATCTTCACCTGTAATGAGCCTATAACAAGCTGGCAGCTTCCTCAGTGCCCGGTGCTCGGCACACTCAGGCAGACTGATAGATACATTATTCAGCTTCTTTGTCAGCTTACTGGAAAAACCACACGGCTGCAATGTGTCTAGCCTGGAAGCCAGAGCCGGGAGATAGCTGATACAGCTACTGCTCCTTCCATTGTGTCTGCCTCGCTCTGTCTCACTCAAGACATATACGCATTCTTCAAAAACAATGTTTTCCCAACTCTGTTATCTCTTCCAGTGTCGCCTGATCAAGAGGTACAATTAGCAAGCGAAGCAAAGAAGAGTACTGCACTCGAGTGTGTGTCAGTCATCGCAGCGTGAGAATAGCACGTTACAATGACTCCGTTAGATGCCCAGTGTGAAAATCACGACCCCACTGGACTCATTGCAGCACTTAATGCTATTTAAAGAAGAGCATAGATTTCGCAATCAGCTTATTCTGAAAGCTTATTTTGAGGAGAAGCAGAAATGTCAAACCCAAGACTGCAGAGCTGTGCAGAGAAACAAATCCCTACAACTCCGGCTAACTACTGACTCCATTATCTGAATATTACATACAGCTTCCTGAAGAGCGATGATGTTAAAGCACTGCTTGTTTCACTGTTCTGAATAAAATAGTTTTGCATAGCATGAGAATACGTGAGAGAGTATGTTCAAACTCCCTCACCCCTTCCTGATATTTCGAGGTGACGAAGATGACGGTTTACAACAACACCCTGCAGGTTGGACAAACAAAAATAACTGCATGTGGGGGGACAAGTGATATGCAAGAACACATTCTGTAGGTGTGATTGTGGTATTGCGTAAACAGAGGGCTTTGCAGAGTGGATTTTGAGGGAACATCCGTGCACATCTACGACACTGTTCTTGGGAGGTAATGAATTTAGGACATATAAGGACACACACACACACACACACACACACACACACACACACACACACACAGCGCCCACCTACACTGACAAAAGTCAGACAAAAAGTAAAAAATGAAATAATGAAAAATCAAATTACTCATTCTTTGTGTGTAATTACTGAAAATTACTAGAGAGCCCTAACGCACTTTGTGAAAAAGAATAATACAGATACAATCTGAGCAATTAGAGCGTATCATGCTGTATGATAGCCACGTTACGACTTAATTTCCTGCTCATTAGTGGTTAGTAGATTAGTTGAGAGGAAAGATACCACAAGAATTGGTAGAAGACAGTCTACAGTCAGGTAGATCCGAATGCCATGCCTCACCCTTTCCCTTATGATACAAATATGACCTATGAACAACGCTGTCAACACAACTGTGCGAGGAAGGTTTGCACGCAACTAACACAAACACACACACACACACACACACACACACGAGAAACGCAATATAAATGAGCAATCTTACATTTAACACAATCTAAAAGTTTGGCATGTGTCGGTGGCAGCAGTGGGAAAGGTCAAAGGGAACACGGATCAGTTGAGATGCTGGTTGGCTGGACAATGAGTTTTCCCGAGCCCTACTTAAAGGACAGAGTCCTGCTGCCGGCAGATAAGACATTTCATCCAACCACCAAGACGCAGGGCGCCCAGCTCAGTGGGGGATTTCCCACCAGACCATGTGGTCAAGCAAGGGTTCCCACTCTTTGCTAGAGATCATTTTCCAGGACTTTTCCAGGACATTTTCACTGAGAATCTATCGCGCCATAGCCGTACAGTAACATGTTCCTCTCTGTGGAACATTTCAAATGTCCCCCGGCTCCCCATTCATTTTTTATCTGACTCTCTAAACAACGCCCAGCGCACATTTGAAACCATTTCTCCTAGCCGGAGTCGGATCACAAATCTTAAACCTTTGCCGGCATCGTAGGCGTAGCTCATTCTCAGCTAAAGGAAATAGCAGAATGTTGACACAATGTTACAGGACAGCACAATATTTTCCAGGACGTTTGACTTTTTCTCTCATTTTCCAATGTTCCGTGTTTTCATGATCGAAAAACTGTTTCCCAGGTTTTGCAGGTGTGTGGGAAACCTTTTAAGAATTGTACCCCCTTTCCCTCCAATTCAGTCCATTCTTTTTCCCATCTGTCTGTCGCTCACTTTGTCCGTATGGGGTGTTTTGAACGCTGGGTGACAGCCACATCAAAATCTGTATATCTGCACTGTGACTTTATTTTCTTTTTGTATATATTTTTTTTCTTCCCTTTATCTTTTGCCTGTTGTGGCCATAAAACGAAATCTACAGGCTGCTTTATTCTCTCATGTCTGCACAACTACAATTTTCTGATAACACGGACACAATTAGGCCTGCAACATTCTCTCACTAATCAGGCTAGTGGCGTTACATATTGTGTCCAGACAAGACAAGCAAAACACGGCAGAGAGGCAGACTGGGAAGAAAACACAAAGAGAAGCAATGAGGTATTAGGCTGGAAACAGCATGAAAATAACACCGCAGGGTTCACTTTGTAAGAAACACTGGGCAGCGGCCAAAGCGCGCACATGTGTCCGTGTGTGTGTGCGTGAATGTGTGTGTGTGTATGTGTTGATCCCCAAGAGAGGAAGAGGAAGGACACGCGGTGACAATAGCAACCACAAAACCTGAGGATATTAAACAATTCCATTCCCTTTCTTTCATTTCAAACACAAAATATGCCCACAATAGTTTGTAACGGTTATTCAATTACAAGCAGAGGTATCCTACATCTATGTGGGTGCGTAAACACACTGAAAGGTCAGACATAAAATATGGGGCAGCTCAACCATGGGGTTGAATATTTATGAGATTTATTTATTCAGAATTAGAATTTATACAGGAAAATGTTTGTATTAAAAAAAGGCCATGTTCTTATAAATGGGTTTTAAACTTTCAAAGACAACAGAAAGGGACAAGGCCCCTCGTTTCGTCTAGAATTAACTTGTCATGCAGCGATGAATAAAGGATGCTTCTGTTCTTAAAGTGAAAGCCGTACATGACTTCAGACATCAACACATTCAATGACAGTAAAGAACAAATGCATTCTTCCAGCCCCATCAGCAGGAACTAAACCTAATAGCTAATAAAAGACATTTTATATGTGCTGCGTCACAAATAACAGGAATGTCTATTAGTATCTCTTGATGCAAGAGAATCTTAAAAAGACCCAAAAAAAAAGAACATTAAATGTCATAACCTGAATATTCAACAAAGAAATGTGTAACTGAACGATGTTAAATGGCAACTGTTGATTAAAAATGTAACTTGTTTTTGTTGCATCATTAAACCACTGAAATCCTGCCAAAGTCAAAAGCAGAAGTCGGTTCAAAGTGAACCTGTTTGTGAAACGTCCACCTTGACCCTTACCAGACTAACAACAAGGGCGATTGTGTTTACCTCTCTGAAAGTGGCCCAGCTCCCCCTTTCTCTCTTAACTTTCGCCTGACCCACGCCAGATAGTTCAGACTTTGGAGAAAACACACACACACACACACACACACACACACACCACGTCCGCGCTACTGGCTGAGCCCCAGATGTGGACAAGGGGAGGGCAGGCCAACAGGCACCGTCAGCAAACTCGCTTGGCTTTAATCCCACTGAAAGTTGACCGACAAAGTACCATCATCACTGTTTCAGATAGTAGCTGAAAGATGTCCACAATGTTTGCCCACGATTCAGCCGGGGACAGCTGGGTCCTTTATCATTGCAACCGCCCCGAGGGATAAAGCCGTCTCCATCAGGAAGGCGAGGTTAAGATCAAAACTAAAGTCTGCTTCCTGGTGTGAAAATAAAACTCCAAAAGATACTCACTAAAAGTCCATGCAAGCAAAGCCACGTAAGTGAAACATCGTAAACACTTTAAACTGAGGAGACTCGATGTTTCAATACATGATCATTGATGATCCTGATGGATGGTGGGGAGCCGCAATAAGACATAGCAAACAAATGCATAAAGAAAACGTTGGCGGATCAAAGAGCTCCATTAAGAAAACTGTATATTTGAGCAACACAATGAACAGAGAGGACTTCTTGATAGAGACAAATGATTGCTGCAGAAACCAATCACATATTCATTTATTTCCCTCACAATCTTGTAGTATTCTCTTTTTAATTTATTAGGGACACAGGTAACAGGCTTGTAATATAATCAATTTAATCTTATTTTCATATTTGTATTCTGTTCGAAACCCTCGTTAACATGTTTTATACTTCTTGTGAATATAATGTCGGTGTTTTGGTTCATTTAGTAAAAAGAACAAAAGACATTAATTACATTTTGAGTAAAATGAGTCAAATGAAACACTAAAGCACTGGTTCACATGTTGTTCTACCTTGTCATTCGGAATGTGTCTTCATCATTTCAAGTATTAATTGTGAAAATGCAATGATGATATTACTTCTTTATGTAATTTGTATATACCCTTGTTAAATAGTCGTTCATTAACTTCACCAAGTGCATCACTGTCAGCCCGATCTAGGCTGGTTGAATACATTCAATGTCGGATGATTTGACCCAAACATTTTGAGTATTAAGAGGAGATTTGAGAGAGAGAGAGAGGGGAGAGAAGGAGGTGGAATGTTTCATTAAGTTATTCAAAATAATAATTTGAATGTAAACATTATGAATGGAGCTTCAAAGCTTCAAACTATTCCTTACAGCCCTAGTAAATGCCCATAGAGCCAGAACTCCAGCAGGAATGATTTCTGCTCTCGTTAGCATCAAAATTGCACCTATTTGGCAATTCTTTGGCTTTATGCCAAAAGAAAAAGGAGAGATAAAGAACGTGGACAAAGTGATTTGTAAGCTGTGCGATAAACAAGAAGATGGAAACATCACACATATCCGCTCCCTTCTTAAAACTGACTATCAAACAGAATACGCCGGTCTGCCACCAACTCCTTCCACAAAGAGCCGCCGGATCAAAACTCCACCACAGTGAGCAATGAACCCTCAGTCATCAGGGCGACAAATATGAAACGATTGTTTTGATCTCTGCATTTTCAGTTTCCTCTGTTTGTGTCTCTCATCTGCTTTTTTTTCGGGACAATCATTTTGTAAATTGTTTTTATTAAAGCAATATCGTCAGTAGGGGAATTTCTACTTCGCCCAAACATAGCTAACACTAACATAATTGCTGACAGAGGGGGAATAGCGGGCAGCTTAACGAGTGCTATTTTGAAGAATAAAGTACCAAAAGTAAAAGTATACTGATTGTACAGAATGGCCCATTTCAAATAATATATGAATTATTACTATACGACGGTCAAAAATGAACTACTTTCATAAACATAATATTACATCATTGTTTATTAGATGATTTATATGTTGTATTAAGAATCTGAATATGCAAAGTGGCTGTTAACTGATGTTATCAAATAGTGAAGTTAAAGGTACAATGTTCCCCTCTAACATGTGGTGGACTAGTAGTATACATTTACATAGCTGGAAATACTAGTATAGCATAGTAGAGAATAGTAAAGTAGGCTACTCGTACCTCAAAGTACAGTACATGGGTAGCCTAAATGTACTTAGTCACAACAAGGCTAGAACAAGAGCACACAATTGTTTGCAAGAGTTCTTCATAGATCTAGCCTCTTAATTTTGCTTTGCTCTCAAAGTGCAGCAGATTTTTGCATTTAACTTTAAAATGTACATCAATTTTATTCTGGGGCAGAATGGCCTCCGGACCCCTGTAGAGGGTCTGAGGTCCACCCACTATAGCCTCACAAAATCCTGAGGTAAACACTGAACTCCATCACTTTTCAAATACTGTGATGCATTTGTGTGTGTGTGTGTGTTAGTGTGTCTGTATTTAAATAAAGGCCATTAATGCCTCAGATAATAAATGTCTCTCTAGAGGGAATGCCGTAAAGATTGAATTACACATTTTCAGTATTTTGTGTCTTTGTGTGTGTGTGTGTGTGTGTGTGTACGTGCAGATATATTAATACGGTTCTACTCACATTTGTGTGTGCTTGCGTGCCCGTGCTGGTACATGTACGGTTTTGGGCTTGTGTTTGTGTGTGGTGCAGAATATTCCTCTGAGCTGTTCTCCCTGCGCAGTGCAGGACTCACGTCTGCACTGAATTTCAATGACACCTCTATGAAGATAGGAGCAGATGTCAGCCAGCTCGCTGGAAGTCAGGTAGGAGAGAGTGAGAAAAGTAGAGTGAGCAAAATTGAGTGCACACTAGCTGCAGAAAGAAGTCTTAAGTTATGTGTCAACCTGCAGCGGTGTAATACAAGAAAAACTCGGATCCGCTGTTAAGATATACCATGAAGGGAGACACGTATTTTAACATGAAAAACAAGAAACTCAGAAACTACATCAGACTGAAAGTCGGTTGATGGACAGGTTTGTGAGAGTTGAACCTTTGACAGTAAGATCATGATGGATTTTCTCCCCCCCACTGACTCCACCTAAAGACAAGTCCTTGCACCACTCACATGCTTTCAAGACAATGCACTACGCTCCCATCACTCATCACTCTATTCAAGGTCAGCATGTGGCTCGATATTGTCTCAAAAGTACTCCCAAAGAAAGAAGACATGAAGTATTTTATATGCAGATGTGGTGAGGAGTCGTCAAATTTCAAAAGTTACATGAAAGTGAAAAATAATGACTGAAAACAACCTGAAAGACACGTCAAGCCATCTTGGCACCCGTTTCCCCCGCAAGTACTCCCAGCGTGGTGGTGGAGGGGGGTTAACAAGTGTGCTGTTAAGCAGGTAAAGTCACACAGGATCTAATTTAGGTTTTCACTGTGGTCCCCGCTGCATTGATTGCAATGTGAAGGCCTAATGAACTCTGTGCTCTTGTTTCCAGCTCTGGGAGTTTGGGTATGAAGCAAAGAGCTGCAACTGCTGACTAAAAGTTTGGGGAAGGACTACAAAACAAAAGAGAACTGGAGAAAAAAAAAAAGGGAAACAGCGCTGAAACTATGAATAAATGAGGAAGGGTACTGATGTTGGTTGCTAATACGAGTCCTGTTTTATGCTCTTTCATCCTTCTTTACCGGCCATCTCCATTAGGGACTGGCCTTAATAAATCATCCAGAGAGCAAACAAGCAATGGGGGCAAAAGGTCAAGGTCAATCCGACAGTCTTCTTTTCTGCTTTGCTCTCCCCAGTGATTCAACTGGGAATGAACAACACTTCAATTTCCTTTTGTTGACCTAAAAAGTTGCGAGAGATTGTGTGTGTGGAAACAACGTGAGGTAGTAGTGGTGCTGTTTTTGTCGGTGGGTGTTGAAGTGTTATTTCTCCCAACATGCAGCCCTTTGTTAGGCTCATTAGGCTTACCTGCGTACTTCGCTACAATTTGCATGTACTGGTTCGTCTAATCAGAACAGACTCAGGAACTCTTGCAAATGGCTGTATAAGCAGCTGTCTTTGTTTCAGCAAAGATGGGCTTTGTCTTCCCTTCTTTGATGTAACGCTGCACCCGTCTCACCATGGCGGAAGGTCAGTCTCTGCCTTCAACATCTGCATGCTGCCTGGTGCTTCGGCTTCTGTCTCTGACGTTTTCTCTCTCTCGCGCTCTCTTGTGTAACTCTATCTGGCCTTCATCTGACAATGTCAACTTGGAAGACTCGACTGCCCAGCCGCACCTGTTCAGTAACAGCAGTCACTCAACTTCAACAGATCAGCTCCTTATAGGAGCGAATGTGTTCGTACATAAATATATAGAGAGAGAGAGCAGATTACTTATTACGTACTATATCATCGCCATAAAAAGCGATATCCTAGGTCAGATGTGATGTACGTGTTTACCCTGCCCCCCCCCCCCCCCCCCCCTTCTCTTGTTGTTGGCCTTTTGTTGAGCTGCGTGTGGCCCTGTGTGAGGTTAATCAGGCTCTGTTGGCTTAGCCTTGGCCCTCTGACCCTACTATGGAAGTGTGCTGGAATGGTGACCCAAACCCTTGCATGATCAGAGGTCACAGCCTTGTTGTTGTACTGGATCCACAGGAGGGAATATCTAGCTTCGCCTACAGCAACCAGCCTGTTTACTGGTTGAATCCTGATAACAAAGGTTATGCGCTATAACCCTAATTTTAGAAGTACAGGCAGAGCTCTCTAACCTTCTCTCTTCAATCTTGACCCACTGACTTTCTGGATGCAAAATTTGAGTACAATGTCCATTTATACAGCTTGTGCGAAGGACGGCTGCTAGGTCCATCCATGACTCACTTAACACACACATGGAGATTTTAATGCACTCCAACACAGCTTGAGTAGGCAAGCCTATATAGCCAAACAGAGTGAAGCCTGTGCTCATTGAACGCATGGGGTAATTTGTACCCTTCCTTACTTAACCTCTGTTCCTGGAATGGTGTGCACTCTTATCAGTACAGCACACAAAACCCACAACCCATCATTCCCTAGTCATCTCCTCTAACCCGAGAACAAACTGCCAACAATGTGCAATAAATAACAAAGGGGAAACAGATAGGCAGGACAAAAACTGGGCCCAGGTAAACATGATTTGGCAGGGACATTAATGATGTCCAATCCCTACACAGGTTCTGTGGGCAGATTCTGATGGAGGGGACGAGCATGATTTACAACAATGGTAGTCTGGGGAGAATGGTGATGGGCCTTGCCAGAAGCACAACGGTCGGTATGTGAGTGTGTTTGAATTTGTGTTCATGTTTGTGTTTGCAGTACTGACCCTCAACCTGGACAATCCTGTAAATGGGAGTAGACTGAGCTCTGACCAGGTAAACACACATGCGTGTGCACACACATACCCACACATAAGCACATGTACATCAACACAAGAAAAAAGCTCTTGCATTTCCTGAAACTCAAGGCAGTGGGTTGGGTACATTGGATTTAGCTATTATTTTCAGGGCGGTCAGCTTTGATCTCCCTCTGATGTCTGTATTGGGGTCATCTCATCTCTAATAATCACAGATACATTTCCTCTCCTCTTCCCTGTTAGCTAGATAAATAGGATTTCAAATTGTCTGATGCTACCCCATCAGAAGAAAAACATGATCTATGAAATATCTTCCCGTGAAAACCCGTACTGAAAGATTATCTTCTCATCACACAGACAGCACAGCGAACAGATAAAGGTGAAAAAGGTGATCTGTACTGAAAGGGAAACACGTTGTGTGTGTGTGTGTGTGTGTAAAGCGGGAGGAAGCGTGTTCATGGATGTGTATGTTTCTGTGTGCCTGTTAATAGAAAAATTGTGAAAAAGATTTAGAGCGAAAGCAAGAGCAACGCAGTGCCAATGCAATTTCAGCCACTTACGTGTTGTCTAACACCGAAGGGGCTCCACTTCTAAACAAGCATTATTGGATGCGTTCACCTTGAGATCTCAGGAAATCAAAAAAAAACGTTTCTTCTAATATCCACACTATTACTCTGACTCCATTGAGAAGCTGCAGCCCATTCAATAGCAGTAGGAATACCTATTTATCAAGACGTCTGTGTCCAGGCCCTGCTTAATAACAGATGGAGAGATCTTTAACTGCCCATGAATGAAAGCTCCAAACTTGAGAGAAAAGACTTGCATCAGCAGAGCAGCAGCTAAATGAACTCTGTCCCGGGTTGGGCTTGACTACTTCAACAAAGCAAGATTAATTTGCCTGCGGAATTGAGGCCAATGCCCGAGCCATGGCATGCTGCCTAGCTGACGTTGTGGTGCAGCGGTGCCTCCAATGCACCAGGAACATTGGTATAATGTCAACAGAGCAGCATCACAGGGAAAGGCAGAAATTGAAAAAGAAATTTTACTGAGAAGAAGCAAATATACATTTCTTTATATGGCTGAAAAGATATTAAGCTCCCACCACAGTGCAGACGTACACAGAAAAAGATAATGGATAGTGGCTATACAGAAATGCAGCTAAACAGAAATTAACACATCAGTGATACGGGAAATAGTATTCAAACAGTGCCGAGCCACGATAAATATTAATAACAACTAGAACAATTGCAGCTCTGTTCAGGTGCTATGGCACAAGGGACAATTTAGATTGCGGAGTAAAATAATATTATTATTAAGTATGGAGAAGTACCATTAGCAAAAGATTAATTAAAGAGATACCGTTTTGCAAATACAATGTCTCCAAACTATATAAATATTATTAAAAAAACTGTCGTGCCATTGAACACACACACACACAAAAAAAAAAATCAGGAATATGGGGAAGACAATATGTGACCTAGGGTGAATTAATTAAATACCTCCACCAGTGCAACATGTGAGATGAGGAAGCAGCGAGCGAGACTTGGTCAGCGAGGAAGAAGTGGAAGAAGAAATGTAATTAGTTCAATAACAGCTATACTTGTCCCCTCACACTCACACTCACACCCACACACTTCTACACAAACACACACATACGGCATGTTCTTGCGTCTCTGAGCTTAACTATTTGAGGCACTATGAAGCTGTACCTTTTCAAGCAGAGGCCGCTACAGTGCTGGCTTCCTTTCCTAACCTCCCACCTCTGACAGGTGTGACCTTTCGGCTCTGCTGGTAGTGGCCACTCTCGCCCCCAGACAGTAGGCCCGGATTAGTCACCATCTCTGAGGATTGTGTTACGCCTTGCACGAATGCGCGTGTGAAGCCCAAGCTCTCTCCAGCATGGCCGAAGGGCCTGCTATGAAAAATAGAACACCTAATGCCTGGAGATAGAGACATTCATCAAAGACCAGGGCCCTGCCTGCCTGCTATGTGTGCTGCCTTCACTCCTTATTCTCTATTCAGTACTGAGATGCAGAAACAACTCACTTATTGGAGAGTCATAAAAGAGAGATGGGGAGTTTTATTATTATTGCTGTAAGAATTTAATATTACTGCTGGACCTTTTTTTCTCCCCCAAAAGAGAGAGTCCCTTGCTTTTTGTTTTACAACCGTTCTCATGCTTCAAGTGATCTCTTATGTTTAGAAGGGGGAAAAAAAGGATATTGTAGTCTCATGAGGGTAGACATCCAACAGATGGATGCGTGTGGAGCCTCTTCACCACTTGATTCAGCACAGTGGGTTGCCTCCATTGGCCACATTTTGAATGACAATCGCAGGAAGGCTACCGAGAATACCAGGAGGGGGGCCAACAAAAAAATACCCTGGGAAATGGTAGCCATGCCAACTGCCGCAGATCAGCCGGACCAGTTAACCTCCGCAGTGAACTCCTAAACCCTGGGGTATGGCTTGGTAATGACATCTCTTGTTCTACGTCTTTGCTCAATCACTGCGTTCCTTACTATTGATCCTGGCGGCTCACAGAGGAATACTACGGCGGAAGATGTCGCCCAATGTGTGTTCATGCCCAACTATAATGGGATACAGGGAAAGCCTGCTTCCTCTTAGTTTATTCAAATTCCACTCTACCAACAAAGGGTTAGCATGATACTGGAGGGGTGCAGCTATTGAAAATATCAAAGCCTAAAGGTTCCGTGCCATGGGATTTCTCCTTTGCCTGGAAGACATGGTAATGAGAGCGAACTTCTGGGGCAAGGAATGTAGACAGCTCCGAAAAGAAGTTCACACATTGAGATCAAGAAATACAATATTTATGTCACGAATATTATCCTTCTAAGTATCGACCACTCAAAACCTCCAATTGCCGTTGCAATGTACTGCTTCAATTTGCACTCATCTTACGGGATGGAAGCAATGGGTTCAAAAAGGTATGTTGACAAGCAATGGCCCAAAAGATTGGGCATCTTTCAATGGGTGAAAGTGATTCTTCACACAGAGCCAGTACATAACAAACACAGCAGACTATGCCAAAGGCTAGCCGGCAGGATTTCAGATGCACACACACACACACACACACACACACACATACATAGACCATATTTCTCAGTAACACCACAGCTCCAGGTGCCTCATGGGGCCACTGCCTTCCTTCATCCCTCCATCTATACACACATACCCCTGTCTCTCTGATCCTCATATTTTCTCTCTCAAAACCTTAGGTTTACATGGGCCTTCAGTGTGACAGCGCCTGCTGTCATACCTAGTTCTTCGAAGAGCAATAGGAAAATAAAAATAAAATAAAAAATGAGGCAATACCGAAACAATAGTTCAGCAGCAATCCAAACATAAAACCTTCCCTTCCATTGTTGTATTTAGCAAACAGCCCACAAAGAGGAACCGCATAAGGGTAAAAGCACTGTTTCACTAATAAGAACAGACACACTGGAATGCTGTGTCGTGTACACAAATGTGTCTGTTTGCTCAAGTGACTGAACATTGCATCAGGCATGTAGATTGCGTTTGTGTTCGTGCCATTGTGTGTGTGTTCTCTGCCAATGCCAAGGGCCTCTCAGACGTGGGGGGTAAAACACTCTTTGAGAATGGGATTTGGTAACACACAGGCAGCTCTGGCATGGCTGCTTCAAAGCGGAGGCAGGCGGAAATTCCTTGGGCACATGGGTGCCTTCATGTGACTGTGTGATTGTGTGCACGTGTGCGTGTGTGATGTACGTTTTCTCATGGATAAACCCACGGCCGCTTCGAAGGAAGCTCGAATTGAAGAGCTTCCCATGGTGGTACCGCCACGCTCTTGGATGATTTCTAATATTACTAAATGTATGTTAGACAAGGACACGGAGCATGAGCGGAGGGACTCGGAGGATGCGGTTGTGGGGGGGGGGGGGGGGGGGGGGGAGGTGAGGCATCTCCAGTTTTAGTGAACTGGTGATTTCTCCAATGCAGATTCTGTCTCGAGAAAACAGCATCGGGGAGAGGCTCTATCAGAATACATGACAGCTTTTCTCGAATGTATTAAAGACACAACAGATGCAGGAGGCTTTCACCAGGTGAGTGCTTTTCAGCGTGGCACAGACTCACAAAAGACACATGATGCATAAGAACACACACCCACGCATTTATACACGGAACGATCTATATTCAACCACACACACACACATATGGAAATAATGTATTACTTTATATGTATGGAGTCTAGATGTCGTCGAATGTGAGGAGGCAGATGTAGAAGTGTATTTTTCCAGTCGTGTCCCTTGCAACACACTGCATCCCTTCAACAAAACACTCAAGATGAGCAGCACAAGCTACTGGTATCTGACTTTGAATCATGCCAGTGTGTAATAGAACATGAACATATTACTTGCCCCAGAATCAGTCAGCGTTTCATCTCATTCCATTTGGTTTAGCTGACCGTAACTCTGTCTGGTTCCACTACCCCTGCCAGCCACCACAGACTGATACGCCTCCTCCAAGAGCCTGATGAGTAGGCAGAGATTGCTCAAACTTCTGCTCAGTGGGCTACCCTCTGCCAGACAGCCAGCCACCCAGCCAGCCAAGTTAAAAGATTTATAATTTGATCTGAAAATTAGCTATCTAAATTTGTCTGGTGACAGGGACAGGATTTTATGATCTTTCCATACAGACAGTTTTCTGGGCCGCCTCTAGACTGACAAGGATAAAAGTGAAATGAAGGAGTCTGCCAAGATGCCAACCATAAAATTCCATCAGCCAGAGGACTTTACTGCTCCGGGCCCTCAACCAATGGGCAACAGGAGACCGGAAGAGAGAGAAAGAGACACAGAAAGAGAGAGCACTATAAAGGAGGAAACAGATGGGAAACGGAAGAGGATTTACGATGGGTGACGGTCTCCTTTTAACCCCAATATTTGCTAAGAGGAAAAAGGATGGTGAAATTACATTACGTGGGCTGCGATCAATAACCACAAATATTAAATAGCGCCCAAGTCCTTCTGCCTATACACATGGCTTTATGTGGAGCAACACCACTTATTATTAGCTGGTGTAGTGATGACAGACGTGTTCATGACGCAATCAAGTGCTACTGAGCATCATGGCCCTGCCTTAACTCCATTTTTTACGGGTCACCAGTGAGATAGTATAAAACCAAAGCACAGAGTCAATACTAATGAGAGGAGACAAATTCCAAGTGGAACTGGTGACAGCAAGTGTATCAGCAGCCTTTCCCACCACTATCTGCCTATCAGTGGGTGAGCAAGGCCATGCTGGAGATTAGGTTTCAAGAAAAATGCGGTGAGTGAGTATGACTTGCCTGTCACTGCTTCTACAAACACCTCAGAGAGTTGTCACAATAATGGAATTTTTGTTTGGAAGGATAGTGGTAGCAGTGGGAGCAGAGCACAGAGATAAACAAAAGTATAGGCTCAGCTGTCAGTGCAGATGTGAATCGGGACACTAGATTATCAAATCTAATTCTACATCAGTACAAAAACATCAGTACCACAATTTGCACTGGATATCATGATCAGGAGGTGATTTTGCAGCCGTAATATTACAGGTTTTTTTCTTGTGGCTTCAACTCACAGATCACATTTCTGTTTGAGCCAACTCTAAACACGTCTGCCATAAAACCAACACCAGAATCAATGTGTCACTACTCAACATGCACAAGCAGAAGCAATGGCTTGAAGCAGCTGTTCTAACTACTGAGCTATGTCTTTTTTCACTTCCTTATACATGTTTTAATTTCAATTCAAGCAACAATATGTTCACCTGTGCCTCTTGCCATGTAGCTCCCCTTTGGATTTTCAAGTTCTTCTCCAAAGTATTTTCTCTTTGTAGCACGAGTGCAAGACTTGGATGATTAACATGCATAAAGGCGCATTCAACTTGCTATGCACCAGTGACAGCAATAATGTCCCGCCGTGGACGCAAAATCCCCGGGGTTTAATCACCTCAATACAAAGACTCTAAAGGAAGAGCGCATCCTCATTCTGAGCAGGAGTAACATTAGCTCAGTCAGGCTAAGACAAGCATCACATTCATGGACCAACAATGGAACCAAGTGCTGTGGTAAATTGGCCTGTATAAGCCCCATAAACCATTTCAGATAATGCGCAACTAGTTAGTGGGCATACATAATGAGGTTTATCGCATTGTAAATGCACACAATTGGCCCTGTTTGGTAAAATACGCAGAATGCACATGGGCACTGGGGTGTGAACCTCTTTAAGCGTCTCTAAGAATTGCGGAAGCCGACGATGTTGGTGTGTGCTTTCACTGAAAAATCATTGTTATCCAACATGCAAGAGGATTTAAAAAGTTACATAATTTATCATCAATTGCATACCTCAATCAAAAGTCAAGGACCCTGTCATCCTCTCTCTGCTCTCTGTGCTTGATATCGACAACATTTGGTATTTTTAATGAAGACTTCCTTGAAACCGCAGGATCTGAGAGAGCTTTACTCTATTTCCCCTGGTGGGGGCTCAGTCCCGGCATGAGTGAAGTGAATGCTGCTTCCCAAGTGGCATCCTGAGAATGCACCTGGACTCCTTAATGGAGACACCCACACTGGAACAATGAAATAATTGACAACTATCCCACGAAGCCTTTCAGCTTGGGCTCTATTTGAATGCGATGACAATAACAACCAGAGGAAAAACAAAAAAATACAACGGCAGATAAACAAGTGTGTATTAATGTTGCACTTAGCAAAATCTCTGCCCTGGCAACAGTATCAAAAACATCCAAAGCTAATGAATTAGAAAAGGGGACTTGACCTTCAAGGTTCATTCACTGCAGTTGTTTGTTGATAGAAAACAAGGACATATTTGCTTATTTGCAATTAGAGGGGTAGGGGGTAGAAATTAATAATATGTTAATGGATGTTTATTGGATGATATTAAGATGAGAATAAGCCAGATGAATGGCATCAAGGGACTAGAGTGTTTTGGGTTTTTTTCATGCAGGAAAGCCAATAAAGCTACACTTTAGACCCCCAAGTGACCTATCACTAGAGCGATAGCATTTATAAAACGTACCATACTAATACACATACAAACATAAAGCCCGGCAAGGTTCTTAGAAAGCTATTGATTCAGACATCACTGCAGCAAAATAGATGTAATGAACAAACACATTAGCAGATATTGAATCTAAAGAGCTTCCATTTACATCTATTATTGCTGACACTGTGATTAAACGAACATATATCATTACCCACTCACCACATTGGCCAACTATGGTAATGATCCACTGGCAAATATGTATTAAAAAATAATCTATTACAGTCTTACAACTCCAGTAATCAGAAAATAAAATGAGAAAATAGGTACAATAGATTCTGAAGATAATATATTTATATAAAAATGTATATAAAAAACAGCACAGGTAATAAACTTGAGGTCACCTGGTGATCTACATTAAAAACCTGACCGAAGCATCTCTATTAATTATATATTTGTTGTTGTATTTAAAAGGGACAACGTACAGTTTGAAACATTAACGTCACCATTTGACGCATAATGAGTTTACTTGTGAGCAGCATCTCCTAGCTCTACCAAACCATGCTTCAGAATAAATCAAACATTACTGTTATTGAGCGAGCAAAAATTGCTAACAACAAGGCAATTGGGAGACACAAGTCATCAACAGCTACTTGGCTTCAGCAAACCACATCAAACCACACAAATCACATAAAATAAATATGGCCAAGGCATAAAAAACACGTATGTAATTAGATTGTATTTTTTCGCTGTATCATTATGTTAATTCAACCACTGCTGCCACAATGAATTTCTTTTTTAAAGGTGTTCGTGGCTCATTGATGGTGCCAGTTGTCAGGGCTGAAGTTTTCATGCATTTTGATTTACATTGACCCAACTTGAAAGCTCATTTTTGTAAGCCATTGATTTTTATGTCAGTAAAGAGTTCAAATGAAACCTTCAAACGTCTGCACATTAATAAGTGGGCTCAATCTGTTGCACTGCTTGTGCCACGTATGTTTGAGCAAGTTCCCGGACATTGTAAGTCAAAACTTCCCCGACATGTGAAAGGATGTAGGAGACTCCAGATTCACCACTATTCACTCCACACTATATGCATAAATACTGTTCACGCACTGCATCACTAAGGGGAAACCGTTGTGTCAACATACAGCAGCGACTTTGGTGGCTGTATTATTCTCCTGCACTTCTTGTTATTTAGATACTATGTGTGTACTGAACACGCATGTGTGTGTGTGTGTGAGTGTGTGTGCGCCCACATGCGTGAACGCATTTGTAGTTGTTTGTACTTGCACACAATCAGATTTCTGTTGGCAAGCGTGGTTGTGTGTGCTGCACGCATTTGAAAAGATGACAGGTGGTGGGAGGGTAGTAGATCTTTGGAGACTTGTCACAGTGTTCCGGTTTATGAGCCAATGACAGGAGACACACACCCATCCACATCAAAGTTTATTACAGTTCATCACCTCCCCACCTGCAGTGTAATGACATTTAGCCAATCCTATAAAAATCCCAGGAAACCTGTGGGTATAAATCAATGCCTTTCCACCTTTCCAGCTGCTGCTCACATCCATTATTAAAGCTTCCACATCATATTTGAACATGAGTGTGCTCCAATGACAAGCACATGTACAGGTACGCGTGTATGCCCGTCTTCCCACAAATCTGGCTCAGGAGAACAAATAAATAGACATTATTACACAAACATAGCACGCACACACACACACAAACAACACATCATAGTGTAGCAACTCCTCGTCCCGTGGAAAAAAGGATCAGTGGGTATCGCAGCTGACAAGCAGTTTATATAAAATCCCATTGGTTTCATCTAGGCAACCCTGGTAAGTGTATGGTTTGCTGCAACCAACTCCACCTGTTTGGGACTAAGGTTTATCTGCTTTTAAAAAAAAAAAAAAAAAGCGTTACGTCTTGTAATCACGTTTCCATTCCTCTCACACTTCCCTAACGCCTAATCAGATACAGATGTAATGCTTAGATTGAGTCCAGAATATGGTGTAATGATAGAGGCAGGTCTGTTTCTGTGTTACGGTGTGTGATTGTGTGTGTGTGTGTGTGTGTGTGTGTGTGTGTGTGTGTGTGTGAGCTTGCACACATGTGCGTATATGTAAGCTTGTGCTTGGCCATTACATGAAATGAGGGGATTGGTGTGTGGTTCTTGATGCAGTCATTGACTACCCTCTGCAGGCAGGCTCGGTGAACATCAGACTGGGAGAGTAGCAGAGGGATGGCGAGGAACGATTGTACGAAACAAGGAGAGTACATGTTGATGTTAAATCATATTCCAAATAAGAAAAAAAAAAAAAGTAGCATATTGTTTTCAGTTTATTTGTGATTAGCAGCAGTCATTTATCAGCAGCACTTACTGCGATGCCGGATGGCTGCTTGTAATATTTTCCAAAGGACACATTTTTAGAGCCATTTAACCAATTGATGATCTTTGTGCTGCTTTTTGACTACTTACTGAAAACCATTATTTAAAATGAGCCATCACGGCAAACAAGCACATTATCAAAGGAGAGAAATGTTTTCATTGTAGCTGTGTTGTGCACATTCATGTTGTTGAAAAGGGGAAATGGTTTTTCCTGTGACAATCTGTGTCTCAAGTACAGCTCATTTAGAGCATTTTTCACATTCAGCACATTCTGATGTAAATGTGAATGTCTTCCAAACATAATAAAAATCTCAGAAAAATGATCATATCCTTCATTATATTCAATTGTGAACTACTGAATGGAATGATAGGTTCAATGGTGGTTATGATCGTTTTGATAACAACATGATCAAAATGTCAAGGACCAAATCAAGTGACATCAAATTCTGTCGTCATTCATTTGCAACTTGACTCAGGGGCCGACTTGATACCTGATTGCTCGATATGACCATTTCGTAACACATTGTATTTCTTTCAGCTCGCACTATTGAAGGAATAGCTCAATTTCCTACAGGTCTACATGAAAAACATGAGCAACATTGAAACTATCAACAAACAAGAGAGCCAACCGATCAATATCATTGAAAGGTATGTGCACATCCACAGCGATTTCATATCCATCTCTGTGAAGATGGGAGGTACATCAAGCTCTATTCCCCATAGGTTAAACAATGCCAGTTGAAGTACCTCGTTGCTGCACATCAAAAAACAATGCACCACATGAGTCTTTGAATGAGCCGTTGAAGGAAAACAGCCAGTTTCCTGTCAAGGTGAACATCCTGAAATTATTAGCATTATTTACTGCACTGACATTATTTACTGCGGAGACGATTGAGGCAAGACACAGTCCTTGACGATTGCGTTTAAAAGGTGAAATATATTGACTTTGTCTTTCGGGAAAGGGGTGAAAAGCATAATACGGTAATT
The DNA here is from genome assembly GCF_910591455.1 of Pholis gunnellus. Lineage (NCBI taxonomy): Eukaryota > Metazoa > Chordata > Actinopteri > Perciformes > Pholidae > Pholis > Pholis gunnellus. The sequence continues at coordinate 18,260,244 of NC_136537.1, forward strand.
TAGCGGGCTGTAGCATATCCTATGGGGAGCTTAAGTTCTTCTCTCACACACACCAGGCAACAACCCCCGGATCTGAAAAGTGGAGCCGATGGGAATGTGCCTTAAACTTGCATTCGTCCTAAGTTCAATTGTATAGAAGTCAATGAGAAAATGACCCTTCTTCTCATTTGATTTATTGCGTAAGTAAACATGACTTTATGGTCTTAACAGCTAGTTTCAAGTCTTCTTTGATACAGCATGATGTTCATTTAGCAAATGATGGTCCCATTTAGAGATAAATAAACAATAAAGGTGCTTTAGGGGGTGGCTACTTTTAAAAAAATATATATTTTGGTTGCCTCAAAATGTCTTATTCAGCATTCGGTTGGACCCTCTTGGTTCACTTCAGGTGGCTAAAAATGCGACGGCAAAATGCCAAACGCAAGGCTTTAAAACCATAGTTCAAAAATCAATGGGTGAGGTCACGGTGACGACGTCCACTTCTCATATGCAGGCTATGCATCTCTCTCTCTCTCTCTCTCTCTCTCCCTCCCTCCCTCCCTCTCCCCCTTTCCCACAGCCTGACTTTCTAGTCCACTGCCCTGGCTCTAAACACATGTTAAGTACGAAGGTCAGCTGGATGCTCTGGGTCTCTCTGTTCTGTGAAAAAGAAGAATCAGCTTATTAAAAAGTGAGCTCTGGAGGAAGCACTCATGCTCTGCACACAACCACTTTACTAAGCTAATTAGAGACTTGGGCCAGTAGCTGGTGTCAATGGGGGAAACAACATATGTCCCCCTGTCGGCTTCTACCGGTGACCTTAGCTGAACTGTTGATACACTATTAAAGTAGATGCCCAGAAACGTCAACGCTGCCCAGCGAAATCAGCTCATCTTTATAAATACCTACAGCCAGTGTCATCAATTAGCTTACAGGTCTCCAAAATAAAGTGAACTGTTTTTTTCTCTGATACAGTTATGAGTGTGTATCGTTGAGTTTTCTCATGTGCTGCGAGGAACCTTGCCACCACTTGTTTTTTGGAGATGGAATGCTTCACGGTACCAAAGATGAGCTACAGGATCCCACCAAAACACTGGTGATTGAATCAATTTGACATGCAAATAGCAATTACTGTAGATTCACTTCAACTGACATTAAACGGCTCTCGCATTTCATCCACCCAGTTTGCTGTAATCACAGTTGAGGATCAGGCCTTTGCTAAAAACCAAAGTAGTGAAAGAAAGAAAGAAAGAAAAGACTCAGAAGGTTGCTGGATATTTCCCGCGAGTCTCCCTAAACAAACACTTACTGATTGCTTCCCTGTGCTGCCTTCTGGCACGGCAGCCTGGATCTTTGATTAGAAGAGACTCCCCCATAATCACTAGTGTATGATTATGGCATTAGGCCGGATTCTTCACAACAGAATTTGCAATCAAGAAATTGGCGTGAGTGATCGATACAGTGCAGCACCTCATCTGATGGCAGAGAGGGGAGTGGGGATTGTGTGTGGGATGAGGAGGCTTAGGATCAATTAGGAAGCGACTGCCACATCCAGACATTACTTGTAATCTTCTAATGCATCGGCATAAAGGCGTGGGGGCCCCGCGCTTGTCGACTTCTAACCGGGAGGAATCGATCCTCTCTGCGCATCTCGACGCCAGTGAGTCCTGGGCCGTTTCAGCAGCATTCGAGAAATAATGAAAGGAGAGAGTGTAAATCCGCTTACCCTCCCTAAGTGAAGAAAGTGTATTTGATGTCACACTTTAGGTGAGGCTGAAACATTTTAATCCTTTGAAATAGTTTCTAATACATCTGAATACCTGGTTAATCTCTCTGATGTACTGTAGTCTTCTGTAGTGCTGGAGGCTTGCCTACATGTGTTGACATCCTGTTTCATCATACCGATACAGCGGGCGTATGAAGCGAGGTAAGAGGTCTTGATTGACCTGCAGAGTAACACAACCGACAATCTCGGAAAAACACAACCAGATGTGGGACTTTTTCTACTGTTCCTTTTTACTCTGAAGCCAATTACTGAACTCAGAATTGAGAACCCATGTTACAATGGCAAACTATTGCACTGTGGGTAACTGTGGGTAATATATATTGCACTGTGGGAAATATTGTTTCACTAGATAATCTGAACTGTCTGGAACATATTATTGCTGCAATTGTGGTTAAGGTAATACTGGGGACTCGGTGTGTTGTATGGAGCCCTTATCAGTGTAGTCAATGCGGAGTGTGTGGCTCATTCAATTAATCAGGCATCATTTAAACCAGCAGGCTTGGTGACAGGGGACCCAATCACTGGTGTAAAAAAAAAAAAAAAAAAGCCATTCCCGACATTCCCACTCCAAATCCCCTGCACTAATGCACTGTGGCAACCTTCTAACTATCCAATTCCAGACCCAGACCCCTACGGTTTACACAGTCCCTCAGCTTCTTCCCAGTCCCCGTCGCTTCACTTTCATTAGACCCCACACCTCTATCAAAGGGAGAACGGAGGAAAGCCGCGGCTCCATCTCATGTCAGAAACCTGCCTCTAAGGTATGGGAGCGAAGGGGGAGAGAGGACAGACTGAGCGGGGAGAGAAAGAGAGAGCGTAAGAGTGACGAGAGACAGAAGAGCCTCCCCGAGTATTACAATTCTGAGGGAGTTTAGCCGGCGCACAAAAGCTGAAAACAGTCATTTGAGTGGGTGTATGTGTGTGTATGTGTGTGTGTGCACATCTATGTATATGGGTGAGCTTATATGTACAATATACAGTAAACACTGCATCCTAATGGATATTAACATGTAGGAGACTAAAGCACAACTGCACAGGCTAATCATGTTAGATGAATTACTAAGTTAAGAATCGTTATGTGTCGCCAGCTTCAAAATAGTTCTGATAAGCACAACTTTATTATGGGAATTTTTGAAGCAGCATGAGGCAAAAAAGTCATTACCTGAACCACAGGCTCACACATGCTTCACTCACTCACTCACTCACTCACTCACTCTCACACACACACGCATAATAACATGTGAAATGTGGCAAAAAAATCTGTGTTGAAAGTCGTGACAATAGACTGTATTTAGAAAATTGTTAGCAGTAAAAAGCAAACAGCGAACACAACATATTTGTGAAATGGAAAAACCTTGCAATTAATTTTAGATGATTGTGGACAGGTTGCTGTTTCTTAAGATTGCTTTTCAGCCAAATTATCTCTTAAATGTGCAAACATGTGTCTGGAAAACTAATCGCACCACAAGTTGTGTCCGACCAACAGTCCAAAACCCACAACAGATACACAACATGGTACATTTTCATGAAATAAAATAAAAATGGAATAAAATGTATGTGATCAAAATTGCTGCTAATTTTTGGGCATCTACTGGATAAAGCGTTTAATTGTTTAAGCTCCACTGTAAAGCTGTAGGCAGCCATCATGGAAATCACCATGGCTACAGATTATTCTGAGTGTTTTGCATCCGAGGCCACTTTTCAATGGAAACAGTTCCTTCACAACACTTTTTGCATTTTCCAAGACGACATTGTGTTCAAGTTCACGGTTCAAGGTTGAACTCTCGTAACACCTTCTTGAAATATGAAATAAAATGCATAAATAAAGGTGTTGGTTGTCAGATTATTAAGTAAAAAAAATAAGGAAGTATAAACGTATTTATTTCTAAATCATCCTGATTTCTATCTACAAAAGGTTCAGGAAACAAAAAGACGGCGCTACTAGAAAAACTTGTGCCTTTAAGCCTTAATAGCTAGAGATATTGTTGTACTGTTGGGTATTTGTTATATTCTTCCACAGTCTGTGTATGTGCGTGTGCAGCCAACAGTAAGAGGAAAACTAGTCCCGCTGACAGATTCTAAACCTGACCTGACTGATGACCCCAAGCTGCAGCAGCTAATGCAGAAAAAGATGGACAAGCTGGCGGGATGCCTGAACTTGCCAACATCTTCTCTTTTCCGAGGACTCTCAGGAACTCGCGAAGCTTTAAAGGTGCTGCTGAGATACTGAGACCAGCAGCACAGAACCACCACCCCCACACACATCTAAGAAGAAAAGATATGCTGTCCTGCAGAGCGAGAAAGTTATAACTCTGAGATCTACACCGGTCCGATGATTAAAAAGGTGGAGTGAAAGATGAATCGAGTGAAGGGAGAAGAAACCGGCAAATGTTCAATGCGACTGTGTAATTGTAATTTTATGTGCGTGTGTGTGTGTGTGTGTTTGAGTGAAGGAGAATTATTGCTACAAAAGCAGGACAGAACTAAATTGAGTGGGCATAAAAGTGACAAAGAGGTGCACTCAGGCCTTGTTTTAAATCTTACTGGAGATCCAAATGATGTCCTCCAATCCGACAATGGACATAAAAAAAACTAAATTTGTACCCAGACAATCAATTGTGGCAAAAAGTAAAAAATGAATTAAAGTGAAAAATAAAAGTCCCAACAGAATATGCAATATGCGACCACTATGTGTCCTCTAATTTCTCATTTCGAAACCTCCCAGCGAACTTAATGTACCTCTCTGAAAGCACAGCACACCTTCAGAAAGTGAGAGCAACAGCAGGATATTATTCAGGGCTTCAGAAGACGTGCAATAGCACCACAACACACCGTACCAACACAAGTGACATTTAATATGAGCAGCAGAACTCAAACCTGCTGTACTTGGGTTTTCAATATACATCCACATTTAAAAAATGCTGCTAGACAGCATATGTGGGTTATTTTAAGCGAAATAGAGGTGAAGGTGTAAAATGAGATATATGTGGTGTTTGAGTTATGCTGCGTGTCTAAACATAACGGTCTGGCATGGTCATTAACTCGCAAGTTGAAAGTGTACAGGGTAAGATAGAAATAGAGAGTCCCCCTGGGTCCCAGCCACTCCAATTTCAACCGTAGCGTCCCAATTAAAAGAGTTGCAGGCAGAAGAGGTTCCTCTGAAATGCTGGAAGAAAGTGGTTCAGAGACCCCCGTCTGAGAGGGAAGACGGGTTAGCAGATTGCTCGGATTTAAATGATAAATTCCAGAGGAAAGATAAAACCTCGTTGCTAATTTATGTCACAACTTTGCCCAAATATAGATTTCTGCTGTCGAAAAAAGACTGCACAATAGATATATCGACCAATATTCCAAATATCTCTCTCTATATATATATATATATATATATATTTGTGGTATGTTTATGTTTATTTATGTTTAATAGAACAAAACACACATGACGTAGGTTTGAAAAAGATGGTTCACTTTGACAATAGAGCACAGCAACACAGAGCGTGAAATAATTTCACGCAATAAAAGATTATTGACGGCGGTGGAAAGAATATCTTAATGACCGTACTTCAGAGTAAAATAATATATTGTGCTTCAACCAAATCAAAGTGTGGGCTTTTTGTTTGTGTACAAATTACACACTGATTATTCCCTCTTTTCCAGAGAGACAGTGACAAAACAAGAACAATCCCTACAACAGCATCTTTTTTATTTTGCTTCACTTGCCCTGCGATACTTCTTCTAAGCCTGACTGGCCAATTACTGCTTTCTTTCACAGCAATTACATTATTTGGGATTTTTTTTCTTCCTATTTGTAGTCATCTGCAAAAGGAACACTCATTATTTTCTTACTTGCTTTCCGTCCTTAAAACCTAATGAAACAGACAGTCACAAATGGGCTGTATAACCAACTGGGCCGAGGAAGGAAGTCGCTTTAAAAAGCCTATTGTTTTCATTTGGTTTTCATTGATGAACATAAATGGAGACATTAAAAACAGCAGAGCAGATTGCTGTTGTTCTATCTAACTGCAGAGTTCACAAAACAAAGAACTGCACAAGATTCTGCTGACAAAAGGTCAAATAAACGAAAAAACATAAATCCCCTTCTTTACACGGTTACAAATATCTGTTTTATGGAAGAAATGTCTGTCATAAAATCTGTGCCATTTTTCATGTTGACTAAAAAATATTAGCTCCAAATATATGAATCCTGTGACAAAAACAAAGGACGATAGTAAACATGTCATCCTCCCCAAATATGTAATACTCTTCTGGACCTTCCGATGTCCTCTTTGATTTGCAATAGCTGCACTCCCACATTTATGCTATTTCACCGTATTACAATAGGCAAAACTCTCACATCACACTATCAATATCTCATTGATATTATCTCGCAGGTCTGAAGTCTCAAGTGAAAAAAAAAAGGAAAACGCTCACTCTCCATGAAAAACTGAATTGAGGTAAAAAGGTTTAAAGACATGACATCTCCATTATCAGACAACGACGCTTTTCGTCAGAAAAAGTCACCCCACCAGCATGTTAAGGTATAAGAAGGTACACTCAATGATTAGAAAGTACAGAGACCAGTTTTGTCAGGTTTCTTTCTGACATTACATTAACTGAATATCAACTCAGAGATGGTGAATGCAAGCTATTAATCCATTGCCTTCCAACTGATGCAACACAGAGGCAATCAGTCTGCTCTATCTGTAGCGTCACCATCCTACCTGATGAAGTCCTGCCTCTGCATCTACAGGAAAATCACTCCGGTGTAGGGATGCAGGTGTGCACGAACACACAAACAGGAGCGCTGTGAGGATATTTAACCGTCTGTCAACTTGTATCAGGGCGAAAGAAGAGGGGAAAAAATGTCCGACTAGTATATATGTGTGCCTGCCTGACTTGATTTTCACCTACTGCCGACAACAGGGAGTGAAGTAAATGAAGTTGTTCCATGGTCCTATCACTACCAACCCCGGTGTCCTCTAGCACGCTATATATTCTCATCTCCTACGCCACCGTCATGAAGTCTGCTCCTTGCCACATTTTTCTCCCGAAAGACAATGCCTCCACATATCGGGCGGAATAAAAGCTGGGATATCCTTTGTTCATAAACACAGGCGTTGAAGACAGAATGGACTGAAGCACGGCCGTGTGAAGTCACAGTGACACGGCACACATACACGGGCAATGTGTCATAAAGTCACGTACCCCGTCAGGTTCAAGGAGAAGTTAAAAAAAAAGAAAATGATAAATGGGCAATAATAAGAACAAGAAGCAGATATGAGTGAATGACATCGGCTATGTGTGTGTGTGTGTGTGTGTGTGTGTGTGTGTGTGTGTGTGCGTGCGTGCGTGCGTGCGTGCGTGCGTGCGTGCGTGCGTGCGTGCGTGCGTGCGTGCGTGCGTGTGTGTGTGTGTGCAGACGCAAACGCCAGCGAGTGAGCTGACATTGGTGAAGCCAAGTAGGTTGGATCACTGAAAATGAGTGACCCGATTCCCAGTTAGTGGGACATTTGGGGGCAGAAGGTGCAGCACATACTGACACTCCACTTGCCGGAAGAAAATCCCTCAAAAATGGAGCCGTTGGAAACAACAACTTAAATTGTGAACCCCAAAATATTGTGGCCTTCATATAAAATCACATCCCTCTATAAAAAAATGAAAAATAAAAAAAGAATCGTACAGATCTTCAGCTTTAGAGACGGAAAAATAGTTTAAATTGGCATTTTTGTCAGAGCTGTCTTTGGAAGACTTTTCAACCCACAATAATACACACATCTCTTTTTTCTAAAATGCTTACCTTTCCCATGCAATCATTACTGTAATAATACAATCTGTAAATTATTAAGTTGGTGTTACAATAGCCTAACCTCATCCAATCACGCCGGTGTGATCTATAATTCAACAAGGGCTGCCGAGGTTCCCTTATTATTACCAACACACTGGAATTCCAAATGAGCTCACAACTCATCCTCACTCTGTGTCACTCTCTCAGTCTGTCTCTCTCGCTCTTTCTCTCCGTCTGTCTAGTCTGTCCTCTGTGACTCTATCTCTTTCTGAACTTGACAACAACCACGCTCTCTTAAATTCACCACATACAGCCATTACTGCTGTGCAATGAGAATCATCATTAGCAGCCACTACTTTGCGGGGAAATGTATAATTCGAAATGGAAAATTCGGCATCGGTATCAGTGTTACTCCAAGCGGCGTGGGAGAAGCTGGGAGAGCGGACGTCACAAAAAAAAAAAGCCTGTTTGATCATCTTCCTAATTACGTCTATAACAATACCCAAGTTGTTTTGCACAGAATCAGCGAGAGAATATGCAAATAGGCCCCGCTGCACTGCACTTGTATGCTGTGCCTGGGCAGGGGGAAAAAAGTGCATTGTGGCGCTTTCTTGTTTTGAATTTCAAAAGGAAAGTGAAAAACGTTTCCAAGAATTCTCTTTATAACCCTAGGCATTAATTCTGCATATTACAATCAATTATAGAGATCTGAATAGCAGATTTATCTATGGAGAGAACATCTGGAGAGGAGTACTTCAATGAGACTATTGTATCAAAAAGGACTCCTCTGCGGAAAAGAAACGCTACGCTGCAACCAAAGGCTGTGAGAGAAAAGAGACGGGGTTAAGGGTGCAATTAGGACAGTGGAGACAGAAGACAACTCCCTGAGTGATGGCGTTGCATATTCAGCAACACACTGCTAACACAGGAGGACAGGCCACGCATGCCTCCACATAAACACACAAAAACACAAGCATATACACTCAAACACACACACACACACTAACAAAGAAAAGTACGACGGAAACTCAATCTCATTCAGTTCCCCAACTTTACTGAACACTAAACCACAAGTACTCAACAGCAAAGAGAAACACCCCGGGAGATTAAATATGGTGGATTCCAGAAAGCATCTCTCGTCTCATATCCAGCAATCCTCAAGGTATCATGTAATATAAATCTCGCAACATAAGTATCAAGACTAACACTTCTCTCAGTACTTGAATTCCTCAATAACATATGGATTGGTATATGAGAGGATTAGATTCCTGTGCTTTGTTATCTTGACTACTTCTGCAATCTACATCCAACTATACATCAGCAAGCCTCTGGGAAATGTAGCAGTGCGTGTGATATATATATATATATATATATATATCTGCCGTGTGTGTGTTTGTGTGTATGTTTTCAGTTATAGAAAAGTCACTGACGAAGACAGTTTTGTGCTGCGCAGGCCCCTGTGCACTCGTGTTCTTCTGTTCAATAATTAAACTGACAGAGTTCAGGCTTTGACCAGGTGGGGCCTGTCTCATATCTATCCATGAAGGTCCGCTGAGACAAAGACATATGCATTAAGCAAAGCTTTTAACATCCCAGAGCCCAAGTGAGAGCTGAACTTTTGCCCAAAACAGGAAACTGGAGGCCTGAACGGGGCCCTCTAGAGTTTGCACAGACCTGGCAGGACTGCAGCTACAGCAGGGGGAGAAGTGACTCTTTCCCTTCACATGTCGGCTCTCCAAGGGTGCAGAGGCTGGAGAGTACAGCAAGTTCACCGAGATGTGATGGAGTGCTTGTGAAAACCGGCAAGGGACAGAGAGGGAGAAAACACTTCGTCTGATGCACAGTGGCATTTCCGAGAGAATGCACACAACACCCAAACATGTGCCAGTGTATCTGAAGTCAGGTTTCCACTGGGATCCTACAGAACAGCTCTGTGAGAGCAAGAGAGAGGAAATCAAACTCATAAAAAGTCAATTTGCAGAATCACCTTTCTCGTAGCCTCAGTAAATGTTTCAAAGTCTTTGCAGCCACAAGAATATGACTTAAAGAGTGACTAGAGCGTTTTGGCAGCACATTATTCAATATGGAAAATAAGAGTAGTGGTGATAGCAGTGTGCTTTCCGATGCCGTGACAAGAGTTTGTGGATGAACCAATATGTTGTTCAATTCTACTCATTTAGGGGCTGGCTAGTTAGCTAGCTAGCTTGCTAATTCCCCCATGCTACAGTTAGAGAACCTAGCCGGACTTGACGGCTTTTAGCTTACCTTTCAGGAAAGCTGTTACCTTTTTAACTAACCAATGCTAATCACTAGCGCTAATCACTGGCATGCTGACTATTGTTACGATCATGGTTAGGTAGCCTAAGTGCTGTAAAAGGTCTGTTATAGTGACAAAATACGGAATAAACTAACATATTAGCATACGCGATTCACAGCGTAACAGCTCTACACTACTTCTCTCTCCACGGTCTGTACTGTGCTCGGTGACACTGACTCTATAGCTAAGTTGGTCTTCACCTTTGTTGGTTTACTGTCCAGCTAGTCACTAAACACATACTTACTCAGATGTTTTACGTGGCACACATGCTCAGGTACAGCTTAGCCACCGCTACTTCAAAAACAGAGCAGAAAGCCAGAAAACCACACGCTTTGCGTGGAAAGTGATACGGGTTTGAACGCCCGGCCAAAAGCATACACAAGTGCACCGAGAGAAAAACCAACAAGTATGCACACACGCATACTCTCATGCAGGCATGGAAGCACAAACGAATACACAAATGCCATAGCCAGCTTGCCATCTCTCTGCGGACAGGAGGAACACTCCCGCCACATCATCTCAGAGTGCTTTTCATCACAGTGTGACAACATGTCAGCTCCAGTCCCCGTCACTACGCCACACTGCATTGATATTCACCAACTGTGCAGCAGCCTGGGATACAACACAACCATGCCAAAAATATGACACTGGAAGAATAACTCTCCTGCATTTACTTGCCCACACACACACACACACACAAACACACACACGTGCACACACTGAGAGTGTCAAATATATGCACATGTATGTGCATACACACCAATTTTACTCAATGTATGAAAACAGCAAACAACTATTCAGACAAAGGCATTGAGTGTCTTCCACATGGTGGTCACCTGTACATACTTGTACAACTCATATACGTCCCCGTCGGATGAAAATAGCACTTTGTTTTTGCGCACGGCCCTTGAAGAGATGTTCTGATTGTCTCCGTACATGACATCAGGGATCCTCCCACGACCACCTGTCCGCTAGGATGACAGACGGATTTATTGACTGACTGACTGACGGTGCCAATTCGGTATATATATTCACTCTGCAGCACCCACTCACATTTACACCCCTGAGGCAAAGAACAGGAGACTTGGGGTGAGGAGGGAGGCTGCCGTTGGAGAATGGGGCGGCGCATGTCGGTGCGTGTGTGTGTGTGTGTGTGTGTGTAGGTGTGTGTGTGTGTGTGTGTGTCTGTGTGTGTGTGTGTGTGTGTGTGAGTATACATGTGTCTGTGGGATTGTATTGCAACACCATGCTGTGATTTAATTACAATTTTTATCTGTCATTTGTTAAAGAAAAAAAAAAAAGAAAATGGGGCAATAAAACAATCATCTGACGTTCCAGATGAAACACAACAGTGACTGGTAAACAGTTTTATTACTTTGCCATAACATGAGGATATTATGCATTTTTATGAATGCATTTACATTGCAGGGAGCTGCTGTCGAAAGTATGAATCATTGATGGGCTCCCTTGACGTGGCGGGGATATGAAATTGATGAGGAATCAAATAGGCAGCCAAGTCAATCTGCTCAACAAATATTGCAGGCAGTGGAACACCAGGTAAGCATGTAATGAAATTTCTAGTGTAGTCTAAAAACCCTGCATAAGAGCGTGATTATGCGTCCTTTCTTTTGACGGCTCTGTATCTCTCGCAGAAACACAAACACATTGGCTGGGGAGCTGCATTCAGTGGAGCAATTAAACGTCCCTGTGCGTCTGCATACAAACTATCAGCCAAATCAGACTCTACAGGTATCCTCTGTGGAGAGGAGGTAGTTTGGATTAATCCACCTCTGCGTGTCAGAGCTGCATGGCTGCTCCACCAGCCGGGACTACTGGGCTTGTTAAAGTTGATTTATTAGGCCTCTGTTTACTCTGGCTTTCCAAGGCAAGGCAAGGTCAACAATAATGGTCCTCTGAATGGGAATAAATCTCGACCTGGCTACATGGCCCACACTGCTTCTCCCCAGCAACCTTTCATGGCATACGAGATCAAATCACCCCCTCATCCCACTCTCATGCACACACCCACACGGTTTCTATCCCTTAGTAACAGAGGTATCACTTGGGAACATTCTAAATTGGTGCCCCTTCTTACTGTATCCTCCAACCCTGCCTCCACTCCTCCAGCACTGCGTGTTGTTGTATGTGGGAGTGGACAACCCTTGAATCAATTAAGGCCTTAATTTCTAAGTAGCCTGAGGTAGGAGGGGGAACAGGAAGACAGAAGAGTCAACGTGGCTTCGACAAACCCGGCCTGATAACGAGTTGCATCTGCACACTTACTTGCTTAAACAGTGTTAAAACAGTGCATCACTTACAAATGAAAGCTGCCAAAACACTTCTCTCTCTCGCTCTTTCTCTTTCATACAAGGCTAACAAGACAACGTAATTGTGTAACTCATGACTTAGCAGAGCGAGGGTAGAAGGGAAAAACAACTTTGTTTCTTTATCTCTTATTTCTCTCCAATCCAATCCCTCAATCTCTCTCTGGGAATTGTCACCTGACACCTGATTTTTTTTGTGCTTTCCTTTACATAAATAAAGACAATTCCACCATAAATTGATGCAAAGAGAAGACAACAGAATTTAGGAAATTTAGTGGTTTTATGCTCAAAATGTTTTGGGGGAAAAACCCCAAACCCCCTGCTTATAATGTATCCCCACTAATGTAAAAAAATTAAAATAAAAAACTACACCCTTGAGCCATAACGCGTGTAAGTGAAGATTCCTGCTGAGGGTTCTGCACAAAAGTAGAGCACTTTAAATCTCACAATTTGTCCTGCAAAATCAAACAACCATGCCGATGGACAAATGAAACCGGTCGAGGTTTGGGTCTACATGCATGTAAACATGTTCGTGTCAACCAAATATTCCACTTTAGTCAACAAACAACCTTTCTGTGCATCTGCCTCACTTCACCATGCAGTTAAGAGTGCGAGGCAAATGCAATGAGAGGAGGTGGACGAGCTATTTCCAGGCCTTTTAACGTTAAAAAAAGCAAAGGATCAGTGGAAAAAAAAGATGATGAATATTTCAATGCCGAGTAGACTTCTCTGCATGGTCAGTATAGAAAGAAATATGGATGCTTTCCCAGAACGTCTCTATTTACAGATGTAGCCATTATAGAAAGCTGTTTTTTTATTATTATTTCATGCTGCAACACTATTGCAGTGGTCCACTGTGGGCACTCATGAACATCTGAAATCATAATCCAGTCGAACCAGTTTTTCACGACACAAACATTGAATCCACCCTCAAATGTAAAAAAACAAAGCAATGTATTTGTTTGGCAAAAAAACTGTAATGAGGACCTGAAGAACAGGGAAAGACAGCGCGTATGCAAGTCACTCTGCTCTGCTCTTAAAAAGTGGCTCACCTCTTAAAAAAGGTACCTCACCTTGTGCTGAGCCACCTTTCATTCAGTGCTGCCCAGGGGAGATATGATAATGGAGGAGTAAAGGTCGTCATTTGAGCCCTGCCATTAATTCTCATCTTCAGCTGCCCCCGCTCAAAGACTTGGCCATGTCATTGGCCATGTCATTGACCATGTCATTGACCATGTCATTAGGCCATGTGCCATGTGTCGCTATCCAAGGCACTGCGTCAGGCAAAGACCGTCTCACTTTTAAAAGACTTCATAGTTACAAATGGACTTTTAAGTTCGGCCATTTCACAGTGTTCAAACCGAATATGGCTGTATGAGCACATCAGACGAATACTGAACCTTTGAAACACCGGTGGCTCTAAAAGAGCACACCATCTTAAGTCCCCACCTCAATGTCTATTGATAATATATTACAGCAAAAATTGATCTGAGAAAGGCTGCGGCATCCGAAAGGTGCAGTGAATTAGGGTGTGAATTACACATGCACCAATGTGTGCGTGTGTGCGTGTGTGCGAGAGAGTAGTTTGCAACCTTTATCAAATGGCATCCTCTTCTTCCCTCCTACATTTGTCACGTTTTGTACTGTATCTAATGAAGCAGAAGCACAACAAAATACAATTCCAAAAGAATACAAAAGATGCATCCTGGGTGATTTGTCAAGATTCTGACATGTTGGTGCAGAGCTCAGCTCAAAGCTCTTTGATATAGTCATTACCCTCTCTGTGTGGTTGATGGCAAAAACTTAAAGCTAGTTCAGCCTCAGCCCCCCCCCTCCCACAACCAACCCCTTCATATCCACCCACTGTTCCTCCATCACACAGTAAAGTAATCCTCTTAATAACAAACAACCAGCTATTTAATATTCCCCCGCAAGCGCTGAAAAACGTCTGTAATGCCCCTGGAGACATGCTGGTCAGATTACCATAAAACTTTGTACCAATATGCTTAGTTTAATTTTAAGAAATTAACTCTAGCCTGCAGCATTCCTCCAAGCTGAAATGGATTGCATGTCAATGCGTAGCCGCCGGTGCTAGCTCGTTCAACAGCAACACATTGCGCCGCTATCTAAAAGCTCGCTGTGTATGTAAATGCTCCTCGGAGGAGATACAAATGTAACAATTAAAATGTTGCAATCATTTCATCTTCCCTGGTGAAACATTTAAATGTAAAACAGATCAAGTTTTGAGGGCGTATTTATTAAAGGGCTGATCAATAACAGGAAGGCGGGGAGGAAGCAAATCTATTGGTCCAAAAGAGGTTTCGCAGCCCGACGGGACTGTGAGCGTGCAGCGCTCTGCTTCCACTCCTTTTGGGCATAGTGGGCGTGCCGGCTCTTAGCGCCTGTCCACAGATGGTTGACAAAGCAGACGCACAAAGCGAAATACGGCACTACTGTAGCCGATGGTTCGTGTTGCGCCTATTCTTATGAAGATAATGAAACAATAACACACGGGCTCAGTCGTCTGAACCTTCATCTTATTTGCCCCCACCTTGTCAACAGCAGCGGCGGCGGTGCACTGCAGCCTCACTCCGTTCTTACCTTCCCCCGATAGAAGCTCTAGACATCCACTGCTTCATTGCCTACCAGAGCGAACTTAAAGTCACTCAGAGCATTTCCCTCGAAGGCAACTCAACAAAAATAGCTTACAGCACTGCTCGCACTTATCTCTGCAAGGATTTTACCTTTTATAAGCAGCGGTGCGACATGTGAAGGTGTAAAGAGCTCTTAATTAGGAGCTTATCTAGTTCAGGTTTCTTGTTGTTTTATGGCTTCCTTTCACATCCTCCCACGCCTTGCGTCGACAAAATTGAATTTCGAGTTCCATGTTCGTTCCATTACTTCTATCTAGCATCGCTATCAAGATATTTAGGCAGGTAAGTCATAATTTGGGTATTGTGACATCACCACTAATAAAATAAAGGATATGACCGCAAAAACATCCACTGACTAGACTGCACAATGTAAGACTGATAAAGCACCGGCCTCTGCTGCGAACATTATATGTCCTCTTTACAGTCGGTCGCAATCTGGAAACCTCATCTCTATTAATACAATCACAAAACTTGACAGAGTTGTGTCCCTTGCACCCGTAACCACATAAAGTAGATTAGTGAGTTGAAAAAGGGGGGAATTTTACTGTGATGCGATTAATAACCAAGTCCTCACGGTGAAGAGGCCGTTTACAAGAGTTGCGAGGCTGCTTCTTTTCCCTGGCAGAGTTACGGGCACATCGGCAGCGGCTCTCACAGTTTTATTCACAACTCCTGCACAACTATTAAACTTTTACCCTCATGATTACCTTGCCCACCGTGCAATCAAGTACACACATAGCATACATGCACTACGCGTGCACTCCCTCATTTAGAGCAGTCTTCCGCGTGAATCAACCGGTTTTATTCCAGCAACTAATGTGAAGTGTTTTCTCTAACTCGAGAGGCTAGGGTGGCTTTGAGTGAGCATCATTCCAGTCATTAGATCATGCCAAACCACAGCTCTTGAAGCGCTTTAATACCCCATAAATGCACCACTCAGTCCACGGCATTGATGAGGCCTTTGATATGCCTTCACTCCATTAGGCAGTCAAAGGGAATATACTAGCATATAAAGAAGAAATAAAGTCGACTTAATTTCATCCGCACAATATCCTCAGATCAGAGTGAGCCTTTAACATTGATCCTCGACACGTACGTATCAGTATGTATGCTTCGTCGTTTCACTCTCTCAGGTGGTTTACGATTTCATAAATATGGAGAGACAGAATTGAAACAATGAAACACTTGAGAATGTTTTGCCACTTCTCGGGTTACAGTCACATCAATGGAGGTGTGTGTTGGTGTAAAAGTGCTGGCGCACGATGTGGAAGAATCGCAATTGTCCTCATGTTGATGCCTCTTCTCCAGACAGCAAATGGCAAATTACATGTCTGAGTACTGACGGTTGAGATTACTCAGGCCCCCCCCCCCCGAAACCAGATCAGACTACTCTCACTTGTGTCTGTGTTTGAGTGGATGACATGAACTAAAACAGAGTTAGCAGCCTTTGTGAGGATAATTCTGTGCCTCTCCAGGTCAGGGGCTGGAAAGGTATTTATTTCAAAAGCTTGGTTTGAAGCCGCGAAATATTGATGAAGCCCCTATTTTCACATGAAATCAATGTACGGACCACCCCTTCCTCTAATGCTGGGATCATACAGCCTACACCATACATGTTTCAGACACGTCTGGAGCATTTAAAGTGCAACCACACTTGACAAACAACACGTAGTCCAACACAACGCTCCCTTCCTTTCAAGCGAAACTGTTTCTTTGCAGGATACACTGATGGTCTGCCAGCATGCGGCCACCACAGATGACCCCCTGGGCATATCCCAAAATAAGATAAACCAGATCGATGTTGATGAGCAAGGCCTTTGGTGCAATACGCTATAGTTTGCTTGAAGCAAGACGGACTAAAGCAATGGACAGGAAATGAGGGGAGTGACACAAGGCCTGGAGTGGGATGAGACAGATAAAGGAAGCAGAAAGAACGAGATATGAGAGGAGAAAATGGAGATACGACAGATTAGGTTCGTGTGAAAGGGCAGGGGAAGATAAACAGAAAGAGAATTGTTGAACAGAAAATGAAAATGACAAGAATATAGACCCACAGAGATACATTTCAGCAGCAACCAGCATAATTGTGTAATTGATCCAAACACAACAGCACCGTATCTGTTAATCAGCTTTCCTCAATGGAGTGTTCAGTACCTCTCATGGAGATGCTGTTCAGTTCAGCACTAAAGAGAGCGCACTGTAATTCTAAACCAAGCCTTAATAATGTGTAATGGGTTCATCTCCATCGACTGCTGCTGATTGATATGTGGCTTTTAAAGTCTGCTTCGGTCTCTATGATCTTGTATATACAGGCCAGGCATATTTTTCCTTCATATTCTCCCCACCTCGCCTGCAATTCATTATCTGACTCTTGTCTAATAGGATTGGCTGCTGCCAGCGCATGTATTGTATTGCTGCACTTCAATCCCCCTGCTCATCCTGCACACCACTCCACCCACAAGTGACTCCTCCTCCTCCTCCTCCCCAAACTCCTTCTCTGTTTGTCAAAGCTTTCAGTCAAATTGAAAACGCCTTTGTAGTTAGGGTTTCTATGGTGACATGGCTGGCAGATGTGCACATGTGCGAGACAGCTACCCAGCGGGATGAATGTGGCATCGGTGTAATGTGGTGAAAAAATATATTACTGTATACGTGTGTAAGATAATTTAATATACGGTCTGAATAAAACTAACATTTGAATTGTAAATAGGTTAGATTCAGCAATAATGAATAATATCCAAGAAAATATATATTTAATATATAAGTTGTAACATCACTATTACTTAGGTCTTTAAAAAATCCAGTATTGCTAATATAATGACATAATCAAAGCAGGGTATGAATAATATGCTAATTAAGGTCAATCTGTTAGTGGAACCTCCTGTACTCTGTAACATGGACTGAGGGGCAGCTCTTGGTTTTACTCCATTTTTTATCAAGCTGATCTTGTAATCCTGCTTTACGAGACAAGCGGACGTTATTGGCTACCAGGAGATCTGACCTTCTGACTGCCGATGCCAAAAACTTTATCAGACCCTTCTGCAGGAATTGGATACCATCCCACCACAACACACTGAGAACTCCATTGGTTCTATTCCCCAAAGATGTCGAGCTACTGTGGCTGCAAGAGGCAATCACACAAGAAACTAAAAAGATGTAGGAGGGCTGTTGTCAATTGCCACATTTGTTATGATTTCCACATTTTTTTTCCCACTGTTTTCATGTCTTCATTCTTCCTGCTTAGACATTCAAGGTTGAAATTTCAAAATACAATGCTGTATTTCTTTCCAATTTCAGGATGTATAACAAAGCCCACAAATCTATGAAACTCTGTATTTGAAATATCTCCAATGAATGAAACAAAGTTTATCACATCTCTTTGACTTCCAGTAGCTAATTTAGGGATACGACCAGGTGGCCGCTACCCATTAGTTTCACAAAAAAAAAAATAAACTCTCCTGGTTCTCTGTAAATAATTAGTAGATTTTCTGCCGCACTGATTTCCACTCTGATCCGCAGTTAAAACAAAGGCCCATTTCATCTGTGGAACCATCAAGACATAATCTATTTTGAAAAAGATGAAAAGAGATGTGATTCTTATTATCTAATTAATCCTGTCCAAGCCCCGAGGTTATTTAATTTGTTGAAAGACCATTAAAAACCCTGCATCCGGCAAATAAAATAATGAGGATCTTAATTTGCTCTAATTCGGGAAAGCAGTGCCATAAACAAGAGCTGGCAATATCAGACCCTACAGACAGGCCAAGCTACTCACAGAATTAGGCAAATGCTACTAACAGAGAACTTTTGGAAATTTAATAACTCTGACAGCAGAGACAATAATTTACTCGTTGTGCCCACATGACGCCCCATAAACAGGAAAACAAAGCATTAACTCATCAGAGGGAACTGATGTCTATTTAACTGACTCAATTGTGGAGCAGGGAAAACGCTTTTTTTTTTTTGTTCAAGAACTTGATGTGTCTATTACGGCACTGGGAAAAGACAAAGTAATTCATCAAAGGGAGATTAAGGGTGTTCAAAATCTTGCTTTGTCAGTTGAAGCACATGAAAGGACAAACCACAACCCACCAATGACAGATTGAGAAGGAAAAGGAGAATGTTTCAAGCAGAGTAGAGTTTAATAACAAGTTCAACCACAGGGGGGAGAATCAAGGAAATGACAATGAGCGACAAAAGCACTCTCCTCTGTCTGATATAGAAAAAGTATGGCAGGCAATATGACTTCATTTTAGGAAGGACCATCATTCAAAGTACTCTGAATCTAATTTGTGAAAGGACCCATTGAATTCATTTCCATGATACAATAGAGATCAGCCAAGTGACAAGCTAAAGAAAGAAAGCAAAAACCACTCCAGCCAACTTCAAAGAAACAAAACTTGTGTTCCAACTTGCCCATCCATGAGGCCCTGAATATTCTTAGAAGCATCCGCTTAACATCCATCATATCCGAGCAGATGTGGCATCAGAGAGGCAGCACAAAATGCGTTATCTTAAAAATCGATCTGGAGCTTTAATTAATTCTTTCGTTTTCTGAAACCAGCACCTGATCGATAAGGGCTGGGCGCTACTTGAAGAGTGTCATAGATACCACTATGATAATTTTGAATATTAAGCTCCACTTTATCTGCAAATGCCATCCGAACTGCAACTACCATCAATATTCCTTAGGCATCCCACTGACAAGATTCATGTTTTCTAATAAAAGCGTGATTCCCCAGCCCTGGTCTGGCTTGATGCCGAAGAATAATGTCATTCAAGGAAGTGTTTATTGAACCCAGAGAATGATGGCACTGGGCCATTGCTCACAGAACAAAACAACAAGCAACAGACAATAATCATAAAACAGAAAAACAACAAACACCACTCCATCGTCTTCTGTGAAATAACTAAATTCAGATGAGCGGCAAAAAAAAAGACCCCAATCCAAATTTCGAGCCGCTTTGCTTACTCCTCCGAGTCTATTTCCGCCAAAAGCCCAAATGGCCAGCAGCATGCACGTCTGACCGGCATATTAAAGAAGCCTCATTTAATGTTGGTATTACTCCGGGGAATAATACATTCACTTGATAATGAAGCAAAGCTTTCTAGAATGAAATTCAAGTCCCAGCATTATTCTTTTCCCCTTCTCCATCCTTGCTCTCTTACTCGACCAGCCCAAATCCTATTTCGTCTGTGTGCATTGCGCACATACTGATCTCAGCATGGCATGAACTGCATTCCTAGGGCTTTCTTTAGCTTTGTGAGAAAGAAAAAAACAAATAAATCTAAAATGCCTCCCCTTCTCTCCCCATGCTGGAGATTAGGCCTTGATAGGAGCCATGGTTTTATACGGGGAGAGGATAATACCATGGAAATGGAACCCTGCTTCTGCAACATCGGGACATCGGGACTATGAAAGAAACATTGCTGAAAAGCCGCGGATGTCTCTTTAGGTGAGGGCTGGACACTAAAACCCAGTGGAAAATGGTTCGGAGGGAGTATAGTTTGCGTAACCTGTTCCTGCTATGATCAGTTGTTACAATGAGCTGATAACAAAGCATGTCATGAACTTTTCAAGGCTTCTTGGCACGTTTTGTGTATCACCCTTAATATATGCTACCGCTTCATATCCTAAAGGTCTGCCAAGACATACATACATGTGTGAAAGTGTACGTTTGCACACTAATGCAACTGATGTGTACCGAGCAATAAATGCATAGAAAACAGGAGAAAGGGCAAAACTATTCTTCACAATCTTGACCTGAGAATATTGTTCTCATAACCTGCTCCAGTTCCTTTAAGCCCTACTAATACCCACGGTACATATAAAGCTTTATATTTACATACACATGCACATCAGAGTACATACCTAAACACACACACAAACAAATAAAACATGATCTACTTGCTCCCTGTGACCACATGTCAGGCATACACTGTTGTGTATTAAGTTAGGAAAAACCCACATACGTGCAAGCACATCAGATGCTCCCACAGCAGCGACACGTCAGCCAACTGAATACATTTTCCAGAGCCAAAGACCACCTCCAGCCATATGAAGGTAACATGCTCCGTCTGAGTGTGAGCGAGGCTGCTCCTAAGCAGGCATGTGGGAGTCGACACAGCTCAGCCCACACGGCAATGTGTTTACACAGTGGTACATTCTCAGCGGGGAATACATTATGGTTCAAGCAGAGAATTATACAATATTAATCAATGTATCTCAGTGTGTCTAACGCAAAGCACTTGGCACAGATCTCCTGATGAGATTTTACTCTTATTACCAAAAGGATCCTTTCAAGATGGAAAGACTCTCAGAGTGCAGTAAAGGAAGTCGGGTTGTTTTTACACAAAGGAGAAACAGAAGTCCCTAACCTTGCACCTTCTTCACAGTCTGTTGTTCAAAGTTGTAAGGATGTGCAGGTTCGAAAGTGAAAGAGCCACTTCCCTCCTATAGTGTGATGTCTGCCAGTTCACCAAGCCACACTAGCACGGAGCGTTTCAGAGCTCCTCTCTCTTTAAACACTAAAGATCGGTCTCCGCGCTCAGTACCACTTACCAACTTCAAGGTGATGCAAACGCCAAAGCGTTAACTCTACAAAGTACATACGTTTCAGACAGAGACGCATGCTCTCGGTAGAGGGCTGTGAAGAAAGTGTTGGTGGAGGAGGGGAGAGGGGACAGGCATGTGAGGAACACCTTCTGAAGTGTCAAAAGATGGGCTCAGCTGATGAAAGAGGAGAGGAAAGAGGAAGGGAGGAGGGGGGAGAGCAAGAGACAGAACGAGCTGATGTCACATCTGAGGCTGTGGAGAGGCTTTCAAGTCAGGAGCATTGGCTCTGTGTTCCACACAGGAGCCTCTCTGGGTGAATTTTAAGGTTTATATGTGTGTGTGTGTGTGTGTGTGTGTGTGTGTGTGTGTGCTTGATAAAGTACATGATGTATGTGCATGGATGTGTAACAGTTGCTATGCTTGTGTATGCTAAACAGGAAAAAAAAAAAACGCAAAAGGGAGGAAGAGGGAGGAGCGTTTGAGCGTGCATGCTTGAGAGGGAGCTGCATGTCTGTGTGCATGTGCATGTGTGTTGGAATATGATACTGCCGATATGGAACGTGTCCAAGCAGGTGTGGCATCGTGGTATTCAAAACATGAAGAGATATCAACCATTTGCTAATCTGCACCGAGGGTATTAATTACACGCGGCGGTTCCTCTCATCAACGCCTGGGATAAAATGCCAAGAGGGTAATGATTAACAGTAATATAAACATAAGACCACCACTCCTGAAACCTGCAGAATCGATCCGCTGGCCTGGGCTTGCATAGAAAATTGCTGCAGAACAATCAATCCCTCTTAAGTTTTGTGAATCCAGTCGGGTAGCTTAGCCGGGAGGAGACCAGACAGGGGCATCAATGTGGGCAAAAGGGAGACCAGGGGGAAGACAAAGCCTCGTCAATAGTACTTCGTTTTCCATCAACTCTGTTCCTTAATCACCCCGGTCTTAATGCGCCTTTCTACCCGACAGGCCCACAACCATTCCAATACATCCACCGTGAGCTAGACCTAAACAAACATCTACCTGCCTCTTGCTCACTCGCTCTCCCACAGCTGCCCTCATCCATCTAAGGCAATAGCAAAGGTCTTCATTACAGAGTGTGTGGCGAGAGGGCTGGGGAAAAGTTCGTCCTTATTGATGGTGTCTCCATTGTCTTCTCCTTATTGAAAAAAAAAAGAAACACCACTCCTCTCAGTAATTACCTTCTCTGCCTCCCTCCTTCATGGTCAAGTCACAGCTACTTGAAGTCCTTGCGACAACAATTAGCTCAACGGGAAAAAAACTAATTTGTTAGAAGTTTCCATAGAGTGAACACAATAAGCAGCAATAAAGAAAGTACTATTTTATCATGTCATGCCTGAGACAAAGTGAAGTGGTATTAAGGCAGCTAAATACAAGAAAGAGCATTACTCAACCCTCTGAGTCAGTTTGTGACTCTGCGCTTTCCAATGGTACGTATTTGTAGATAGCTTTTTGTATTTCAGTGAACTAGAAAGTACTAATACGGCGAGCAAATGCATGACACAGCAAACAGCACTCCAAAGAGTAAGACACTATAAAAGACTGGAGGAAGAGAAGTGGCATTAAAGTGGCATTAAGCCAGATGAGAGTGCAGGCCCACCTGAGCACTATTTAAGACAACTGTGGCAGAAACCTCATCTTCATTGAGTTAATTAGCAATACCCCACAGTAAGCATCTCAGGGTGCGGGTAGGAGGACCTGAGGGAGAGCAGACTGTCTTTGTGTCGATTGGAGTAAATGGCTGGCCTCCCTGATGAGCTCCCATCAGCCCTTGGAGCATCCTGCCGTCACGTCCCACTTGATGGTAATTATTCGGAAGGCAAGCACTTGGCAAATGTCATTATTTAGATTTGGGGGTTGATTTACTAAGCCTACCGCAAATTACCATCACGGCCACAAAATTCTGTGTCACCGCATGTTTTCAATTTAGCGGGATATTTAATACTCACGTTGTAAATGAGCATAGCCAACGTTTAGTTAATTTGAACGCACTGTCGCTAATTAAGACCTGATGCTGGGATGTTTGAGACATTTCTGGCGCAAACCAGCAAAGATATTTCACAACTACAATCACATCTTTAAACAAGAAGGAAGACTACATGTGAGATTATTACAAAAAAGAAAGGATTAGTGATTACTTTTTAAAAAGTCGACTAGATTTTTCTTTTAAACACGACACAAAATACATGTGTGTCTCTTTTACAGAAGAGTATTGCTTTACACTGATCACCATAGTCCAAAACGAAGTACGTATACGAATGGCTACTTCAGTTTCAATACAATACAAAGCTGCTGTAAGCTGTGAAACGCCACAGTAGAGTATTCAAGCTGGAACCAACAGCGGTACAACAATGAGGTAAAAAATAAAGTAATACTGACATTGTGCTGCTGGTCTTTTGGCTTGAGTTGTTATTTTGAGGGGCTCAAGTAAGGTAATCAAAGTGAACATTATGTATATATTCTAATCTGCTTCACTGTGGTTTGTCTCCGTCACACGCATTGTTTTCACTGTCATGCTATCATTGCTGAAATAACAGAGAAAAGGGGCCACATTTTAAATTCTCTCTCTCTCTCTCTGTAAACGCTTCCAAAAAACCCAAAAGCGCCTCAGATTTTATAACTGCTTTCCC
This sequence comes from Pholis gunnellus, assembly GCF_910591455.1. NCBI lineage: Eukaryota > Metazoa > Chordata > Actinopteri > Perciformes > Pholidae > Pholis > Pholis gunnellus. The sequence continues at coordinate 18,284,296 of NC_136537.1, forward strand.
TGAAACATAAAGTCAGATGTAATTGCCTCTAATGTAGCGGTCATCACCATGAGCGATTCAGAGGTAATTAGTGAATAATTACCGTTCCTCAGATATTTCATGGACCCAAACACATGACTTTTAGTGATGTCATTCTGCCAGCGCACACTTCAGTACAGCCCCACAGTGCAAATGGACGAACGCTACACGACTCGCTCACACCTGTGAAACTGAAGCGAAAGGTGAATCAGTCTGAAAATAAGGAGTCGGGAACAATTCAAGGGAAACATTTGACTTCATTTGCAAAGCGCGTGAGATTGTTGTTACATTAGGGTCACACCATATGGAACGTCAAGCTGTCTCAGCAAGGCGAGGTTGGCAGACACCTCGCTCCGCACGTACAGCAGAGACCTTCTCGCTCTGATTTCGGTTCGTTTCTGCATAATTCAACGGGTAAAAAGCATCATCTACCCTCAAACTGTCCGTCTCTGCGCTGATGTGATGCAGTCTGACTGTGAGTGACACTTAAAAAAAGGTGCCATTTCTCTGCTTCTCACTCATGCCTGCACAACCTATAAACAAACAGCGGAGTCTGACGACCGCAGAAGCAACTGGCTTCTTGAAATGTTCATGTTGGGTGAGTCATCGGTGATTCTCGAACATGGCTGAAATGATTACTCTGCGAACCAATTATTCATTGTTTCAAACAATTGTTAACACTACATGACTATTGATTAATAAAAAAATAAGAAAATAACAGAATAATACATTTGTATTGACACAATCTAAATGGTTTAAAACCAATGATGAGTAAACTAAATGAGGAACGGTGGGTTTCATCAAACGAGATTGGCATACAGCAATAATCATTTCTGTGCACTGTACATGTGGGTAATCCATGTCAAAGTGAATTACTATTTAAGTGATGCGGCATCCTAATATGGCTGTTTGATGAATGTAAAGCCTAACAGAGTCACAGCAGGAAGTGAGGAAGCGAGGGAGACAGGAGAAGAAGATGCAGAGGGGAGAAAAAAAGGGAAAAGAGTAGTAAGCCCCTCAGGTATTGCAGCGCTCAGAGACTTCTATTTATAGAGGCGGGACTAGAGCAGAAGAATGACAGGCATCTACTCTGTACCTGGAGCACCACTGCGCTCACGGCAACACAAACAAACACACCCAAACGTATGCATATTGATACACTTTTTGGAACTACTTTCTCTCTTCCTCCCCCCCCCCCCCCCCCCCCCCCCACTATTTTCTTTCTTCCTCTCTAACGTATACACTTTAACACACATGGTCCAGAAATCCTCCCCAGCCAAGCACGATTCAATTTAGCAGAGTGAGCGCAAGAGACTGAGGCAGCAAGAAAGAGAAAGATAAGGGCGGCGGGGGGGGGGGGGGGGGGGGGGGCAGACAGGTGTGTGTGTGTGTGTATGTTGGGGGTGAGCATAGCCTGGCATATAATTTGACGAGCAAGACTCAATCTATATCTGTTAACAAAACTCTAGTGCTAGGTGGAAGCTGTTGACAGCAAATAAACAACATTGGGATACACTTTTTCTGAGCTTAGATTGCAGCACAGCAACCGATAACAACAAACATCTCTGTGGCTGTGCCGTAATAAAAGTGTTTATGTGGAGCATCCATCTGTGCTATGACATCTGTCACACCATCACAAGCTGGTGAACTGCAGAGTAGCGACAACTCCACCGCTTGTACCTTTGCCTCCTGTTTAATAAATTACCCAGTAACTCACCAACGTTGAAAATGTAATAATGAGGCTTGCACAACTTACGGCACTTATTAATTAGAAGTTTGAGATTGCAAACCTCAGCAATCGAAAGGTATCCGACAGCCGTTTGATACGAGTCAGAGGCGCTATTCTTACGATGCAGATGCAACCTCGTTTAGTAACAGTCAACTTGTGGCCAAAAGCCAATCAAAAGGCCGCCTTTGTTTGGTCCTAATTGTATAATGAAAAACACGGATTGACTTGAGTGTCTGACATCTTGACAAGTCAGCCTGCTTCTGCCATCTCACAAGTTCACACAATAATACATAGATTCATGTAGTTTATCTTTAAAATATTACTTGAATCAAAGCATTCAAATCTAAATCATAGTAAATTTGTCCGAACCGCATACCTGTTTGTTGAACGAGCAATATTTCCATTTAATAATCATGCATTTTGTTTTTTATGTCATTAACAAGTCAAAAACTACAAGGCTGTTTTGTTTAATTGATGAAGTGCTTGGTGTAACCCATACAACAACACTGAGCCATATCCACTGGAGAAAAACAAGGTAACATTTGGCGAGGAAAAAGAGGAATATGAGGGTAGAGGTACAGGCAAAGAATGCTTTCAAATGGTAGATTTGTATCGCTCTCCTTGGTGCTGAAAAAGTCTGCTACTGAAGACATGATATGCTTATTTTTTTATATGAAATTCAAATGAGCTCATTCTTCTTATTCTGTGGACTCAGGACTACCACTAAGTGTTTTGGCTAACATGCAAATGCCCCATAAAGAAACTTGAAATATGCCCGATCATCACACAACTCATTGAAGCTTTAATCCACCCAGACTCTGGTTATCATGTGACTACTGGAATTACCGGTATGTCTGTTGTAGGACCTGTGTTGCCAGTCTTTTGTGTTATACCAGTTTAAAGGACGCCAGTGAGGATGGGGTGAGTTAAGAGGCTTAGCGCCACAGGCACATCCACCTAGCCGGGCCCTGCTGGCTGCCCCTGGGCCCACCCCATGCCCTCATTATCCTCCTGGCACCCTCAACTCATCCTCCTTCAGCAGTGGGACTAATCCAGACCGAGAGGGTAGGACCTGAACCTGGTAGAGGAGTCTCAACTAAGGATAGGCACCTGTGCCGCACACAAGCAAAGCGCAACACAAACGTTACCCACATGTGACGCGCAGAGCGCCGCTTGATCCCAAACTTCTCTCCACCACGGCAGTCCAGTATTCCTATTCAAGCATAATGTATTCTGATTCATTCCAATATGCAACAGCACACTGTTTATGCAGCCATTAATGAGTTATAACGCATCCCAAACTAGACCCAGATACAATCAATAAATAATGCCTGTCACATGAAGTGTAATTAATTTTCGCTTTGATATTTTATTTCCTCATTCATTAATGGAACAAAGAGAATGAGGCAGGGGTGGTGGTGAGGCGGTGGGGTTGCAACAGATTATTATTTTGCGTAGCTTGTGGTTCTGTAGTCCCACCATAATGGCCTCCGAGTCTTCCGTGCTGTTGGGATCTTGTGTGGGTTTTTTTTTTTTTTTTTTTTTTTCAAGTGAAAGTGAAGCGTGAGGCTATTCCACAGTGTAGCAATCAGTGTGACTGAAGCTTGAAGATGCATGAAACAAACCGTTGGGGGGGGGGTGTTAGCGTTTTATTCCCAGAGCAAAGGGGTCAGCAGAATTCTTATCCCGTGTTGTCATGCATAAAGCTTCTGTCAACAGACCTGGACCATCTGTCTTGTTATTTACCACATCCTTGTTTTTCCATAACCCAAAAGTCCACTTCATGTTTTCAGTGAAAAGCTGCATACATGAATAAGATACCATCAGTAATGAAGAGGCAGTGTTTAAATAACTAGATGCAGAAGGAAACTTTGTGAAGCTTTCCAGACTTCCAACACATTTGCATTTTGTTTTATATTTTTTTGCTTTAGTAAGTAAAATCTTTCTATTATTTGTGTAAAACAATGTGTGTTCGAGAGTCAAAAAAGGTAATTGGGGAAGACATGTTAATTTGACAAACCAGGAGAAAGAAGTGAAGACAGTATTGTCTGTAAACCAGTTTGTAACATTGTACTGTGTTATGTCAAATAAAGCCCATCACATGTACATTAAACAACAAAACAATGTAGTTACTTATGACTACATTCACCAAACAACATGTAAACACTATATTTTGTCCTCTTATTTTCTAAAATAAAAATGTTCATTAATGAGTTGAGGGATCAATGTTCTAGGAATGCTTTTTATCTTGCTCTCGATGACTTTGTGGAAGTACTTCTGTGTTAACAGCCACAATCTCAAAACATTTCCGTATGTGTGCATGTCCTTCACTTATCTCGACAACCGTTCAGCCAATCATTAGATCAGCTGGGCTACTTCATACTTGGCGGGTGCATTACTGGGGACCCAAGGGAGTGCTTTGTTGAAGTTGGTGCAATTTAGGCTCGCAATGCCTTCAATATTAATAAAGTTGGAATAAACAAGCAAACAGCGCTCTGTTCATCAGCGCGGGCAGAGCTTCAGAGCTCTGCAGCCCGAGTTCAGCATGTCGTACGTATAGCATTGATTGTTCACTTTAGAACCGAACTCTTCTTCTGTTAGCGGACAGGCAACTGGAAGCAGAATCGAACCAGAGTCTATTTCACCAGATTGTGAGTAAGCTGTGACTTAGTTGTGTTTTTCCCCTTTGATTTAGACTTTATTTTCCTGGTGCAAGACTTGATACTGACTTATAACACTAATGACGTTTCCGCCAGAAAATGAACCCGAGTGATTTCTATCGGTGTTTCTGTGTCCCCCGCGACTTGATAGGTGTATTGTACAACTTCACACTCTACAGGTGCAGTGTAGAGTGTGAAGTTGTCTGTATAAGAAAAGCTGCAAGTAGCAGCAGGCCAAGCAATCATCCCATGTTGACCAGGCAGGTTTTGAATGGCCACTGCATTCGTACAGTGAATGGAAGAAAAGAAGGAAAGAGGGCAAACGGCAAGCTTTCAGTCTTGTAGAAAATGGCATGTCAAACTCAAAGGGAGACACAGAGTGTTTGAGGCTGTAGATAAGTAGATACATCATGTCAAACTCATTTACATGCAGGTGAAAGCCCTTCTCCTCACACAAAAGCTTTCCAAAACTGCCTTTAAAAGAGAAAAAAACATGTTGAAAAAGTTTGAGCCACGTTCAACTGCCAGAGAGTTGTGGAGGTGAAGTGAGCTAAAATGAAATAGGAATTTAAGTAATTAAACTAGTACACAAAAAGACGCCTGCTAACCATGCAGAGCGAATGGCTCTCACACCTAAAGTGAGGGCATCGTCTTTAATCAGAGGGTAATTTATTGACTCCCATTTAGAAAGCCATAATACTAGTGATCAAGCCCCTCAACCGCAAAATGCAATAAACTAGGGAAGTGTTTTGTGAACAAAGGCAAATAACAAGGCCCCACACATCATTATGTTCCCTTCATATCCCATTAGATTAGTTCCAAATGGGTTTTAGGTTAAGGAAGCCATGCCCTGTACAGCCAGTGTCGTGGGTAACAATGTCAAATTATCAGTACATGTCCTCATTCCACTGTATGAATACTCAGCACTCCGCCCAACGTTTTAATAGCGCAATTCCAAATGGGCCGAGAAAAGAAACAATGGTTAAATCTGCGATTATCATGTCACACCCATAACATCGGCAGTGTTGCTTTGATGCTCTTTCTGTAGATTAAGCCATTATTGTAGCTGCCAACCATCGTCATCCTCAAAAGTCTGTGCAATTGATGAGCCAGTGGTTACAAGAAAATCATACCTGGCTGGCATAAGTAGAAGGATCTTGCTAGAAATGGCCCACACACACATTCCACTTTTACCTGAAGCAGAAAAATTGTCTGGCAGTTGATGGCGGGAAGATGTAGCTTTGTTTTTCCCCATAGCATTTTCACAAATTATTTCTCCCTCAACAGAGGCACAAATACTTGTCCATCGGGGAGAACAAAGCCATGTAATTGGCTGCTTCCCCACTTGAGCTCCACATAGCACAATGTTAATAACAAACTGATGAGAAATTCATTAGTGCTCCAAATAAAAACAATCTCTCCTCGATAAGATGCAAGTACATTATAATTAAACTGATGCCTCTCCGTTTTCATTAGGCCGAGGAGCCTGAAAACCTGGAAGACTAAACCACTGAGATGGATGCAATTAAGCATGATTGTTTTACTACACATTTGGGTCTAAAGTATAAAACAGAGGCCCAATGTTAATACAATAGGTATCCATGCAGCAAGAAAAAAAAGTCTTCCAAGAGTCATGTCAGAAACTAGCCGACCGTAGGGGCACATTGTGGTGCAGAGGGCAGGTTTACACTGTAGTTTTAGGGAATTGGTCAAGTCGGGATTTGAACATTGCTGACTACAGAGTAGGAGGGACAGGCTGGGTAGTGTATTAAGGCATTTTACTTCTCCCGATCTTGAATTCTCTTCCCATCACTTTGCCTGAATGCTCATTTCTTTCCCTCCCTCCTGGTCTCTACACCACCATCCTTCTCTCAACCTTCAAACCGTCTTCCCCTTTACCCACGGGGAGATCATCAGACAAAGGGCCCCTGGGCACAGAATTACAAAAGGCCCCACCACCTCTCCCTCATTGGAGCAAGACCAATTTTCTAGTTGTTTAGCCTGTTTGTTGTTGTTTAGTGTCTCTTTGTAGACGTTACGCATCTCTGTGGTTTTGTGTCGTCGTAGTCATTTTGAGTGTCTTTGCTGTCGTCGTGTGTCTCTTTGTGGACATTTTGTCTGTCTTCGCAGTTGTTTTGTGTCACGTTTGAATTGTTTTGCTCTTTTCACAGTTATTTCTTGTCAGTAGATGTTTTGAACATTTTTGTAGTTGCTTTGCGTCTGCTTGTAGTTGTTTTGTGTCTCTCTGTAGTCATTTTGAGTCTCGTTGTAGTTGCTTTGTGTCTCTTTGTGGTCATTTTGAGTCTGTAGTTGAAGGTCAGTGTGGGCCCCCGACACTTTGGGGCCCTGGGCCTGTGCCCGGTAGGCCAGTTCAGTAATCCATCCATGTCATGACCCCATCTTTACACGATCTGACTCAGTATGAATGTGTAATTCCTCGATGGCGTCACAGAATTCTGAGATGGCCAGCTTCAAGTCCATTAGGAAGGGGTAACAAAGGGCTGAGACACACCGATGTATGTGATGCACGTCTGTGTGTTCTGTGCTTGTTGCAGCAGGAGAGTGAACTGCTTGCTTCTTAGCAGTCAGTGATGCCCTGGCAACGCCTCGTCTGTCCACAAAGTGAGATCAGGACTCAAATGCCTCATCTAGTAAACTCACTCATGCACAGATGCATGTACATATACAAACACCACTCAAGAGCAGACACACGGCAGATGTTGTGGACTACTATATTGGATAAATGACACCAATCCCTTCATTATTTCCTGGAATTGCCAGGTTATTGTGGCTTATTGGCAGAAAATGTATAAACATATTAAAAACACATTTGGGTGACATCTCATGAGAAGGGTGGAATATCAATGCTACAAATACTTCAAGTGGCTAAAATCGGAGCCACCCACCTTTGATGAATGGATAGAAATAGTACATCAAATATATGTTAAGTCTTCTCCCACCAAGTGCAAATAGATTTAATTTTTACTGGATTTGGACAAAGTGTACAACAAATGTATGAGGTAACACTTTAGCTGACTTAAATGAGTGAGAATATAATGTCATTTATATTATTTTATCGCATCTAGGAGCTCGCTCTTAATACATTTGTTTCTTCTTTTCTTGTAATATCTAAGTAGAAAGCTTCCCATCTTCAAATGTAAATAATTAAAGCTATAAAAGAAAACATCTGGAGGAGCCAGACTCTAACGGTTTCCAAACTTACCGCTGTTTTTGTGTTTGTTTTAAGAGAGCTCATTGCTACGTGAATCTACTTGCAGTAATACTGATAGTAAGTTAAATGCTGAATGTGAAATGAATGCATTTCCAGAATAATTAAAAAGAAATTAAAAAGCACACACTCACACACCAACATGCACCAAAACAAAACCTTGGGTGTAGAACGATATGAATGAGACCACTCAGTAACACCATTTACTCTGAATACTGAATTGTATTTCTGTCAGGTGCTTTGAATATAAAAGGCACACAAAACCAAATAGCCTTGCTTTAGAAAACCTTGCTTTCACAGGCAAGGCAACAAGGCTGATGGACAAACTCATAGCCTTCCATATTTTAAACTGGAACTTAATGTGAAGAAAACAAAAAAAAACATGTAGTTTTAGCCGAGTCCACCCATTTATAAAAAATAACAAAAGGCATAAATGCACTGACACTAGGGCTAATTCACAGATAGGGAACTGCGTACACTAAGCATTACCCCTCTAATTAACACTAAGACTGGGCTTAAGGTCCACAAATTACCGAGTCATTCCCACTTCCTATTCGCTGGCATCTCACATACGAGTAATCATGACCGGAGGAAATGGCTACCATACTTAAACCGTCAACTGAACATATGGATGGGTGAAGCTTGTGGTTTGACCTCAGGGAAAGAGGCAGCAAGCGGGTCACACTAATGTGGACCAATAATCTCTCCCAGAGTCATTAGGATGATCAATGCCATTATAATGAGATAACATCTGGAACAAAGGGCTCTAATAGCAGACAGCTGCTGGGCAAAGTGAGCTAATTAGGCGAACATTCAGTGATGCTAACTAAAGCTGCAGCCATTGTGCCCAGGTTTTGGACCCCACCCGGTTAACATCCAAAATACAACATGTTGAATATTTCATAACTCCTCTGATAACTAATCACGGCACTGTAATATCAGTGGTAACGCATGAGAGAGAAGGGGGGGGGGGAAAGAGACAGAAATACCACAACATCTCAGCTTGACATGAATGCTTATCGAGCGGCACTAAATTGGTCAATTATGGAGAAAATCTGTTTTGAGGTAACCTTTCAGCTTATTAAATAAGCTATAAATCAATCTTTAGGGCAGAATCAGTGGCTGGCTTTTAATGAGCGAACGTGTCTAATCTCTCTTTTTCTCTTTCCTTCTTTCTTTCAGTGTGTATGTATGTACATACTAGAGGCTTATTAAGGTTAAATTGACGTGATTGAGTATAGAAACAATTGTGCAGTGCTGTGGAGTTCTCCTCAACTTGAAGTTGCTCACTGCTGTTTCAAGAGACTGGAAGTGGCTCGATTGGAGGACAGCAATAAAAATAATAATAATAACAAAAAAGGTCCAATTAGTCCTGTGCTTAGAGACTAAAATAATGGAGAGCAGCGCAGAAAATAAACTTTGTAATAGTGTCTGTAAAAGTGTTTCTACACGTCTTTGGTGATCACGGAAAAATATAATTATCATGAACAAAGAACGTTGCGTGGTCGAACGTGATTTTAAGCGACAATCCATTGTTAGACCATGAAGCATTAATTACATGTAACGAGTAAAAAAGGGAAAGAATGAAAAACCTTTGAAAGCTCGTCTGGCCCCAAACACAACACTCTGCCTTTCTTTAATGTCAATGTTGAAACTTTGTTTAATATTCTTTGTTTTTTTTCTTTTTAGGATTGCATTCAAATAAAGCGAAAGAGCTGGAAAATTAGATTCTGAGATGGTTCATGTCGTATTCTGCAAAATATATCAACTATTGGCGTTACAGTTTGTAGTTGTGTTTATTCTCTCACATTCACTCTTACTGCCTTTGATGGAAAATGGATTTTTAAGATACAAGATAAAAATGCAGTGTGAAATATCTGTGAAGCTAAAAAAGAAAAAATATAAATGAAATATAAATGTACTTTAACCTGCAGTTTCCACTTAAAAAGCAAGGCCACGGATCAAAAGGTGAGTTGTTTTTCTGGTACTTTCCTTAGAATCCCTTCTCATTCATTCTAGAGTATTCAATTACACAAAATGTTATTCAACTAAATTCATACCAAAAAAAAGATTCCTTCAGTGCTCGGATTCCTTAAATGCAGTTGTTCTATGAACAGTCATGCTGTGTATGGAGGAGGTACTGTACAGTACCACCAGAAAACGACATTAGCATGCGTGGAAGAAATACCGTCAGGTCTGAGTGTAGTCGACAAGGCAACAGCGCTATTCCTCAGAGAACACGACAACGACGGTGAAAAGCTCCCAACTAACAGTAATTGGTTTTAAAATAATAGAATTCATTACAGTTATGGCGCTTGTTCAGAAATGCAAACAGGCGGAGAAAAAAAAAAACATTCACTAGAGACTTGTGCTGAACTGCTTCACTAAAAACCACGGGGAGATGAAAGGCATAATTCAAATGACAATTTTAGAACCCTTAGTTCATTTATATCAGAAGCTCAGAAGATATTGCCGGCATAATAACATCAAGATTTTTTTTTCCTGTTCTTTTGTTCTACTTGCAGGGCTCGGAAGGGAACTTTTTTCCCTCTCAGTTTCATTCTTTTGTGGAAGCAAATTCCTCCTCCTCACGCAGAGACGTGTGAGGTGACACACAAACAATCTGGCAAACAACACCCGTCGGCAGCGGAGACAGCCAACGGAAAGCTAACATGGGAAATCTTGACAGGGAAAGAAGAAAAACAGTCCACACATGACTCTGAATTTGCTGCTTGTCTTATTAAATGACTGTGTAATTATACACATCAGGGGTCTGCATTGTAAGGTCCTGTGTTTCCATCACATCGGGTGGCAGACTATATCTGATTTAAGGCCAACAGGGAAAATATTCATCCAATCAGCATTAAAAACATCATCTCTCAACACCACTCAGGACATAAAGAGAGAGGTCAGCGGCCATTTCAACATGATTGGATGTCCCCTCTCACGCTGAGTCTATAACACTTTACATCTGACATCAAATCAACCTCAGGCCAATATCGAGGAATTGGCCCCATTCTGAAGAAGTGGCTGATACATTTTGACCGCCATTTAATAGAGCCAAAAGCCTTTACTAAATATGTGAAAGTAGCACCAGCGGTGGACATTTTTTCTTCGCTTTATTTTACTCATATTCTTTTGGCATAATAACTAAAGAAAAACAAGACCACCATATGGCTGTGCATTAAAAATTGATGTAAGCCAGGCCACCTGAGTCCAATGACAAGGTGCAGGAAGTTGAAATAGTGAGCACAGCATATGTGGGGGGGGGGGGGGGGAGCGAATATGTGCCCCTCTCTGTCACAGGGTGTCTATGCTATAAAAAAAAAAAACAAGCTGGGTCATAAAGGAAAGCCATACCCGACCGAGACCATGTTTCAGGCAGATGTGGCCGAGAATCCGTGTCATGTCAAGAGCTCAGGGTGTCAATACGCAAATATAGCTCGCATGGAGAGGCGGGGTCAGAAGAGAGACAGAGAGATATTTGACGTTCATATCTCTGAGGGAAAGCAACTGCAGTGGAATACACAAAAAGAGTGAGACAGTGATGTGGTGTCAGTCTGCTGGCATAATATATAAGAGGGGGCGTACAGAGGGAGCCAGCAGGGAAGACAGTGATATCAATGGTGTGGTTCTGTAAGCATCACTGATGTGTTGTTGGTGTGGGACTGCATCTGTTTATTGGTGTGGGGCCAGTCTATTGTAAATAATTCAGGTATGACTGCATAAAAGAGCGGTCAATACAACAGGTCTTGTCGATAGCAGGTAAGGGAGGATGTGCATACGGGCCCTGATCGAGCAAGTGAAGCGTGAAAAGCAAAGGAGACGGAGCGGGCCAGCGGAGGCTGGCTGTCTCCCACCACGTCAGAGGCAGCCTCGCTGCTGAGTCTTTTCAAAAGAAAGATAATAATGATGAATCTGTTCTTTATCCTTCTTTTTCCACTCTCTGTCTAAAGTAGGAGGGTGAAAGTATTGATCAGAGAAGACAGACCAATTTGAATGCCGCTGAGCTATTTCATACTTATTCTCCCCTTTAAAGATCACACGTCTAACAAATGGCATTAGCGGCACACATAACGGTGTGATACGTGGGCTGAAACAAACCCATTAGGTCAATTCCATAGCAACAATGTGGCATTTCTACCCCTATGCGCTGCGCCAACTGGCCAATTCAATGGGCACCCACTGCCACCAAGTGCTTGCCTTCGGTACTACAACGCTGGCTGGAGAACTGCAGCGGTTCCCGCATCTGTCTGAGTGGAGGCAGACCATGACCATGCATGAGCAGCTACCGTGTCTATCGCATTGAGAATGATACACTCTCAGCAAAGCCAAACAAAACTAAGATCCAAGGCCATCAGCGCTGTTGTGAAACATCCCAGAAGACCTACCCCATGCTATCCTTTGCCCTTTAGACGGCTACAAACTTTGGCAGGGCATGATGGAGAGGAAAACAAAAGAAGCGACCATCTCATTTGCAAAACGATGCGACCAGTTTGGCCGTTTAAGACCGTCGCAGCCAGCATGCATGACGGAGAGGTAGTGCCAACTCAGTCAGACTTGACCCTCATTATCTGGCGCAGCTAACCGATGCTTTACAAAACAAGCTTAACGCAAGTCGTTGCCGCCTGAGCCTTTATATCGAGCACGTGGATGATTCTTTCATTCATTCACCAAGGAGGAGGGGCCAATCAACCATCGGTGTGCCGGTGAACTGCAAAAAAAAAAGAGAAAAAAAGCGATCCTGCTTGAAGGCGGACATTTTAAAACTGCGGCCCATCTCTCCTGAGCACCCTTAGAAAAGGAACTGCAAGCGCAGACAATAACCCAGCAAGTCATCTGGCCTTGATCACGTCACCAATCATTACAACAGAGAGCTGTCTGGGGAATCTGGGGGGAACCTGGCTGTTGATGAGGCGATTATGTGGCTTTACTCTTGTGCGTCCAAGTATGACAGCGCTATGACAACACTGTCGCTGATAGGCAGAGACTACACCTTGTTAGTCCGTGTTGTGCTGAGTGGACTAGTTGGCTGAGGAGTAAGACGCTCCCACAGGGTCTGGTGGGCTTACTGCTAGAGCAAGGGGGATTATAAACAGGCAATCAATGTGACTCTCTCCTAACCCGACAGCTACAACAACTTTGGTTTCCACTCATGTCGACTGTAGGTCCCAGTCAACACCGACAGCTGCCTCTCTTTGTCCTTCTTGTCCTTGAACCTTGCATTTGTGTCAGCTGTGAAACGGAGGTCTAACAGATCAGCGTGGGCCCAACGCGTGTATATATACGCTGTTGTGGACACTGCCCACATTGGAATGCAAGTGCACAGCTTTGCCAGTGCGAAGTGTGACTCTGGAACGATCAGGGATGCACAAGAGGACAAGAGCCTGGCAAGGTTACGAACAGAGGTGCATTATCACATCACCCGCTGCAAGCATTCTCCGCGATAACATCTCGGGGAAAAAAAGCAGACAACTCCATCAACCAGAGCAAATAACTTACTAAATATACACAGATGTAGAGACGATATCAAAAAAGCTAAAGGAGCAAATAAAGAAATCGGGAGTGACGGGAGGAGCAGGCAACCATAAAACATGGGGGTACACAGAATTTCACAGCTGTGTGAACAGTTAAAGCAGATGCGATGGGATGTGATGGTGGATGCATACAGAGAGGCGGGCTGTAAAAATATGCCATAAAGTTTATGGAGCCTAATGCGGCCCTGCAGGAGCCTCCTGCCGAGCTGAGCATGCCGACAGTGCCGTTGAGTGTGTGACAGAGCTGTGGGGGAGAGATGTACAACTGAGAGCATAGCCAGTATTCACAAGCTCCATCACTGGTGTGAGGATGTGCGTACAGTACATAAAATTCACAGATATGCAATCAACAGAACTAAGAATCCTATTTTTTCCTCCCTCCTCCTCCCCGCTAAAAGTACTCCATCATACTCCATCTCTCCTGTGCAATATCTAAATCCAAGCCGTAATATCCAAGTCTATTGGAAAGGCATTGAGGGAAAGAAAGTACTACTTACCACACGCACGGACATACAAGCATGTGCACACACCAACACAAGTACAGAGAGACTATAAAGGACTGCCATAGCCACTGTTCAATCCAATATCAGCATACTGTGACCACTTCAGCCTTTCATGTTCCCTTCAAAATAACGAGATCCAGCTCTCCCCTTCTGATTGAAGAGGAATGATTGTTTCTGCCTTTGAAAAGACATATGCCGTATCGAGAGAAGATGTTTGAGGGGAGAAGGAGGGAAGGATAAAAAAGATGAAAACTGAAAAGAAAATGGAAAAAGAGAAGACAAATGATGATGGAAAAGAAACCTCACTGGGAGCTGGAGTTGACTTAATCCTTCCCACACAGCCCACCCTCTGTCACAGCTAAACCTGTGCTTCTTCCACAGCCCGCAAAGGTCAATCCAGCCATGAACGCCTGCAGACAAGCCATTCAGCAGAAAGTAGCAACATAATTGATAAATCGCATGTAGACCTTAAAGTTCAACGTTGTGACAAATGTGACACAAGCCGTGACACCGTCGCCAGACAAATGCATTAGGTGTACTGGTATATCTATCCTGCATCAAAGTGAACGTTGTCACATTCTATGTATGTAGAAAAGAATCTTAGGGGGGGGGGGTCTCCTAAACACAGAAACAGGGGCTCCAGCACAATGCAGCTTATTGCAAATTGTGAGGCGCTATTATTCAAATGTTGTCGCTTTCCAAAATCCAATAAGAGCTCTCCGAATATTTAGAGAGAGGTGTAATAATCCTATATGATACTGTGTCACACTGGCTGAGCTCTGGGCAACTGTAGTACGACTCTCACAATATGAAGTGACAACGCACGAGGGGTTAAAGAAATTATGAAAAAGAAATTTGCGCAGGTGACCCTCCAGGGTCAACTTATCCTCCGTCACGGCTCGGTTGTGCGTTCAAAACAAACACAGACTGTCTGTCGTTAGCATATCCACACACGCCACAGGCCAACGACAGAGGTACAGTTTTCCAAAATGAAATGGGGCAAAGCTCACACACATACATCGATTAAAGCAAATGAATTAGCATTGCAAGATTGCCACAACTGTGGGTGATATTAGCTGTAATAACTAGAATGTGTAACCCCTGTAAGTGTGTGTGTGTGTGTGTGTGTGTGTGTGTGTGTGTGTCTGTCATCCCTTAATGGAGAGTTCTTAGTTGTTCATCTTCTTTGTGGCTGCTTTTACTTTAAACACAGTAACACAGATTGGCATTGGGAGCAGTCTGAAGACCTATGACACATGTATTCATCATATATGACATCTGATCTTTGTGGACATTTTCTATTTTGGCTAACCTTGCTTTAAAAAAAAGTATTACTTAAGATCTGATTGTCACACCACCTCTTCTAAAGCCGGCATAAAAACAAATACACAGAGGAACTCTAGATATTTGGAAAATGCAAACTAAGCGCCAACTTCAATCATCACAAACTTGTATTTAAGTGCAACCAAAAGCTTGTGTTTCCAAATCTCTACAATGGAGGTTGTGAATAATACTTTTTATTGCTTTACCAGAAATGCTGCTATAGCGAAAAAAATGTCCCCTTGCAGGATTAATAAAGTAACTATCTATCTATCTATAACATGTTATGGTACCACTAGTGGCACTGCAGAGCAATGCTTTGATATGCAAGTGCCCATATTATTGATATTAACTCTTCTAGCAGAGTGAACATGGAGGTGTTATCGTACACATGACCGTGGCTCTTCACTCGGCTCTCAGACAGCCGAGTGAAGGGAGAAACCTGGAAATAGAATCCCCCTGCGACTATCACTAAAGAAAGAAAAGAAGCATTTGAGGAAGATAAAACGGCAAATATTTGATATCTATTAAAAACACCTGACTACAGATGTGCAGATACACTATTCAAATAAATAAATCTTTCCTCATCTCACTCCTAGACAACTTGTTATGTCCATCAGATGAACTCTAAAATATTCTTTCAGCTAATCTAAGAAACATCTTATTCAAACAGTCCCCTTGAGAGCATGTTTCCTTGATCTTAATTTAAGATAGAATCTATGGTGAACACTGGCTCAGGGCATGGGAGGCACACGCTATTGATTAATTTTTCATTGCCGTTCTTTTAAAGCACCAAGGACATGTGCCACATCAAATCTGCTCAACCCTCAGCACCCAGTTTAATAGCTCGCTTGAAACAAAAGTCTTTTGAGGCATGCGGTTTTAAAAGGTAAAGAGGAGACTGAAGGAGGGAGGGTGCCTTGATTCCCTTTCTGGCTCACCATATTTCTTTTTTCAAAGGTCCTTCATAAGCACTCCTGGCACTTGATTGGAGTTAAAGAGGAACCAGATGTCTGCGTGTCCTCGTATCCATGTAACTCTCTCTTCCCGTCTCCCTCGTTTCTCATCTGGATGCTTTGCAGTCCTCCGGCCTTCTCTGCAACTACCCGTTTACTTCTTACTCTATGTTCTGTAAATCATGAGCAGTTACAAACACAGGCGAACGAGAGCACAGGCAACGACAGAAACGTAAATCATGGCCATTCATTTTATTTACAATGTTCATTCAAATGTAGAATGCAGTTTCTCAAATGTGAGGATTTATCTTCGCTTCTCCGTTTCATATTATTAGAACTTTGTGTTTTTGAAGACTGGCAAGACAAAAGAATGTGCACACATTTGGAAAAATAAATGAATGAATCGATATGTATGGAAGAATTGGTAGCTGTGGAACTACTTGAATATACACGCACTAGAGCCAGGGGCAAACAACATGTAAGTGTGATACAACAACCTCCCATTCATTGCAGGTAAATCAAATTCTTCATCTCAACTTGATAATGGAGGAAAACATTTTAAGGTTCAAGGTTTGTCCAATGCTTTGCTCTAAAACACACAAAAGCATCTTTTAATTTGAAACTTTGTCGAACATGCCGCCACACGGAGCACTTTCGCTTTGATCAAATTAATGAAAATGGATGTAGCCATGCAGTGGTTCTAAGCAACGATCAATGACAAAACAAGTGCTAGATTGTAGGCGCCGTCTCGCAAACGATGATGTCCTCATGATCACCGCCACATTTCACATCTGAAATCTGTGTGCTCATAAACTGTTTTAAATTGGGAGACATATTACCATTATACAACCATACACGCACTAAAAAGGTTGATGTTAAAAACATGTCCTTAGCCACTTAGAAAACTGCCACTTTATAATTCTGCTGAAAAATAAAACACTTCTTCTATAAAAGCCCAATCAGCCGGAGCGGTGGTTCTCAACCTGGGGGATCAATTCTGGGGGTCGCCAGATGGTTGTGGAGAATTTCTTGTTTATGACATACAAAAAAATTAAATAACATATTTTAGACTGGGGAATGTTTGTTTTACATTACATCGCCCGTACCGGTGATATAATTTGCCTCCGAATGGATTATATTGAGTGTGTTTGTGAGAGTCATGTGAGTTTCTGACAACGCTTAGGTGCTAGCTGTTGAAACTAAATAAAACAAAGCTTTAATCATTTGCATTTATCCATCAGAGCATTCACAATATGGCACAACCTGATTATTCTG
Source organism: Pholis gunnellus (assembly GCF_910591455.1). Taxonomy (NCBI): domain Eukaryota; kingdom Metazoa; phylum Chordata; class Actinopteri; order Perciformes; family Pholidae; genus Pholis; species Pholis gunnellus. The sequence continues at coordinate 18,301,523 of NC_136537.1, forward strand.
GGGCATCGCGACTCGAAAAAGGTTGCGAAACTCTCCGCTAAAGTACAAACCAGGACAGCCTCATTGGATTGTTTCCTCTCTGGTCAGGGGTTCTTCGGTCAAATCCACGTACTGACAGCTTTACACAGGTATGTATATGTTTACACAAGCACACTAACAATCACCGCCTGATGTCTCAGAGCTGACCAGCATGCTACCATGGAAATAAGCAGTCACCTGTCCCATCATACAGGTATTGATCACCTTGCTGTGGTCTGGAGATTGCTGCTTTTCAACACACGGTGTGCACACACACCCACAAACACCTTTTTTTTCCCCTTTCGCTCATGTGAGCTCTCAACTCTCGTAGTCTCAGCAGCATTCCATCTGAACAGCGGCGCCTGTCAATGGCGATGCAGAGAGACGGAAGTGTACTTCCCCAGTAACACCGCAGGAGTCATTGATGGATTGTTACAACGCGGCCCTTGACTTGTGACGTAAATCAGGCCAATCTTTACAAAGACTGACGCTATAAAGCCGTCCTAGTAATCAATAGGCGTCTGCTGCAGAAAGAAGAGGTGTCGGGTCCATCTGGGCTGTTCGAGTTCACCTGCAGACATGCTCTTTCCCAGGTGTGTGTGTGTGTGTGTGTGTGTGTGTGTGTGTGTGTGTGTGTGTGTGTGTGTGTGTGTGTGTGTGTGTGTGTGTGTGTGTGCGCTGCTCATATATTTCCCTCAATCTTGCTTAAGGAGGTGGAGAGAGCACATGAGACTTACACGCTGGTCAAACTGGATTAGAGGCAATTCACACAGTCCTCTATTCCCACCTGATTCTCGATTGGGAGAGGAGGGAAGTGCCAGAGAGATTTCATGCCTGAGACAGAGGAGTTACAGTTGCGTGTTCCCGATAGACAATCCTAACCAACACTCTCCTCCCAGCACATCTGAGAGAACTCAATCCCGCTGACACACGCTGACAGCGTGAAAATGGGAATCTGCCAGCAAAGCAGGGAGCTAACTGTAGCCCAAAATCGGCTAAACGCTCTCCCTTTTTTTCCACTTTCAGGGTGGGGGTGGGGGGGTTAAGAATGACAGCAGCTTTCAGTATGTAAGCCATATCTGTAGGCTGCTGCTGCACGATTGACACACAGGTTACAAAGGTCATATCAAATGCTTCAGCACGGTCTTGAATGAAACTTGCCGAGGGCTTTTAAAGGTATTTATTATCATTATCCCTTCTGGACATTTAACCATCATGGTCACTGCTGTCGGTCACGTATTGTCCCGATGTCCTCTTTGTATGTTTCTTTTTACTATGCCTGCCTCAGAAATAACCCCTCAGGGATAAATGAAGTGTTTTTTTTTTTAATTTGACACGGCTTGCAGAACCTCTGAAAGTAGGCATCCTTCACGTCTCGGATGATCAGTCATGATACAAGCCGTCATATTCCATTTACTGAACACAATGTGGCTACTGCTCCTGATCGAGGGCCACTCCATTCACGTCCATACAGGCTACGATGGAAAAAAGAAACACTCTTTCCACAGAAGTTACCAAGCACAAAAGAACAGTTTGACGAAGAGGGAGAAAATGCAATCAATACTAAATGTCTCTCTAAAACGCCTCAAAGAGCGAGGTTTGTCTGAGAGCATGGGCAGAGCAGAGGCCATGTCACAGTGTGCTGCTTGGCCTTGCCTGTGTTGCTGTTAAGCTCTACAGTCCTCTTAATCCTCACGAAACTCTCAAAAGGCAATGAAATAAAATTTAGAGTGGCAATTCAACACTTGCTAAACCAATAAACAGCGTGTTTCTTCTTTTTTTTCTGAAAGCACCTTAAAAAGAAAGTCAGAACCCATTCTTTAGGAAAGGCAACATGGTGCCACTTTATGGGATCTTGAGAGAGAAAATAGGCAATTGGCATATTAGCGTGAGGAGAAATTAAAAACAAATTGCAACCCAATGCATTGGCAGCAATTATATTTTAAGATTACGTGGGTCTTTTGTTTACTAGAAGGAGGTAAAGTGAAACAACCTCAACAACTAAACAAGAACATGCATTTGTAAGAAAAGGGTCGTGTGTCTACTCACCACAAAATGAACGTTGTTTGTTATTTCTGTTCAAGGCAGAAAAGATGTGACTGATATCTTTTCCACAGTTCACTAGGTTCAGTGTGTGTGTGTGTGTGTGTGTGTGTGTGTGTGTGTGTGTGTGTGTGTGTGTGTGTGTGTGTGTGTGAGTGAGAACGTTCATTTAAATGTGGGCTCAAAGCCTTATTAAGTGATATATATTCTCAATATGAGTTATGTCTCAGGCGGAATGAACACAGTTAAAGACATTTAGATGCAAAATTCTCTGGTAAACAGATTAGACTGCAGATTATGAGTATTTGTGTAAAAGCTATCCCTCTTTGTTGGTAGCACAATACCCAAATGCTAATAGGTGTTACACTGCAATCTATTCCATAACAGAAATAGCAAAAACCAACAAAAGACCTCCCACTTCCCTTTCAGACTGTATAATTTCAAAATCCGTCAGTTGAATGTGCTTCCATTTACATGCAGGAATTGTGTTGGCAATTTAAATCTTTTCCAAATTACAGCCCATTAGCAAAATCAGGGCTGAAAATAGGAGTCCAAGACATGGAAATGACCTCACGAGCACAGTTTGGAACATGCTCCTCGACATCTTTCCAAAAGAAGATAGGTGTGTGTGTGTGTGTGTGTGTGTGTGTTTTCAGGGGGTGAATGAAGACAGATACACAGAAGGAACAAGATTCAGAAGCCAAATAAGTAATGGGCTACTTACCGCAACTTTGCTCCCAGTTATCTGCATGCAGCGATCAGCGGAGAAGGTTAATGTGCAAAAAGACACAAACAGCACAATCATTAGTAGGCCAGAGAATCCTCTCCATTACACGTTGAGGCATTAGCGTAACTTGTGTGACATCACAAACACACTATACAAGAAAAATATATATAAGCCAACAAGAGAAAACCTATATAATTATGGGCACATACTGAAGATAATGTCTGTGTTTTGCAGCAGCAACTCGTTTACATTTTCAAAAAGACAGATGCATGAAAATGAGGAGAAATTAAAACAAGAATTTGTAAGACATGTACATGACAAATGTATTATCAATGCACCGCAACAACAACTGTGGAGGTGATGAATCGACATGTTTAGACATGGTAATTTTCAACACAAGGGATGAATTAATTGATTAACAGGGTAAAATGGAACCGACAGGCCGTTATAGATTCAGACTCATGTGCACACAGAGGCTGCAGAGGGGTTGGGCTGGTATATATATCAGCTGCCGTTAACGTTGGGCTTCAGGTGTCAACTCCGTGCGGCAGCGCTACCTTGAGCCCATGCAGTCAGCCCGATTCTTGGAGTTTAACCTTGTTATCTGTCAATAGTGCCGGGTAGCAGGAGTGTTTTTTATTACTGCAACTGTGGGCCTGTTGTTTCACAGACGGAGGGTGTCTGTCAGGCGGAGTAAATGTATGCTACACTGTGGCTGACAAGTCTTTCACTGCCACATGTTTCCGAGGAAAATGTACTTTGTTTTGCAGGAAGGTACAGGAAACAAAGTGGGTTCCTCGTTTGTTACCTCTTTCTTCTTTCTCTCCTTGTTTCATTCCCTCCCCCCCCGCCCCCCCCCCCCCCTCCCCTCCCCCTCCCCCTCCCCTCCCCCTCCCCCTCCACCTCCCTCCATCTCATCTAATCTCCCTTTCTATTTATTTTATTGTCACTCTCAAACTCTCCAAGTCTGTGGCCATTTTATGCTTGATTTCCCCTCTCCATCCCTCCACCAAGAGTTTATGACAGCCATAAAGTCGGTTTTACTCGTGCCACCAACCTGATCACGCACATACTACTTTCTAATATGTCTCCACATTTGCCTTTGCTCTCCAGTGAATGCAGCAGCTTGTCACTGTCTAACACTGGGAAGTATTTTTACCTGAACACTGCAGGCTAAACACCTTTGAAACGAGTCACATTGACGTAGCTCACAGCTTCCACAGATGTTGATGCCAACCACATTGGATACATATTTCTGAGTTTTGTTTCAGAGCAGCTTGACCAAATAAAAACAGACACTATCTTGAGTGTGCACTGAACAGTCAGGGAGGAGCTTGAGGGGGACAAGCACAGTTTCATTAACAGCAAGTGTGTATTTACAATAAAATGTAACACCGTATTCTCACTAAAACAAGGGCAAGAAGTATTCCTTTTCATACTAAGTACTGCTGAGGTATTACTAATCATATATGATATCTAAAATAAATCAAATAAAGACAGTTACTGTGCACAAGAGTATGCAATTTCTTCTCAACATACATGTAGCTGTTACCACCCTTTTTCTGGATGGATGTAAAAAATATAAACTAATTTCTCTAACACTTATGGTGAAGGGCCCGGGTGATCTGAGCAAATGTCAGCCCCCTGTTAAAAGAAGAGGGTGGCATCAATATTTGACTTTAATAGTGACACTGGACAATCCCCCTCACAAGTCCCCGCCATCACACCCTTCCTACATCTGAGACACAGCACGATTGACATGAAACAAGAAAATAATCATTGACAGTAAGTAAAGTACATTTCAGAGGAATAAGCAGTTGAATTAGATGTGGCAGTTTGAATGATGTTGGCACACATTTACAGCGAGGAGAAAGAACCAGAAATGAGTTGAGAGAGAGGAAGGCAACCGTTCATGCAAAGCTAACGGTGAAGGACGTTCACAGACACGCTCCTACGAAAGCAGAGCTGGTTTCCATTGAAACGCAGTTCAAATTCAATTGAGCAGGGTTAATGCACAATTCTCTTTCATTTGAAAGACATATTTCACAAAAGCAAACAAAGTAACAATGACCCATGTTTCCTTTTACCAATGATTTGAAGCTAGATGGCTGAATAGATGTAGCCTTTTTGTATCAACATACATAAAAGATGAGTATACATACAAGAAAGTTGTACATCGAGAAGGCAACCTCGAGCAGCTAATGCTATTCAACGAGGTTAAATGTTTCTTTTTTTTTTTGCTGCAGAACAAAATAAGGTTGCTTTATGTTGGGCACCAAAGCCCTTTGCTCAATTGAGCAGGTCTAAAGAGACACATGAGGAAAAGGCCACACATTACTCGGAGATTTCAGATTTAAGCTTTCGAAGCCTTTTAAGTCTGCGTGCTTTGCATTGGCTGTAAGTCACGAAGGAAACACGGCTGTCCAAATCTAAAAACACAAATTTGAGTATTATGTGGGTGTGGGGGAGCGTTTGACATTCATGAATTTCCAGCTTGTATCTCTGTGGCTACAGTGAAATGTAAAACTAGATACTCCTGGAAGAGTAGTATCAAAAATCACTCTCTTGTGAAATGTTCTACTGGGACCTTATAATGTCATCTACAAAGAAAAAAACAGGAAATTGAGATAAATGCGTGAAGCCCTTCCAAGTCCCAAAAACGGCACACTTACAATGCAGCGCACATCTTTGGTGGACAAAAGACTAACTCCCATTAACAGAGGAGCCACCACAACAAAACAAGACACCCCACATGATGCACCACGCCTACAGTCATCACCCTTTATGCAACATATTGTTATTTAGCCCACCCTGCATGCTCATTAGCAACCAAAAGCAACATATAGCCCCAGATAATACAGAAGAGAAATACATTTTAGTGGTGCTGTGGGGATTCTTTCACACATACAGGCTCGCACATGCAGAGGTGTATTGTGGGTGTAGTGTGACTGGACAAAAGCAAAAGCAGTCTCTTAAAAAGGGCAAAGCGATCACGAAACCTGCCTTACAGAGATGTATCTGATGTATCTGCAGAAAAACTGTACTGTACTGTAGTGTGAGATGATTGTGGGCTTCTGTTAAGTAGTTCTAGGAACCTAAAGCACACTATTTAAGAAACTACAGAGCACAGGATCAGTATGAGGCCGTTTTTTAGATCAGTCTTACAAGCTGCATGCTGGGATGCTCCGGCTTCATCGTTCCTCTGATGTCTCTCTTTACAAAAGGAACACAGGATATCAATGTAGTCTAAGACAGGAGTTACTTTTCACTAAATTACGTATGATGTAACTGAAGATATTATATTTAAAACAAATTAAAATATCTGCTAATACATTTTCACAGCACCAAAACATGGTTCAGTACGGCCCTGGATTATTTTATACTATTTAGGGTAGGTTGTTACATGTTTTTACTGAAATGCAGAACGAGCAGGATGTTTCTAAAAATGGCCTGCTCCAATGTGCGTTGTAGTTACTCAAATAAGAGTGAATAGTGTCTTTCACTACCAGGGAGATTTGGTGGCAGTGTCACATCTATTTATCATAATAATGCACAGAAGTGCGCTAAACTGTTAAACTCAGCTCAGTTGTCCTCTTGGTCACTTGTGTATTATCAGTAAATGCCTATTTATCTGTGCTTTAAAGTGCTCTAGTGTAACTGCGTGCACTTGCATGAATCTGTGTTTGTACACTCGACCATCCCCCCTTCCTTCACTCCTATTAAATGTGATAGCCGGGTGCTGACAGACATTACATTTTGTCCTCTGTCCTTTGCTACACGGATTGCGTTATTCATTTGAATAAAATATCAGCTCTCACAAAGCATAATGGGCCCTGTGAGCAATTCAATCATCTCGGATAATCGTCATTATCAATAATGCCAGTTAATTACCATAACAATGAAGACCGGTAATAAATGATGATGTCAAGAGAGAGCTACCAGGTTTGGGAAGCGATGGGGACAGAAATCACTTCTTTCCTTCTGTGCTTGAAGGAAATTGTTTCATCTCACAAGGCTGGCTACAAAATGTAAAAGAGGAAAAATGGATTGCATGAAGAAATCTGTTCAGTTTGTTTAGTTTACCTAGTTGTTAATTGTATACCATTCTAATTCATTGTATATACTGTGCATTTTTTTTTTTATTTTTTTTTTTTTATTATTCTATTTCTTCAACTGGATGAATAAAGTTTACATCTATCTATCTTTACTTTTCACTGCTGTTTTTGGACAATGGGCATCTTAAATCTAACCCTACATGCCATAATGTAGCATACAGTATTCATACACATCATAGGGTCATGTTGAACATAAAATACTTGCTTTTCTTCATTTTTGTAATTGATTTGTTTCCTTTTTCGCTTTAATACTGCTGTTGAACCAAGAGGTTGTCTGAACTTTATTTTTATACTCGATAAGCAAATGATGCGGCAGGGCGCCACCACCACCACCACCAAACTCCCATGCAAGTACACAACTGAGGCAATCAACAATCTGCATGCAAGCGCCTGATTGGACAAGCACTGACCATCGAACTAGCATTGAGTGAGTGAGTGACAACAACACATTTCTGATAATCTGCAACAGCAAATTGCTGCACAGTCAAAATTCAAAATCAAAGATGTGGGACTGAAGCACTAAGAGAGAGAGAGAGAGAGAGAGAGAGAGAGAGAAAGAGAGAGAGAGAGAGAAAGAAAGAGAAAGAGAGAGAGAGAGAGAGAGAAGAGAGAGAGAGAGAGAGAGAGAGAGGGGTGAGAGTGTGCAAGATGACAAGGCAAGCCATGAAGCAGAGGGTGAGGTTAAACTCATTCCGGTGAGGGTGTCACGATACTTCAGCTCATCCACTACAATTATACAGCACACGCTCTTCAGTCTACAGAGGCGGAGGTTAACTCTCACTTACAGATTTGGCAGTAGCTGAGATGTACTGGACCACCATCTCGCGTTTGGTGCTTAAATCTTTTCCACGCAGCGGGGCTTTGCGTTCCTCATTCAGGTTCATGTCCTCCTAGAGACACACGAGACAATGAGAAGAAGTGTTATGTGTGTAATCGTAGATGCTACTCCAATCTAGTACCTAGTACAGCACATTTATGGTGAATGCTGAGGAGTTGTACAACATAAAACACTAGAAAAAACCACTGGTCTGACTGAGAAAATTAGAAAGAGAATGGTGTGAAAACATACAGAAGTTGGACACTTAAACCGAAAAGAACAGAATAAAAATAACACTGAGCCATATTATTTACAGCACAATAGTTTCACGAGCAAGAAGAAATACCTTGAACCGACCATCAATTATACTTTTAGTTCCACGACAGCCCTTTTACATCAGATCCTGCTCTTCTACAGGTAAAAGCATTTATTTCCCATCTGTATGTGTCTTTGTCAAAATCCTGAGGTTCAGCAACGGGAACTACTGTCAGTAATAATTAGTCCTTGAAACGAAAGTAGTACGGCTACAGCGACAGAAACTGTTCGACCCAACTCCGAACAACAGAGCAGAAAATCAAACAGCGCTGCTTCTATTGAGGCCATGCAATCACATCTGATAGGCTAGATAGGCAGTATATGTGTGTTATTGGGAGTATTATCTTTGTGCTCCTTTAATTCTGCATCACAAAAGAGGTCTTTCATGTGAGAGACATCAGGGGATGGAGCGAAGGCCGGACAGAGCACTAAAAGCTAGGGAATGACATGATGATTAGAATGGAGGGGGATGTTTATCAGACGTACTCTCTCACAAAGAGACGGATAGAAGAAAACATTCTCCTCAGGGTTTCAGGATAGCGAGCCTTAAGTTGTGGAGCCATGCTGCCCTCTGCTGGGGAGCGCAGAAAAGAAAAATCACGTGTCCTTTTTGTTTGGTCGATCTGATTTGGCAGTTGTTGTCCTCCATCCGACTGAATGTAAAATTCACCTGATGAATTAAGCGTTTCTAAACGAGGACGTTTTAATGCAGCGGTTTGGATTTCTGACTCAAGCTATTTAGCTTCATTTGCTGGTGGAGCACGGACAGGAATCCCATCCAGGGGCACCGTGACCTAAATTCCTCCTACTACATGTTCTCTAGTAAATATCCTCTGAGCGGGAAAAAAAAAAAAGTAAAATACCGTAAGATTCCTTTTCGTACAGAGGGTAAAAATGTGGCTGAAAGTTTTTGCAATTGGCAGTTTTTTTTCACTGAAGGAAACCAGCAGGTTTTTTTAATTAATCTTTGAACCCTGCTAATCTTTCTGCTTAATTGGCATTCAATAAACGAGGCATAATGTGGCGGGGCGAGTACGCTGTAGAAGGGGAAGGAGGAGCGGGCCAGCGGGACGCTTGTCAGGGGGCATAGTGGAGGAATGAGCCCTCCATGTTTCGTCTCCAAAATGATTAATGCTCTTTTATTAATTATACCCTCACGGGCTACATAAAGAATCCCAGAGTATCTTTGACTATGCTGCTGGTGTAGAACGGAAATGATAGGATTTGAGCTTGTATTAATGATGGTGGAGTTACCAAGAAATATCTCATTTTGCAACACTTGGCAAAAGAAGCATCATGGACTCCATGAATAGGTTTGTGCCGATTGGTGATTGGATTGTATATATTGGCAAATGATGGAATTATCAAATTGTTTTTTCTGGGGATTTTAACTAACATAGCAAACTATCAAAACAATGTTATGAATGACACTCGAAGCTTCTAAATATTTGATACAGCCCTAGTTATGGTCAGATATGAGTTGAATAAATTAACTTACAATTAACTTATCAAAGATAAGTGAATTGATACTGTGATTTTGTCGCACAAAGCACAGACACGCAGACTTTTAAAGGGAGGAGTTGTTTCTTGACTAACCACGATTGGACAATATGAAAAAAGAAATGATCGCCCGACACCCAATCGTGAACACTGTCCATGCCAGCGGACTGCCATACCGTATATGTATACACAGTGCAGTCCATAGTTATAAGACAGTGATAGATTGTTTTCAATTCTCTTCACTCTGTACTCTGCACATTGGATTTAAAATCAAACAATGGCTGAGATTAATGAGCTGACCTACACCTTAACGGTGACATATTAAGCATACTCATAATTGGACTTGTAGCGCCTTGGTGAGTATATACCCCCCCCCCCCCCCCCCCCTAAGATTTAAGACGATCAACACATTGATCATAAATACAGCCAAAGCAACCTTGTTCTTGACTGGCCATGTTAGCCAATCCAAATGAGCAGGTGTTTCACTTACTAAAGACCTGCCTCCAAAATAAGCAGTAAGTGAAGATGGCTGCGTGACAGGCCCGGCGACGCATCAGTAGCAAGATAGCAAATCACAGAAAAGAGCAATTAATGACTATCATCAAATATGTCTGAGCCTGAAATGGATCTGAGGAGTCACGTCTCTGAGGAAAAGTGGATCCAAGAAAAGTAGAGGACGTGTAAAAATGTGTTGCTTCCACTGTGACGAAGCGATTATTTTGTCCACTACCCTCAAGTCTGATCCATCTGTGTGCAAGGGCACACACAGTAACTCTCCTGTGGGCTGGATTTTAATGTCCTGGTGCAGAGTGTAACTGCTGAGGGATCACATAGGAGCTTATTACTATGGGGTGTACATCCTGACAATGGTGCATAGAGTCACATAAAACCTGAAACTAGCCACAGCAGCACTGCAACAGGACATTCCTCTTCCACTGTTCCTCTGTCTCTGCGAGCACCAGACACTACTCTTAACATAAGCAGACACTCTCTGAAGAATGGTAACAGAGACAAATAGGCACTGGAATCAATTCAATTCAATCAATCCTAAGTAAGGATGTTAAGCTCTTGGGGGGAGTTTCATGCTGACAGACAAGTAAAAGCATAATTTGGGTAATAATTGCCATGACTGTTAATGGCCACATCAGCACGGATGTCTACAATTGCCAATATGTGGCAACTAATGACACAAAGTCACACCATCAGGGAGATTTTTTTGTCTGGATGGAGAGGACAAGTTCACGTACCCGAGATCCTCAGATCCCACTTCTGCTTTCCGTTAATGGTTCTTTTTACAGACAATACAGAGTTGAACCGATGATGAAAGGCGTTTGCATGAAACCAAAGTTTAGTTTAAAGGTCTTACAGTTTGTTGAATGCTGATTAAATTTGTTCACAAATTGTTTTTTGTGTGCTACTCTGTTCCTACTCCATTTCCTCAGCGGATTCACTGCTGCGCATTGAGATGAAGGGCTCCGAACTCCATCTGAACACATCTTGGGCAGACTAACAACAGGACACAAAGTAAAGACAGACACTGCACCCTTCTAAAAGGCTGAAAACGTTTTTTTTTCATGCATTTCCACTGCTGTAGTTTTATGAATATACTTCTGCTAGAAAGAGTTCATTTGGTTTTCCTCCCAGCTGAGTGTTCCTTCCTACATTTTTCGCAGATCCCTTTGATGACCTTTCAGTAATAGGGTATGTGCTGTTTAGGCTTTGAGATACAAAGCGCAATGTGTAAACCACTTTCCGGAGAAAAATATTTTCACTTCCCTCTAGTCATTAATGCACAGCAGGTGGTCTCACAAATATGGCATGGGTCATCCCTCCGTTTGAAGCAAGCTACACATCTGAGGCTGCGGCATGTAGCTCCATAAAAACAGTCAATAACAGAATGGGTGTAAAGACAACGGAGAGCTAAAATGTGTCTGTGTCACATGAAAAGAGACAGAGAGATGACAAAGACAGATAGATGGTGAAGAGAAGCTATACTCGCATCAAAAGAAACTACCAGACACTTTCATTCCAGTGTTTGCTGCATCAAAGCAGAAAAGTTTACAGTAAAGTCCACAGAGCAAATAGTGGTGGCTTCGAACGTACATAAGTAAATAACCCTTTTCTTTTTCACTACTAATTATACTTTCCAACCTGAAGTGTCAAGGCCTGTCAAATGTCAGACCAGCAACATGGCTTCTGTGTCATCTGTCACTGAGCAAATTGAAGCCTGGGTTTAATGTCACGCCGCTGTGAGCACAAACATAGTAATTGAGAGGTGAACTGAGTGACAGGGATGAGCATCCAGGCAAGAAAACACTGAGCAGTAGCCTGATGAAAACCAGGAGCCCTGGTCGCTTCTCTCTGGCCCTGGCAATAAAGACCATTGTATGAGGAGAAAAAAAAGGAAAGTCAGGCACCGTACCGCGCACACGTACACACTCAAGAGGCATTACACCACAATAGTACACACAACCTATGCAATGAAGCCAGAGTAATTCAGCTCCCCCACTTCAAAGAGATGGGCTGAAAGCTTTTTGTTAGATTTCAATCCTTCAGTACATTAAGTCAAAAATGCATTTCAATGGAGAAAATCATAAGTGTGACAGAGCTTTGACCCCACAGATGTGTGCCAAGTGAATTTCAAAGTTTCGTGTTCTTCTGACGGTGTCCTCGGGAATACGTAGGTGGAACCCCGGCATCACAAAAGCTTAACATCTGAACACCGCATGCATTTATCTTTACTAAAAATACTGCACTGTACTACCGCAAGTCTATTTTGGATGTTGTTTGGCATCGTATATCCTTCGAGATTGCAACTAAGAATCGCATATTTATGAATATAGTTCACACATTTGACCTAAAGTCAGGGTTTCATGTCACCATGGGAGTTAAGTGCGCCGCTTTCTGGATACGCAGCTACACGACAGTTGTGTGTGCCATCGCTCGGGTATTGATTTGCGGGGGCTTTAACACATTATTTACATCATTCCACAAAACCTCTGCAGTTACATCAGTGGTTCTCAATTGTACATTGGGATATTAAGCCCTGATGGTTTTCTAACCTGTCATAGTTAAAGGGGAAAGAAAATGACACTTTTCAACATTATCTCTATAAATCTACAGATGGAAGTTCATGCCTGTGTCTGATCACAGCACTGTACGTTTGTGTGATTAAAATCACAAATCCCATGAGCTTAGTTGTTTACATGTTTACATGCAAACTATTACTGGGTGTTAGATTATTTATGTATGCGGATGTTAAGATCAGATCCTGGTTTCAGATCTAATGCTGTGACACACTTGAACTTGTTCATTTAGTTATGAGAACTGTAACCAAGATATCTTGATTGGAGAATTCTATCAGTAAAAATGATTTAGTATAATTAAAGGATGCATTGAAACGCATTCATTGTCATGGTTCCTTTCAAAGATTTGTTCTCAAAACAACGTTATCAGCATTAGATCTGTGGGTAATATAGGGATATAATACACGACAGCGTGTTTCTCTACTTGTGTGCCTCTTTGTGCCGATTTATTCATCAATTTAAAATTGAACGATAGCGTGCGCAGTATTCATTATTGTGTGGCAGCTGTAATAAAACTGATGTGAAGTGTTACAAATGGAAACAAAATACAATGCTCACCATCATCTTCTCGAAGAGGTCATTGATCTCCTTTTCCGAGAGGTTCAAGGAGCGGTCGTCGAAGAGGGGCTGTGGAACTGGCAGCTCGGTTTGGGTCGTGAGGGGATCTGTTGGGTGCTGTATAAGCGGCTTCTCCTTCTCCTTCTTCATCCCTGTTTTCCTGAAACTGGTAAGGCGATCACGCTGAAAGAAAACAGAATGTTTGATATATGAAAAATATGGCACCGCTAAAAATCCACTTTAGACTAGGACAAGTATAAGGCTCGCTGGTTTATGGTTATTGCTGATTTTCACTGGAAAAACTGCCTGTAACACAAATTTCATGTTCCCCAAACATCAAAGAATTGTTCCGTTTCCTGCTCCCTACGATTTACAGTAAACAGGATCCTCTAACGGCGAGGAGAGCTCTAAAAGTAGGGAATAAAATGCAAAAGAGCTGCAGATTTTTGTTGACATCCCAACAGCAATCGATGACTGAAATGCCTGCTGCGTATTCTGTCCATACATGCCACACGTTGTTTACGTTCATAAGGACATGTTCACTTCATAATAATAATTGTGGGGGAGTGGCTTTGGAGAGAGGCCTGAAGGGACGGGCTGTCGATGTTGACGACTTGGCGACTTTCTTGCTAGATTTAGCAACTTTTGGAGCGAGTGCTGCTCGCTACTTTAATTGGAAAAGAGTTGGCAACGTTGGGCTGGGTTGGATTATTTCAAGAATCTAACTATTGCTATTACCAACCCTTGCTTTAAAGCGATGCTTCTCAAAGTCGGGCAAAATCATCTGCTCATAATCATTAAATTGTGCTGTGTCATTAAAAAGTGCTTTTCTACAGATGGGAGCCATTTGTACCAATAAAAGAAGAATATTGTGTCCATTCCTCCCACCCATGCTAGCTTTGGGTCAATAGAAAGTCTGACTTGATTGTGACACAGCAACAAGTTGTTGTTTTTTCAAGTTGAAGCACTAATTGAAAGTCAGCTTTAGACGGGTAAGTTTAGAAATCCGGTTTTATTATGCCGGTGTTCCTACTGTCCATTACCAACGATTAACAACATTGCCATAGAATAAAGAAAAATAGCAACAACGAATCTTGCTACTATTACATCCTTCCTCACTTATGGGGTGTTTAAGATGTTAGGCCATGTTGTTGCCTAATTTAAAAGGTTCACTCTTTCGTGTCTTCTTCGTTACTATTTGGCCAGAGGGTGGCGATAGAGGAACGACCCCTGTGGCAAGCCACCATCGAGAGTTTTGGTTATTTTGTGGTCTGCAATTTACATCTGCAATTTGCCCATCAAATGGCACGTCAACATCCCTGACCAAAAGCGTTGCACCAACAAATGGACCGACATTGCCACCTCTGGAACCTTGTGTGAGGATAAAAACAATAAAAAGCTAAACTACTGAATGTTTATGCAGTGAATATTTCTAATCCATTTTGAAATACAGATACAATTTATTCCATACTAGTGGTATTTGACATAGCATACAGCATGACATTCATCGGGACTTTACTTACCATCACACCTGTAGGATTACCTGGTTACTGCTCAGTGTTGCACACAATAACTTATGCTCCCTGTGATGACACCAGTGAGGTTCCGTTGAGTTTACTTTCAATATTCATCAGTTTAGACTATTCTACTGAATGCAGTATAGTAACGTTTAGTGTGAAAGCAGACGAAGTACATGAAACACATGCAACCAGTCAATGTTAGTTTTATTTAGTCAAGTGGAATGGGAAGAACATGCTGGATGAATGGACACATGTAAATGAAATGGAAAGACAAACATGACACGATGACACACATGATGTCAAGACTCTTGTTTGCTGAAATATTACTGGATGGATCAAACATGCTGAGTGCCAACACAAAAACAGCACGAGCTTCTAAGTTTCAAAGTTAGGCTATTTGTTAACTATGGGTATTAAAAAGGCCCCGGGCAGAGGCATCTAATCGGAAGTGCAACTGATAATTGCACACTAAATGATCTATGAGCTGCTTATAAAAGTCTAGATGCTATGGGCAGAATTTTGTTCATTATGAAAAATGTAAGACACTTGTGGTGTCAAATAATAACACCATAAAAATCTTTTATTTACACCACATTACGGAGGACAAGCAAAACAATAAGTGAGGCAGGATTAAGTGTAGCCTTTTTATTGTAACCTTACATGTATCTTATCCTCAGTGTTGTGTTTAGTTATAATGTTAATTGAACTTCTGGCACATTTGAAACCATCCACATATTTCAGTAATACGTCCCATGCAGAGGTGACATAACACGAGATGATGCAAAACAAAACTAGTCACACCAAAGTTAAACCGGTCACCTTACCATATCATCAGCCAATGTTTTTATGTGTATGTTCTGTTGGAGGGAGGGCACAGTGTGAAAAACAAGATCCAACAGAAAATGACAACCCCGCAAACTGCACAGTATGTATCCCATCGGAGGTGCTCACACATGTCCAGTGTCCTCTGGTTACCGTCTCATTGTCCTCTCACGATCCAAATCGAGTTTCCAATAAACACACTTGTTTACACCAGAGTAGACATAAAGGATATGGAGCTAAATATCTTAGATCCACAGCTAGTTTTGTCGTTTTCCAATGAGGGTATGAGCAGGACACTAAACATGTGTAGGATGCGACAATACTTGATGATCCCAAATAAAAGAGTTTAAATGTATGTAAATGTGTGTCCAAGAGTGAACATCCCAAACACACACATACACACACTTAAAAAGACACATACCAAACGAATATATAAAAAGAGACTTTTTAGGGAGCCTAAAATCCCACAGCCGTGGACGTAATGAGCACACTCTCTCACAGCACTATTTGAAAATGTGAAAGTTAGTGCTGCTGACTTTTCAGTTTGGTGTATCCCTAAAATAATACACTTTCGCAAGGCAATATGTCACAGCCTGGCAGAGTCGACCACCAAAGACTTTATTTTATCTCTGTTTGTTCTAAAGAGCATCTCTCGCAGTGACAGTGGCCCAACTGAATCATTCTTGTTCACCAACTGCAGTTATAAACTCCAGACAAAGAAATTCCCAACTTTTCAACTGTCTGTGCTTTGCTTGCAAATCAAATCTTTCCACAAAAAAAAAAGAAATCGCCTCAAAATTGACAATACAACTTCTCTTTCGCTACAGATGTTTATCTTCATCTCAGACACAATAAGACGGGCTACTGCCAAAAGGGACAGCCGTTTGAAGACACACCTCAATAGGGAAGCAGAAGCAACACTGCCATATGCTGTGGCGCTAGGCTGTGAAGCGCTAATGAGTAGGGAGATGTGGGGTGGTGATGGCCATAAAGCCTGCCTCCAGCCGAAGATTTCTCCACTATTGTAATCAGGAAACCACTGATGCCGGGGCAAGCAAACAGATTGGCTCTAACCTGCACCTCTCTCTGTGCATCTTCATCAGCTGTCGCTGTGGGCGTCGCTGAGCGGGCACTCAAACTGCCATATCTATCACGAGCTTCGTCTGCAACCGCTGATCAACAGTTGGGAGATAAAGCTAAAAAAAAAACACAAAGCTCCAGTTTCTATGCGCAGGCATCATGTGTTGTCCAAGCTGTTATTACAAGTCAGGATGACAAATAAGTCATATTCTTGTGGCATTATGCAAAAAAGAAGAGGGGGGCGGGGGGGGGGGGTTCTGCCTGAGATGTCCAGGTATTCGTTTCACTGTCATTCGTTGCCTTTGGATTAGCTGCTCAACTTCTCACAGGATCAGTGAAGCTGAGGATTTGACCTGGGCAACAACTTTTTCCCACTTCCAACTCAGAGAGCATGTATCATTAAGCCCAGCGTTCTCTTGAAGTCTAAAACTGCATGAAACAATAGCTAATTTTCAAATGGAGTGCTTAAACATTTTCTAATCAATTTAACAACAATCAAACCACTGTTTGGTTAATTGCCTTGACTTGAGGGCCTTTCCTTGCCCATTATCTTGGCAACATCGCAACAATGCAATTTAACATCTAACAATTAAGCTTGCATGTCCTCTGGGCTTCTCCCGCTTATTAAAGTAAACTTTTTCATCATAATAAATGTTTATTACCAAACACATATTCCTCTAAATAACCTAATCAAATTAGCTCTGGGTCCCTCCTTAATCAAATATTATTATGACTCCATGCAGATCTTTAAAAATGAAAACACAGAGCAATATCCCAGAACTTAAGAGTCAATTTGGGGACACAGAGGCATACCAGTATGCACATTTCACACAATACCTTTTTAAATTAATATTATAAACTCTAATTAATGTTAATATTGCGTTAACTCATTTAGATAATAGCCTTTCATTTATCTCAGCTTCATTAGGTGTCACAAACAAGATGGACAAAGGACAAACTTTGTTTCTAATTGGCCACCATCGCGCAGCTTTTAAATAGCAACGCCTGTTATTCCCAACCAATTTAACCAGACCATCTGTATGATGTCATTTTAACTCACTCACTGGAACTATCACTATAAAATCAGTAGCCACGATGCCTCTGTAAAACGAGTTTAGAAGGAAATTAGGTTTTACTTTAATTAGTTCTAATAATACCAGAGGATTACTGGGAGTTGGCAGTGAGGACTATAATGCAATGGGCTTGTTAACAGTTCTTGGCAACTTCATAAAACTATCTTGTGTCCCTGTTTAATCAACTGCTTGGTTCAGCTACAGGCAATGGGGGGGGGGGGGGGGGGGGGGGGGTGGTAAGCAGCACTCACACCCTTTTTTTCCAATGTGACAAAAAAAAAAAAAGTCACGTTTCCTGAAAAGGAAAAGAAAAAACAAACTTCCCAATGCTGAGGACCGAGCTGTGAGAAATGCAGGAAAATTGTGCAAATTTTATAATTACCCTTGTACACTTCGTACATTTCTCGCACCACGTTAGGTGTTCATTTGTTTCATCAACTCCAAGGCTATTTGTTGCTTATTCAGAAGGTAACAATTATAAACATACTACACTACCGAATACCTAATAGGCACATTTCCCTTTCCCTCTCTATTGTATTCAGTGGAGTAAAGCGCATCTCATCGCTGCAAACATCAAGGATTCAGGGCAGGAGGACTGACGCTGCATTGAAGGCATCTTAAAGACACTGCTCAGAACCGTGAGGCAATATACTATTATTAACTCATCAGAAGCAACAGGGATTGACATAAGAGAGCTGTTAGAGACAGACGCTTACTGCACTTTACACCCAACAACAACAACAACAAAAGACATGAAGAGCTACTTGCACAATGAATCGTCGAGATGTCTTTACTCAAAAGGAAAGCATAGTATCAACTCGCCAGAAGAACGGGAACAGACAAAGTATACAACGCGTCATTATAACAAAGTAGACACGTAAAATACTGTAATTCAGCCTGTTAATCTGCAGCGCACTCTGTCAGTGTTACTGATCTTGATTTAAAGTGTCCTCGAAAGACATTAAATAGTGTTGATGCATAATGTGCAATGTGAAGATGAAACGTGTGACAGAAACTCAGTCAGGAGAAAAGAAACATGAGGGAACCCCTACATCAACAATGTACAGTCTGGCTTATTCTGATGTTAATTCTACCAATACAACACTGCAGTGTGGACTTCTTTTTTAGTTATATGCATTACTTCAGTAGCTCATTTGCAATTAAACTAAATTCTCCTATTGTGACAACAAAACCAAGAGGTGGAGGAGTTAACTCCAGATGAAGCACACAACATGGGGGGGACTACCGTTTTTGTTCCAACAGTTGCTCGGAAAACTTGGGTTTGCCAATTTGCCACAGCTTGTAAACATTACAGCACCCTGAAGCCCAGTAACACAGTGTAAAGCATACAGGATGCAGAGACGCATACAATGATCACCTTACACTCCTAAAGCTCTGTTAAAGCAGAGATCTACCAGTCGGCAGAATGAACAGAAGCGATGATACATTTGGAAAAATGAATCGTCATCCTCAAAACTCACAGCACGGCTTGAATACAAAAATATATATAAATGTAAAGAAAATATGACTGCAAGTGAATCTGATACACACTGGCTACAGTCTGTACACAAACTTCTACAGGAGGGACAGCTCATACACGTTTGTACCGGTTACCAAATGACAGATAAGATACACATTTAAGATGTTCTTGTTCTGAGTGTCTCTAAATTGGGTTGTTGCTCCTTGACATTTCATCAAGGTGCTCCAGAGCGCTAACTAGAAAAAGGTGTCCAGAGCCCTGACAAATGCATATATACCTGATTACAGACTTGACCACACAGATAAACCATTATCTACAGATTCTATTATTAGAACGGGGTATTATGTGAAGGAAACCAAAAAGCTGTTTTTTACACTGAAGAACAACTGAGCTCCAAACTGAGGAAGGCTAACTTGTAACTTACAGACTAATGTTCAGTAGTCAGAGCCATACAAATCTGAATAACATAATTTGTCTTTGTGTAATCAGATGTACAGCATATATCCAATATCATGCTCGATGTTGGGGGAGTGGCATCAGAGAGCCCCAAATACCAACCGAGTAACTGAATTAGACATGGTCTCAATAAATCTCTTTGTCTAAATTAATCTTATTACAAAGTCTTCTCATTGGCTGCTTGTAAACTCAGAGAGTTAGTGCACTGCACAGCCTGCGCTGCTACGAAAAGATTTATGGAAGCATGAAAGATAAAATTCATTAAATTAATCTTTATGTTTGCACTCTAAGTGCGCTGTTTTCAAGCAGAGCAGAGAAGAGGGGGAAAGAGCAGCAAAGACGCACTAAAGCTGCCTTCAAAAGGAAACTGTGAGCTCGTGGTTACGACACGGGAACTCACGTGCACAATGAGCGTGGCGTTGAAATGCTTAAGTGCTGCTGGGCGACGGCAATATCAGCGTTACTGTCAGCATCTAGAAGTCATAGAGGCTAAAAATGTTGCAAGCTGGCAAAGCGGGTAAGCTAATGTAAAGGCATAATGACAGAGGTAGAGGATGAGGCTGCTGTGAATATCAACATTTTCCACAGACATATTACTAAATTACAAAGAGTTTAAGCACCACTAACATGTCTTCCATGGCCTCCAAATCAGGTTTTTTTTTACACTGTCAGCAAACATGTCACAACTCGTGAACTTTGAGCATTTAACAAAATATCCACTTACGGGGGAGGGGGGGTGTTATATGGACTCTTCTTGTTACCACAGTACACACGAGCCAATTTGAAGGCAGCATAAGACCTTATTTACATCTGGCATTTCCTGTGACATATATCCAAACTATATTTGGCGAGCCTTTATCCATTAAGAATATATATGTACCAATAAAACTGACTTCGGCAGCCAGGTAGAAATGCAAAATAGTGTTTTTTCGCTCACAAATAATTCTTCCAGAACGTTAAATGACAGTAAACATCTGTTTCATCTGCGACACAGCCTTGAGTCTCATTTTTATTCCAACTTTGGTAGATGTGCTCATTTCGCCAGCTCTAGGGTCTGTTCCAAGAAAGTGCTTCTGTGAGGTGTCTGAATAACTTTCCAGAGTTAAATCCTCAACATTTTTATGCTTCTGAATTTTGCTCGACAAAACTGAGATAATTGAGGAAACCTGCTGCGTGGAACAGGGTTCCGCTCAGTTGACAACACAACAGCAGGCCAGGGATGTACATTGTTAATAAACGATTGAAAACAACAATGTATTATCCCACTGGTTCACATAAAACCTATCCATATAAATGCGTTTCTATTTGCATGGTGGCAACAAAATGATGACATAGTCACGATGCAATCAATCTTTCCTAAAGCACCAGCGAGGTTATATTGCCGCTAATCAGGTATCCGACGTATGAGGGCATATAAAAGTTGTCCAAATGATGGGCTGCACCATATTGGAAAGAAATTGATATTGCAAGATTTTTTTTTCAGCAATGTATATTGTGATATGATAAATACCCGAATATTCACCGTCACTGTTTAGGTATAAAAATATTCCCTTCGTTGAAATGTACACTACCGTTCAAAAGTTTGGGGTCACCCAGACATTTCGTGTCAATTTTCAGTTTCTTCGCAATTTCTCGCATGGAATAGCTTCATTTCTAAGAACAAGAATAGACTGGCGAGTTTCACATGAAAGTTCTCTTTTTCGGGCCATGTTGAGAGTATAATCGAACCCACAAATGTGATGCTCCAGATACTCAACTAGCTCAAAGGAAGGCCAGTTTTATAGCTTCTCTCACCAGCATAACTGTTTTCAAGGGTTTTCTAATCATCAATTAGTCTTCTAAGGCGATTAGCAAACACAATGTACCATTAGAACACTGGAGTGATAGTTGCTGGAAATGGGCCTCTATACACCTATGTAGATATTTCATTAAAAACCAGACGTTTCCACCTAGAATAGTCATTAACCACATTAACAATGTATAGAGTGTATTTCTGATTAATTTAATGTTATCTTCATTGAAAGAAACAGTGCTTTTCTTTGAGAAATAAGGACATTTCTAAGTGACCCCAAACTTTTGAACGGTAGTGTAAGTTTATTTTGCTTCATTATCAGACACAACAACTTGCCGCTCGCACGCAGTGCATCCTGGTACATGTAGGCACAGCTAGCCAACTCCGCAGCAGGACAGATCAGCTTTCTCAGTCAATATAGCACTCACTGGGGATTGTTTTGATTGACAACATTTACTATCATCACGGATTGGACATCCACATAAACGGTGGAACATTTTCCCTTTAATTTGTCGACATTGCACATCCCGCGATGAGACAGTTGCGCACGGACACATCACAACGTTGACGCTGAAATGATTTATCACGCAGCCCTCGCCTCCAAATCAGAAATGTTGATGTCAAAACTTCTGATCAAACTGTCATTTTAAAAACAAGGAGTCCCATTGGAGCTGCTTCTACCTGCAATTAAAATGAAGACATCCACATCCAAACTCCTCCGTCTGTGAGTCAGTCACCACAAATGGGAGTAAAACAGAGAGGAGTTGTGAGTGGATTCAGAGTTCTAAAACAGCACACAAGGTACACAGTGGTATAACTGCAGGCAGTGCCACAAGCATAGGCATGTGGCAAGCTAACACACAGACAAGGGACACAGCCTCTTATCCTGGCGCAGTCAAATCTATCAAACACAAACACCATAATCGCACACTTGTTCTCTCTGGAAACGGGATCAGAAGCAATTTAATCAAGCACAGGATGTCAAGTTATTCTAAATAAATAAATTAAAGTCCTGACAGATTCCGTCTTTACTTTCACTTGTTTATTCCAAAAAAAGTTCCGAGAACTTTTCAGAACATGTCATTAAATTGAAAAAAAGGAAAACAATAAAGAATGCGCTGGGTTTCTGTGAGAGCTGGAGTGCCTTTAAAAGGGCACGGCTCTGTGGCGGCCTTATTATTTCAGGAGAGTGCTGGTCCTGTTTACAGTTTCCTAAAACAGCAACTATTGAAAAGGGGACGAACACAAAAGCCAGTCGAGCTCGTTTTTGAATGGCACCACACTGGCCGGCCGGACCATGTGACTGCACACTAGCACAGCGCTGCCCTCAGGTTATCGCTGAGGGGTTGGCATGATATGCAGCCATTACAAAGGTTGAGCTTAGTCAGAAAGATTGGTAATGTCGGTATGTAGAGATATCCTTAAATTGTTTGGTGACATCACAGAGAAATGTCATTTATATTTACAGACTGTTGTGCAAAGACTATTAGTGCTATTACAGCCACTTTATGGTGTCACGATTACTATTTGAACCTATTTTAGCTGCTATTTGAAGTTAAGCTATTATTGTACATTGCTCACAGGAATTCAACAATTGCTTGCATGTGCAAAAACATGTGAACGTATGACCTCTGTAAGCTGTTTTCTGATGATAACTGGAGTGCTTGCTTGCTTGTTTTTGTAAAAACAGTAAAATTCCAGTAATTCCTTTTGCATTCCTCACTGATTATGGCTGTCACATACCTCTGTGATACTAAATTGTGAGTCTTTTAAGAAAAGATGACTCACGGCGTTCCAATGTCGAGCCTTTTTTTCATCAGACATGTACAACGCGGTGCATCAAGTCCACTCTGTCAGACAGTTAGTCGTGCTCATGCATTGACCTCTTTTCACGGTGTCCCACATTACACCAACAGATTTACTCAAACAAATCAATTTTTTTATAATTGAATGATTAAATTCTCCAGTTGAAATACTACGAGCGTGATCTATTCTCTCCATATACTGCTAGGAAGACTTGCATCTAAGCACATGCTTCTTTGGTCCTGTTGTATTGCACTGTGTATCACAGCAAATGTCACATTCTGTCTCACATTTCAAACCGCCACTGATTTAAAAAAAGTGTGAATAGAGCTGTCAACTTACACTGATTGATAGTAAACTAAAGCAGGACAGTGACAGTGACAGATACCTCCTCTCATCAGAGAGGGAAGCATTGCAATCCTTCAATATCATACAAGTGGAAGAGCTCGGTCATCCCGGCCTACATCAGACTCTGCAGTAGCTCAGACAAAACACAGTCTACCACTCTTGAATCATCTTAACTACTGTGCGCAACTCTGACCAAACCCAAAGTTAATTAATGTATTGTTACAAAGATAGAACTTGATGCTCAAGTTATGTCTTATGCAGTTGTTTTTTTTAATATATATATATATATGTAACTGAGGCAGACAAATAAATGTCCCATTCTTAAGTCCTGGATCTCGTGTCAGAGGGTGACATTAGAGCAGTAAGTCTGTCGGTTTCTTCCACTGTGTGACTAAAGCATTCTTCACCACTTCCTCTCTCCAGCTTCCTGCATGGCAATAAAACGCTCACATGTGGTCCGTTTCCTGCCTTTACTCACACGTCTCCCGAACACAGTGGCGGTTACATTCGATCAATAATACATAAAGTCAAAATGTAAAAAAAAAAAAGAAAAATAATAAGTAAGACTACAGAACAGAAACTTTTTGAGGTTGGCCAAGCAGGAGATATGTAGAACACCCTCATGTGTGTGACGAGCTGACAACCTGTACCAACCGCACGCTAACATGACCTAAAAATGATCCCTGAGGTTTCTCCGAAGCTCATGCATCAAAGCATCAAAGGCTTCAAATGCCACAGCTTCCAACAGCAACTGAAGAGTGAGCCATTTAACATGATTCTCAATGTAACACTGTCAAAATGTCAAAAACATGAAGGTTAACAACACCGTTGGCGTGGCACAACACTTCATTCTGACACAAAAATATACTACTTTCAAATGTGGGCTCTGGCCTAACATGTAGCAGAGCTGAGAGAATCATAAATCCTAGTTGTTCCTGGTGAATCACAAAATATCTTTAGGTGTGGTAAAACTCTAATTGTCCGTCACAACAAAGCAACGTCACTCTGGAGCCGTCATTCAAGCTTTTCATAACATATAGAGTGAAATTGCCAAATAATGTTATTCAAGGCAACAGAAATGTATATGGGGCTTTAAAATAAGAAAAACTCATATGAATTAACAATGATAATTATCCTTATATTAAGCAAAAACACACTGTGAAGCAGCTGCACGTCTATACGATGAAGGGAAAGTAGAGCCTGCCGTTCCACTGAGCTCTCCCATGTCCAGAGTGTCTCATTACAGACGGCACAGCTGAACTGTCCGTTCATTACTGAAGCCCTAATTACTTTAATCACCAACCAAATGACAAGCATGATTAGAATCATTAAACCCCACTTTAATTAATAAGGGTTCATTACCAATTACACTCAAAAAAACCTGACAGATAATGATGGACATGTGTCAATGTCGACACTATGCCAGCCTCTCCTTCTGCTTAATGTTTAGGCAATTTCTAAAAGGCATTTGTGACATTATTTCAGAAACACTCAATTCCACCAATAACACAAAAGCCTGTCCCATTTGTCAAGCTACTGGAAATTAGCATGTCGGGAGTTCCAATACTTTGAAAAGTATCAACGCTGGACAGCATAGACGTAGGAGTCAAATGTTTTCACGTTTAACGTCCGGAGAATTGCACAAAGTAAATGTTTATTTTTCACATTCCAATTGTAGGTCTAACATAAGCTGGTACCTACACAGTCTGTGATGTCAGGGTCACATATTTCTATGGCTGCACTGAGGATCCTTTTCCCTCACTCTGTTCAGTGTGAGGTCATCTGTTACTCTGGTATGCAGAGCAATAATATATTTCCCTCTCTGTCCAACCGGCTCCCCTGGATTCCTTTAAAAAATACCTCATTCCTTCTGCCTGTTTTATTGGATTTCATGTTTTTAACAACATCAAAAAAAAAGGACATTATCACAAAGTATAGCTACAATCAGAAGAAAAGTTTGGAATTATGTGTATCTCTGAACACAGTGGTGTTCTTCTCATGTCCTTGGCTGTGTTGAGTATCTACATTCTGGGCCTGGAGCCCAAATGGTACTTCTGTGATGTAATCCTGCCCAGTGTTTAAACAAACATTGCAGTGTTTCTCCTCTAAATACTGATTTGACTTTGCTGAAACCAAGCGGTGCCAGTGTCTACCACTTTGTTTACTAGCAATGCAAATGGTACTGTACCTTTCAGCAGTTACAACCTTTACTTTAATCCAGCTCATGACGCATTTCATTCTTGGGTCTGGACCACATTTACACAAACTAACACTGCGTGTCAGGAATGTAATCCTATAGCCCCAAATATGGTGAAAACTATAAATAGTTGAGTACACGTTAATATTAAAGTGTCTTTTATCAGTGTGAGATGACATAATCATCTAAAGAATTTAGTTTTTTGTTTCCATTTCTCTTTCTTAGCAGATGCTGAATTGCAGTTTCACTGATCAAAACTAGCACACACCTTCAAGCTTGTACACTTCACCTTATTTACATATCTGCAAGCAAACTTGGAGCTCACAGTTTACGTAGGGGTAGCTAAAACGTTGGGAGTAAACAAAAGAGGATCGTGTCCCCACCCGGGGGTGAATGATTACTTCCCCCCCCCCCCAAACTCTGTGTTGAGATTTGTGCAGCAGAGACAGTTCAGGCTTCCTTTGCCTCCCACTGCTCTGCCTGGAGTATTGAGCAACAGGGAACAGGCCTGAGAACACTTTAGGAATGAAAAGCAATGATCTCACGCGGACTTTTGCTGAGTGCTTATGTCATCCACGCTCCCTTGCAAGCGATTCACAAACTCGGGAGGCAGGACATTCAAGAGTTGCAGGCTGCTGTTAGGATTTCTCAAGACAACACCCTTTGGTAGCTCTGGGAGTGCGTGTCCTCTCAGTCCATTCTGGGGTTTCCTGTCGAAAAAGCTAATGTTCTTACACGTTCCCTCACCTTAACTTTGCTGGAACATGAACAGTGATTTTGAGTTTTACCAATCTGAAACACAAGAGTGGGACTGTTTTCCTCATTATGTCAAAGTTTTAGGAAAACTGCATACTAGAGCAACACCACCTACGTCAACAACGGAGGAGTTAATGAAGTAATTAGCGATCAGCTTCTGTGTCTGCAATCAGTCTAACTTGGCTCATTGGTCACTTTCTAGAAAAGTAGAAACACAACTCAACAGGCCTATAGAGGCCAAATATAAAGCAACAGTACTACTAGTGGTTATTGTCTGTCGAGGTTCAGCTGTAGCCAAGCTTTCCATGCTGACACATATGGAAAAGCAGAGACAATGATCAACAGCAACCAAAGTTTTTGGTCTCTGATCACAGAAAACAACTTTCAACCACTGGTTCCTACGGCTGCTGACAGTGTGTAAGCAGCGACGTGCACTCAACACACTCGGTTATATAGTTTAGATTTACAGGTTTACGGTGGCACTTAACTGTCTGCCTTTGCAAAGCAGCAGGATTCTTGCAAGGTCACAAGATCACGCAAGAACCGCAGGATCAATGGCGGCTCCCAAAGAGGTTAGCATAGATGCTGCAATAGCATCAGTTACATCAGAACTGGAGAGTATTTCTTCATTGACAGAAGAGCGAAAAAACGGCAGACTATGCATTTTCTGCTCTTCGCCAGACTAGGAGTTTGATGGGCAGATGGTTCATCCAATCACCTGCCACTTACTTTTTGAAAGCGCCTGTCATTTTCCACACAGCAGCCAATGACGGTTTGTCAGATGGTTCTTTGCACCAATCAGGTGATTTAATTGCAGAATGCTCTTGGAAGTAAGAGACACTGTTGTTTCTGCACAGCAGGAGTTGTCAGTTAGAAGTGATTCATCTGGAAACACCTGCAGTCCACCACACCCTAAGTCTTAATCTCTTTCCGGGCAAAGACCAGCATGCAGGAATAGCTCGATGACACCACAGCTCCAGTGATGCAGGCCCGGGGTTGCCCACTTTCTACTCAAGCACATAAGCCCACTCAACTTTAAACTTTCAAAGCCAATAGGGAGGCTATGAATGAAATGAATGTCGACACAGTTGCTATCTAACAGACAATGTTCTCATGTGACTGTCATTTATTGTCCTGATAATACTGCTCAGGCTGACCAAGCATACGTTTTATCAATCACTCACAGTGTGCGATGAGTCACCCTGTAACTGAACTTTGTGTATCAACAAATGTATTGAAGCTTAACTGTCACTAACAAGAACGCTCTCCAACAAACTTCCAGGAGCTGTATCGACGGAGGATAATGACATGATGCACTGAGTGCTTTGAAAAGTAAAGCACTCAGCGTAACACTATCTCTTTTGCTCAGCTGTAACAGCTATTAGCTGCTCTGTATTGGGCAACATTAAATAGTAATAATAACACATCCTAGCCTCATCCTGCACTAAAGCAGAGCTGTGTTGTTTACTAACTGTACAGGAGTTATGCATCAACTTGGTTTTGATTTTGACTTCATTATACTGACTGACTTAAACACATTAAAACTATCAGAAAGGCAAATCTTTCAGTGCAATGTGCCCAATAAAGATATTTTTTTCCAGGAAAAGAAAAAAAACACAGTGGTTACATTTTCTGCAACTATGCAACTTTTCTCGGTCTTAACTCGGTCTCACTTGAGAGTGAAATGAACCCTTGCTTGTGAGAATACAGGATGTGAAAGTTGGCAATTAGTCCGTCTGAATACTCACCAGCTTCTTGTTTTTGCCCTCGTCCTCGCTGGACTTCTTTTTAGAGGGTTTATTCGGGTCATCCCCGCCGCTCGCTTGATCCATTTCGACTTTTGAGTTACTTTCTCTCCAGAAAAGGCTGAATGCGGACCTCCTCAAAAAGTTGACAAACTCCAGCAGCCAAAAAAAATATTAACAAGTGCAGCAAATCATTCAGCTTAGGTCCGTTTATAGGGTAATGAATAAATTCAAGTTGACCGCTTCCAAATAGTTCCCGAATAGTATCCAGAAAGTGGAGGGGGCTGCTCGTAGAAGAAGAGGTGTGGTAGGATATGGTATCCGTCCTGGTGTCTCCTCAGCTGGGCAGTAAGTCGCTTCACACAGTGGGTAAAGGCTTCCTGAAATTACCAGAATAATATGCAAACAATAAATAACGAGATGGAGACAATTACTTGGGCGTTCAGTTGCACGAATGTTTGCTTTAACACGTGTTTCCCCGTGCAGCCTTGTTAGTATGAGGCATTCAGTGAATACTGTGAACGGTAAAACAGATGTAAACAAACATGTAAGAGGAAGCTATAGACAGCTCGGTACAAAGCTGTGTTTTTTACGTTTGCATACAGATCCCTGTGTTTGGACAGGGCTACATCTTTAGAGAAAGCAAACTTACAACCGTGTAACTTAACAATAACATTGTAGGAACCGAGAAAAAGAGGTTTCATGTCCGCCGGGATGCTCTGACAGACTTCAACGTGCCCTGACAAGGCTGTTATTCAGCGGACAAAACGGCCATTCATCTGAATTAATGAACAATTGTTCTAATAGTGGAAATCACCGTTGTTCTCTTTGCTTGGTATACTTTGCAGTGCTGTACACTTAGCCAGGCTAGCATAAAATCACGACCGTAAACAGCCGAACAGTATTTATTTTGACAGCCACCGAAAAAACGCAAACACATACAACACTACGCTATAAAATACAGAATGAACCGTTAATAAAATGTCAAAGAAAACTCACAAAATCCCATCCAAAGCTGACATTAGCAACCAAGCTTGCTAGCCAGGCCCACGGTGATTCCCGCCCTCCTGGATCCTGATTGGCCTGTGAGATACGGAAGGAGTGGGGACTCCACAGCTGATTGGTCAGCTGTGGAGTCTGTCATAAGGTCGGCGTGGCGTCGGGAGGGAGGAGACTGTTGTGACGGAGAGGTCAGTCTGATCTCGCAGCAGACGGATGGGGCTCATTCATATGTAGGAATAGATCTTGTGAAAGAGTGACTGCGGATAGGAAGCAAGGCGGGAACACACCCTGAGTGTGTGTGTGTGTGTGTGTGTGTGTGTGTGTGTGTGTGTGTGTGTGTGTGTGTGTGTGTGTGTGTGTGTGTGTGTGTGTGTGTGTGTGTGTGTGTGTGTGTGTGTGTGTGTGTGTGTGTGTGTGTGTGTGTGTGTGTCTGTGTCTGTGCGGTATGGTCACACAAACACACCCTAGATTTGTCTATGTGTGAGATAATAACAGCTGGTGTTATTTAGTTATCCAGTTACATAATAGAGTACCATCATATGGGCCTTCTGTGTCTCTGTGACAAAAGTATATATTTTTTTCTGCATATGTAAAAAGGACATTTTAGGGAAATAGAGCTTTAAAAATAAATCACAAGCTGATTAATTGATTATTAGTCAATTCACAGAAAATAACTAGAAAACAAGCATCTAATACTCTTCATCAGCAGAGTTATCATCATGTGACCTAAGTATGGAACTTCAGTCATGAAATAACACATCGCCATATCATCATCCAAAAAATGTGGTGATCAACTGATCATTTAAAGGAATAGTTCGGCATTATAGAAACCCACTTGATCGCTTATTTAGACAGGAAGATTGATACCACTCTCCATTACCTGGAAACTAACAGAGTCTCCGGGAAAAATTGGTCCCAGTCAAGAAAAAAAAAGTTTTTTTTATTGTAAAAATTAGATATAACATGTTAGATATGTGGATTTTATTGTCGTTGGACAGAGCCCGGCTAGCATTTTCTGCCCATTACCAGTCTTTGTGTTAAGCTAAGCTAAACTAAGCTAACCAGCTGCTCTATCTCATATTTACCACATAGATGAGTGATTTTAATCTTCCTCTCATCTAACTCTCGGCAAGAAAGTGATTAAGCGTATTTCCCAAATGTTGAACTATTACATTTTTGTCATTTTATTGTGAATGTCATATATTTGGTTGTTCCAGCTTCTACAAATGTGCTGCTTTTCTTTGTCTTGTGGGAAATTTAATATATTTTGTATTTGAAACAAACTAAATAAGCAAATTCAAGATATTACTTTTACATTAACTAAAGGTGAATAAGATCCCATATTGGGGATAAAGTTACATGGAGCACAAAAATAAATGTGGCCGCAGTATGCAGGTGTAGTCTTCTCAAGCTGGTCTTTAGGATAAATGAGTCTGGCTCATTCTGTGAGGTCACTTATTTTCAAGTCTAGATCATATTTAAAGGGCAACTCGTCACTGAAACTAGAAGTTATCTGATGGGAGGAGTAGAATGTATCAATGTGCATTTAGAAAGTCAAATAGTATTCAAAGGTTCTATGTAAAATAGCTAAATATGAATGGCAAAATATTAAACTAAGAACATTCTTGTAGTCACAGAGTTATAACCTTTCTTTTTCTAGAGTTAAAGCCCTGATGATCACGAGGAGTATAGTGCATTTTGAATGGAGACAGGGCTATAAAAAAACAGACGGATCTCAATACTATGACGTCAGTTATGTTGACCTGTTTCAGCAAACAAGCCTCCATCAGGGCCAGAGTATGATTGACCCCTCAGCACCATGAGTTGGGTGACATTGAGTTAGCTTCAGCATCCCTGGCTGAGTGATGGTCTACCACTGCGTCTGATGGTTCACAAACACTTTAATGAAGACAAGAGATTGTGCCCTTGTCAACCAGGAGATAAACAATCAAAAGAGACAATTTTGCCCTTTTGTTGGGAAGACGTGGACGGAATGATTTGTCTACTTATAGAGTATGTGTCCAGTTGTCTGATTGCCCCACAGACACGAGGAAAGTAATCATTTAACCTTCCTGTTGTGTTCAGATCTATATTGACCAGTTTTCAACTTCACATTGAAATAAATGTGTTTAATTTTGTCTGATGACCAAGAGGTGTTGTGACACAATTGACACTTCAAATGTTTCTTCCGTTCTTCTTCTTGCCTAGCGACACATAAACAAACTATTGCAATATTGAAAACATTTCAGGAGCTCACATCCAGCTACAGTCACACTTTTACACTTGCATCATTTCCTTCTCTCACACAAATCTCACTTCTCCAATCAAGAAAACCAAACATTAGAACCAATATATTACATAGTTTAGTTATGGGAACAACACGATGTTGATCCAACCACAACATGACCAAACACACATCAGTGTGGGGAGTTTTGGTCTATAAATAAGGCTTCCCTCTCTTGCTCACATGTCGTTCTGTTGCATGTGACCACCATGTGCAAGCAGCTAACTGTAAATAAGACACTTGATCTCTGTTTTGGATCATTTCCCTGATGAGCAGAGGAATATGGAGCGTGAAGACATGGTGGAAGAGGAAGTCTCTATGGTAGGAGAAAATAATAAAAAGGATCAGAAACAGGAGTCAACTCATTTTAAAACGTAAAGAAACACACAACTGTTTTATAGACAAATCAAAGTATTGGACAAATTAAAATATTGACCTTGTGGTGGCGCTAGATGAAAAGCATCACAAGTATTGAAACATGAAATTCCTAACCACAAAGGCACTAGAGGAAAAGGTGTCACAGGGGTCATTAGATTCATACTCAAGAGAGCATGAATGTCTGTAGAAACATGTATTTCAATCCATACAAGTACAGCAATTTCCCAGTATACGTGATGTTCATTTTTAGGCAGATGCAATTAGCACACAGGTGTCAGAAGCCAATAATACTATTTGCACCCAGGCGGTGCAGCCAAATGTGGCAATTTACACCCAGGTGTACAAAGTAAATCAGGCTCAGAGAAGGTGAGGGCCAGTTTGGTGAGAGATGCAGGGTGAGAGAGGAAACAGCTCCACCTGAAAAAACAAAATACAAACAGCAAAAGGAAAATGGCAGCATACTGCTTTAGTAGAATGCATGAGCCACACATGCAAAAAGTTCAGCAGCCAGCTGCGTGCTATCATACTGCAACTCATGCTAATGAAAATCCAACAAACACATATACAAGATCTCAATGCAGGTCTTTAAACAAGCAACTATATCCTACAGGAGGGGAGACCTGAACTAAATTTTGGTTAAATATATGATTTTCAAAAATAGTATCAATAAGTTACTAAAATGCTTTTTTGGCAAATGATCTTTTTCAGATTTAATTGTTCCTTTTTCAGGATATTAAGTATATACAGCCAGTTCTAAACTGATTAGAACGCTTTCAGATGAGGGAAAATATTCATCCTTTAGACCGGCAGAGTGATAACCTAAACAGATGGAGTATGAAATATCACAGCGAAATGGACTTTTGTTAGTTTACCCACAGTTGATGTTGTACCGATTCTGCCTCATCACTTTAAAGATAAACGTCCAATTGCAGTAAACATGTTAAGCATTTTGGTCCATGATTTTCAGTTTCCTCTGTATGATATTACGTTGGAGTGCAGCTGCTTCAAAGCAGCTCCAAACATTAAATTAGGTCATTCAGCTTTCCATCTGCCCATGTTGGACCAATGTCATTCACTGTTGGCTTGGGCCTATTGAATATTTTGCAAGAAACTGCAGCAAAGCCGTGCTTGCAGTTTGTGAATCTGACCATGAGGCTACACAGGACATTTCAAAATAAATTATAAACATTAAAACTTTAAAATAGATTAATCTAAGAGCATTATGAACACAATCAACCCTATATTAGTGTTTATATTTGGTACAAATGATGTCCAAATTCTTTGTCAAACAGGTCAACACAAAAAACAACACAAAATGAACATGCAGTAGTGAAGCTGATTCGGCAGCTCATGAATAACATCCTGCACTGTGTGTTGCTTTTCTTACTCCAATGTTAATCCAAATGGCAGCGATGTTCTAGTAATGACCCTGGTGAGTCTGAGTCTATTTTTTGGGTAGCTAGCGTACACTGGAGTCAACATTCCCTCGCAAGCTCTATAATTATATTCTGGCAGCTGCTCTGGATGTGGGACATCATTTTCCCAAGAGTCATTATTCCATTCTGACATGACTGACCATGGCCGTGAAAAAGAAGATACTCCAGGATAATAAAAAATGAATACGGTCTGAATACTTTTTTAAAGTATGTGGTTAAATGTTTTTCCGTCGGTGTCAGTCTCATCACTGCACTAGTTGGACTTTGCTTTGCAAATCTATCACCACATTCATTTAAAAGCTGTTGGTTTGAAGATGGTTGGAATCCTAACGTGCCCTGTTGTGATCAAAAGAGCACTCTGCCACTGCTGGGAAAAATAAATCTGTATAACGGGGGCTGTTTGAGTCTCGCAGTTATTTAATTCTTTAATTCTGCCAAAAGTTTTCCATATTTACTATTCACAAACTATTTAGCACTTGAGCCAAAAGATCCCGACTGAACCTCCCAGCATGCTTTGCACTTGTTATGCAGATCCAATCCTCTCCTATTACAGTATGGCAAGACTTGGAAAGATATGAGGCTGTCGTAGGCAGCGACGTCAAAGAGCACTGTGTTTAGACCTGAGAGATGAAAGAGAAATGACTTGTAAATTATTCATTACCCCCCGCCGCACTACAAGGCAGCACCACACTCCTCTCTAGTCTGGCAGAGCTCACTACGAAGTTAGGACAAACTCTACTTGGTTTCCTTACCACTGCTGAACCTAAACATATTGCTTATATAAACTATGCACTAATAGGAAAATTCTTTGCTCATTTTGTTTGCTCAGTATGATTATGAGATAAGGGCCTTTTAATCATATTGGATAAGTATTTGTATCACTAATTATAAGATGAATGAGTCTTTATTATAAAGTGTCTAACGCTGTGTCATTTCACTATCACATGAAGGTTGAAATCCGAGGTAGAAAATTCCAGAAAGATGTGAAGGAAGTGAGCAGTGGCTATATCTGACTTGTTTTTTGTGTTACCATCCTTTTATAATAACAACTCTTGTTTTCTCGGGTCAACTGTTTATTTTCAATAGCCTACTTTCAGATAACATCAGAAACACATTAAAAGACAGGATACAAGGACACCGACACTTTCATTGAGCCTCCGCTAACCAACCGCATTAAAATGTTTTTTTCATTGAAAACTGCAGAGAGATATTTGTATACCAATCATTCACTTGAAGGTTGATTCACCTGTTGCCATGGAAGCCAGCGACACGAGTGTGTTGCTGTTGAGAGGGCACTTTGAAACACTGCTCGTGTGACAACAAGGAGTCAATCACAAAGATGTGTCTGAGAGGAGCGTGTCAGCTCTCAATGTTATGCAAATACAGTAGAGACTCTGGGCGGGCGTCTTCATGTGGTGTGCAGCACATCAGATGAAGTGGCAGCAGAGTCTATGAACAACATCATGTTAACGTCAGCCTTAATAGGACGTCAAGCATGGAGACCTTTGCTTGACCTCGACCTTAACTCGACTCTGTGTTTGCACATGCACCAGCTGAGAGCGCACAATGATGATAACAAATCAGGGAGATATAGATTATGGAACAGTTGGATGATAAGAATCACTTGTTTTTGTTTTTTTTATAGGTAACAAACGCTTCTAGGAAATTAAGGAAATTACGTGTTAAACTTCAAGTCAGAAAAGTCACATTATTACTCTTGCATTCATGAGGAACATATTGTACGAACCGATGATAGACTGCACAAGTGAAACAGATTTTCTAAAGTGACATTGCAATCGGCGATCAACTATGCAAGCTTAAACAGATGTTTACGCAGTCTGACATTCTTTTTCACACAACAGTAAACTCACAGCTTGGGATTCTTTCAGCTTTTAAAATAAAATTACAATATATTATTGTCTGAATTCTTTTGACAGAAGCATACATATCAGTTACCGAGAAACGAGCACGACCTACTTTGTCTAAACTGACACATCTCAGTGAAGAGAGACAGTAAAGGTGCATCGGAGATGGTTGATGTCAGGAAGCAACAAAAGGCTGATTTCTTTTCTGAAAGTTGTTGATTTCATAATAATTGCTTTGTCAAGCTGTGCCTTTCAGAGTTTGCTCACACACAAACACACACAGACTTACCTCACCACAGGTGTCCCATTGCTTTCCGTGGCAAGATCTGCCCTGCGTGGTATTCAAGGGCCATATAGGATTGGCCAGGCATCAATGCTCACCAGCAGTGGGATTCATTATTACGCCTCAACACCCTACTTTGGAAATGTTACTCGTACATATAACATGCAAGATTGACTGTTACGTTGATAACCGACAGTTATGTGCCGGTACAAAATATGAAATAACCTTTTATGCTTTTACTTCTAACTTCTAAGTGATTGTTGAGGTACCAACCTATATAAGACAGTTTACTGTGCCTGACTGCAAACCGTTTTTTTTTTTTGTCACGTTCCAGTTGGCAGCACCAAAGTCTAGCCCGAAAACAAGAATTCATCAACTCTTTGCCATCAGCTTAGTGTTTCAGACTTACATTTCCTGAAGGGTGTCCTATAACTTACTACAGGTATATACATTTCCCAGATGTTTAACATATGGCAAACACCATGAAATCAAACATTTTATGCATGCCCTGAGGCTCATGTTTGTGTCAGGAGTTGATTTGTTTGTATTATTCCTGACAAACACTGACGGCACAGCCATCATTAGGGACACCTACTACACGCTATTCCAGTAGTTTTTCAAAATATACCTTTATCAACTCTTGACTTACCCTCAGGTAATGTTACTTGACCCTTGAGAGCCGAAGGGAGCAAAGGGGCAAGAAGAAGACAATCAAAAGCTGCTTGCTTACAGTGTAAATATTTAATTTAGCTTCTGCAAAAACATGGAACAAAAACATCAGAGTCACTGAACAAAACATGCAAATACTGTACAAGGAGCTTCCACATGTGTTTTTTTTTGGTCGGTGTATTTGAAAGCCCTTTTACCCATTACTGGACATAGTACATTTAATTAAACACTATTGTGATTGTTGACGTCACTCTTTTGGTAGCAGTCTTCCAATCACAGTCAAAGTGATATTGACTGGATTCAATGTTGAACAGCACATCACATCCTACTGTGAACCTTAAATGAAAGAACGAATGACACTCAAGTCAACATGCAGCTGCACTTTTAAAAGATGAATAAACAGGAGCACAACTTGATGCTCCAGATTTGTCCTTTTGGGGGTCAGGATGTTAGGTTTAAACACGCTTGAGTGGATGGTAATTAAAGCGCACAGCCCATGCAGTAAACAACTTGACTCTCCATCCGTAATCGGCTTCACCACGAGAAAGACCCATTGTTCAGGCCAGGCAGCAAATGAATACAGTACAGGACATACTCTGCAGTTTCCTTTAAAAGGGTGCAGACAGGAGCAGCACAAAGGCGCTGTACCTCGCAATAGTTCTACTTAGTGCTTCTTTGTAAGGACTTAAAAAGACTTGTAATTACTCATTTCCAACTTGACGGTCCCCACAGGTGACTGTGACCTTAATTTAGATAACAACAGGCAGATTTGCCAAATGTTCGCCACTTTCTGTGGGGTATCCATGTTGATTTTTATTGTCCCTGCAGGGGGCCTGTACTTCTTTTAAGTATGTGATTTAGGTTGACATTCTACACGGGGCTGACCAAGCCCCCAATTTAAATTCATTGTTAGGGAGAAGTTATGCTCCTGAAAATAGCTCCAGTCATTAATTTCAGGAATAATTTTCTGAAGTCTCCTTAATTAGAAATCATTCAATGCTCAGCATTATTGCCAAAACCACCTTGTAATTAAAATGCTAATTCAGGCAGGATGTAATTGTTGCAGAGAAACCTGGAATCCCCGAGATGACAGCAAATATATATTAGAAGTGCCACCCAATTCCAAAAATACTTCAAGTCGGCAAATCAGAATCTATGAGAAGTGACTGGGTACAAAATACAATAACCTTTTTTTTTTCATACACAAACTGGCTCATGCAGAAATTCTCTTTACAAGCTCGTCGAGTATTTCCTAACCCCCACTTATATCTAGTACTCAAATCCTACAGAGTGCACATTAATATCAACTTCAGCCGATTACCATCATTGCTTTTCTTACTATTCTCTTATCATTTGCATGTCTGCACTTGATATGCACACTGGTGCTCCACACTCATTCAGGAACCCTGTGGCTATGTGCCCCTGACCAACGCATTTAGTCTTCAAATGCTCCACCGGGCCATAAGTAGAAGCCACTGGTTGTACAGTCAGAACTGATGTTAGAATATATAACACTGTAAGAATGTAAAGCCAGCATTTAGAAAGCATATATCCTCATACCGCAGTGGTCCAAGTAATACAGTGTAAATGAGTCTTTTTTTGATATATTTCTACTGGTATATAAATAGACAGTCTAAGTCAACCACAGAAGATAGTCCTCATAATGTAAGATGGAACTTAGAAATATATTCCACATTGAAATAAAAGGATAAAATGTCGAGGTGGAATTGTTATACCTCTTTTTATTAGTATTGAGTGCTTTGAGCCTTTCTGTTGAAATGTCAAGATGCCTGTAAAAGATTATACAGCATACAATAACTACAAAGAGGATAATAGAGACATGAGTTACAATATTAATGCACTCATCTGAAACTCAAAGCTGCAAAGAATACCCTGTAAAAGCAGTAACACAGTGGTATACGCACAGAGCACAGAGCAGCATGACAACTAACTCGTCCACAGATCCAAGGTATTCAGAAGGTGCAGTTGAACCTGAGCCCATCCTTCTAGGGTTTATTGAAGTTGCATTGTGTGGGTGTTTGCATCCAGGACCAGCAGGACCCGAGTCTATCAGTGACTGATACGAAAACATCTTCCTCTTCCTGTCATAAATTATATATAGCCATACTGTTCTAGACTCTGAGGGTAAGGTTGCTTTCCTAGAATATGAAATACATATTCAGTAGCAAGTGTTAAAACTGGATCCCAGCGTCGCTTTAGCTGCTTTAGTAAAGAGCATGTGCTGTACTGTAGGTTGGGGAGAAATCAGGTATACCAAATGGACAGAACGGTGTGGACAGATGGCATGGAGGAAGATATCGTTTAGTTTTTTTAAATCACACTGCATTTCATTATCATGAATGGCATCAACTGAGAAGAAGTGACACCAACAACAACAATTGTTTTGTGGGGTTGTTTTAAGGATGCCTTTTTATCACTGTTGGATCTGTCTTAGATTATCTATTTAGGTAACAATGTATTGCAAACAGTCAAAGTTTATATTTCTAAATTAATTTATGATAACAATGAACTGTTTTTTAAGTACAAATATGTGCATTATTACTGTTCACTTAACCAAAAAATACAGTTAATGTATTTGTTCCACAAATTCTGGATGCAATGGGAGGGTTTGCTTTGTCAATACATATTATACGGTATATTACACATTCCCAGGTCAGGTCATTGCGAGCCAGCATCTCTGGTCATGGGTAATGTAGATTCAAGCCCTTCAGCCAGTACAAGACTAAAGGTGGTGCTTTAGCACTATATGACGAATGCTCACTGAGCTATGCGGTGCATGTGGAGCAGCCACATGAACTCTGTAGAAACCAATAAAGGTGCACAGTGAGGCGACAACAGTACAAACCATCTAATACAGTGTCATTCCAGGTGCCCAAGGACAGGAAACACTTGGTACCAGGAAGTATGTAAAATCTAATCTACGGGGATGTGCCCCTCTCATGACCCTCATCCCTCCCGGCAAATTAAGATGCTGTCAGTCACTCAGAAGGTAGCTGTCAACTCAACACATGGGTGGCAGAGTGGCTCCATCTGTTGCTCTGTCTCACTAGCAGAATTGAATGCTGTCAACTTGTTGATTGTTAACACGAAAGGGAAAGATTTTTTGTTTAGACCAGATGGTAAATCACAAACCACAAATAAAACCACATATATCCAGAGAACATCCTCTGAACTTCCCACTTGGGTAAGCAGGTGAGTGGGAGTGGGTGGGACAAACACACCATTGGGTCATCTTGGGAACCAACACAGGCCGTCATTGCAAATCAGCAAACTGCTTCCCAGCCTAATCCACCTGAACACATCTCTCCAGGGCCCGCTGAGCCTGCCTGGGCAACTTAGCCACACATGTAACCACTGGGAGAGAGTGGAGAGTCAGGCAACACGCAGACAGTGGCATGCCAGGGTTGTGACACAAAACATGTAAGTAAAGGAATGTCTTACCCGAAGAGTATGAGCTGAGAGAGCAAACTACCAGCCTCCTGTATGAGGAGGATGTCATTTGTAATACACTTTAAGCTTTAGGGACAGCTAGCATTATGTCTGAGAGACTGTCAGACCCGATGCATTTTTTTCCCCCGAACACTGCGACGGAGGCAGTTAAAGGTTCAACCAGGGCCACATAATTCAGCTCGTTCACTCATTCTTCAGGCTGGAGGGGAACTTGGGGTCTCGTCTGCGTCTCTGGATTTTCTAAATATTAAGCCATAGGGGAAGTACAGTTAAGGTTTAAGGCTGAATTCGTAGGTGGAGTAATATCGGGCTTTTTGCAACTGTGAATGCTGTAGTTTCAGGTCGGTTTAATTGCAATGTCGAGATCACAGTTGATGTCGTCTCAGCCTCTGTGAACGAAGAACAAGGCCCTGAGCTTTGTGTTACAAGGTTGCCAGCAACTTGGCCGAAAACAAAGAATTTTGACTCACTCATGTTTGACAGCATTGTTGTAGCACAGAGGGAGTCAATTATTTGATGATGCAATGATTTCATTGCAGTCGGGAGGATTCAGAGCGACCAGTGGTGGTTGATGAAGAATAAATAACAACAGAAGAAAAGGGCAACATAATAAAGCAACAAGAATCTCTGCAATTCTAGTCTTGAGCTTTCAAAATAGTCATGGAAGCAATATATCAGCAAATTTGTTCGCATGCCAGCAGGAACTTCTTTTGATAGTGTGTGTCTGTGTGTAGGTTAAAAATTGCAGAACGCCACCCTCTTCCCATGCGGTACCGAATTTAACAGATTAGGTGTGATATACCGCAGTCTATTTTGGGATCTTCAAACAGAGTTGCAGTGAACCCCACCTCTGCTTCTCCGGTGTGGAGAAGCAGCAGGCTGTGAGTTTTCACAGAGAGAGGAAGAGGGCAGCTCTGGGACAGGAAACACCAGAAGATTTCCCTGGTGGGGAGCCCTATTAGTCTGTCATAGATTTACAGAGGAAAAACACAATGGAGGCTGCAAACACTCCCTGTTGGAGATCCCCAAACCTACTGTAACAATCTCAGTGTTGAAACCAAACAGCCATAAATATATACCCCTCTGAATTTGACGGACACAAAATGTGAATTCATCAGTAAGTTCTAGAATATTCAATTTATTTATTCATTAAAAAGTATTTTTTTTTAAAGAAGCTTCTTAAGACAACATACACACACACACACATCAAATGATGATGATCATAAATTAACTATATATATGTAGCTTTTATATTTTAATGGTGTTTGAAATGTTCAGATTCAAGAATATGTCCTGTATGTAACTGATAAATAATTAAAATATTTACAGTACAATAATTATAAAATGAATACAGCACAAATTGTCAAAATACAATGCCTGCACTGTCTCACTGAAAACATTTCCTGGTTTTTCTATTAGTACATTTTGTGAAAATACAGTCTGATATTGTATCTCCAGCCCATGCACATATATCTACTGTAAGGCGAGGCGATTTATTTATAGCACAGTTCGATCACAGTGGGAGTTCTAAGTGCTTAAAAATAAAACAATAAACAGACATCAAAATGAGGTGATCAATAAATATGCAGGGACAATAAAAAAAATCTAAAACAAATATAGGTACGAGTGAACAGATATGGTTCAGTTAATATTTGAACATGCTTAGACTTGCAGGGAGGTTGTTAGTATATGTTGCACTATTGTAAAATACACTGGTTACATTGTATTCATAATTCACAACAGTATCCCATATTAGTATTGTCATTAATCCAAAATGTTTTGCAACTTTACAAGATTGATGGAGCCAACTTATTCCTGCACCTCTACGCCTCGCAGATTCTGTAAACACTTTTAGAAACCAGCTCAAAATGCACCTTTTTAGACTGGCGTTTGGATAAAACCCATCTCCTAGACCTGCTTTTAAACTACGTTTTAATTTTGTATTTTTCTTCTGTGTGTATGTAAATGATTGGCCCTATGGTCA
Organism: Pholis gunnellus; assembly: GCF_910591455.1. Taxonomy (NCBI): domain Eukaryota; kingdom Metazoa; phylum Chordata; class Actinopteri; order Perciformes; family Pholidae; genus Pholis; species Pholis gunnellus. The sequence goes on from NC_136537.1 coordinate 18,343,146, forward strand.
CATTGTGTTTAGTATGCTTGTAATTTCTGCCCTGTTAAGCACTTTGTGACTTTTTGTCTGTGAAAAGCGCTTTAAAAACACATTTTATTTACTTACTTACTTATTCACTGAGGTAAAGTCAGGATTCAGTCAGGGCATCAGACCAAAACAAGCAATATCCAGACAAACTAAATATCTATTATGTCCTCATCAACTCTTCAGCACTCCCTCTTCATATCATCACAGCTGGTTTCCTCCCTACATTCACCAAACTTCCTGTGTACACGCAGTTCAATTCTGTGCTAGCCTGTCCGCAAGGTCCGGTGGGACTACATGTGTGCAGTACAACAGTTGGCTTTCCACAGACATCATTGCCCCAGCTATATGATCTGACAGTGGGTGTGGAGCTAAGCTCCTATCTGCAGTCATTTACCGCTGCTCCATTTCAATTATACAGTGCTGATTGGCTCTGCCTGCATGATGTGGTCCCAGAGGGTTGTTCTGGGCAAACAAAGCACTGCTCCAGAGCACTCTGACCCCGACTTTCTCATGGTTTCAATTTGAGAAGGGGAAAAAACTATGACTATCTGAAAAAATCTGATCATATACATCACTTATTAATAGTGATAACATACGATTCCCTCTTCCCTCTCTTCAGTGCAAGATATAGCAAACCTGTGTTCAAACCAATATGGTTGGATGTTTGGTTGCATTTTCATCTAAACTTGGGAGATCAAGGGAGAGTAAAAAGAGAAAAAGAGAGAAAGCGGAAGAATATTTTACACCCTTTGAAGGGCTATGATACAGTATGTGTAATAATTAGCAGTGATCACTGTCTCTCATTCCTGATTCCTTAATCAGGCAGGGGAAAGTGAACACTGTGGGATAGATGATGGAAAACAATCTCCGACACAGTGTGGACAACACCGAGCATGATTTTCTCATTTCCATGGGATACCTCATCAGGATGAAGTGCTTTCCTGAGTTACTGACTAATTGTCTCGGTACAAGATGAAGACAAAACAATCCATTTTGTTGTGAAGAGGCGTTTGAAGAACTACGAACTGAGGAAAATGGATGCTCCAGTCGGTTTGTGGTTTGTATTGGTCTCCCTCAAGGGCGAGACATGAGACCACACACCTGAATCGTTTCAACTCAATTGCGGGTTCAGACTGTCAGCCAAGCCCCCATATCTTATTCTCTTTGATTAGGAATAATTGCATTGAGCCAACATGTACCGTCAGTTGTATTGTTTATTTATCTGGAGGGTGGTATTTCAAGAGGAGTAACAGAGACAAATGAATAGGATTCGAGTCGTGATGATCAGCACCATCTGCTGTTGTGGAAGTTGTGTGTTCCATACCAACACCCTGCTGGATAGTAACAGACCACTGGTTAATCAACAGAGACATCTAGAGGTTGAATATACAACTGCATACCTTGTCATCTCAAAACAATGCCTTGTGCCATTCGGACAAAATCATCAAATAAGTGTGCGGACTGCTATATTTATTAATGTAAAAGCCAAATTGCACTGAACAAGGGAAAACAGGTATACGAACCTCTTTAAAAAAAATACCACGAACTGCAACTCTGCAACATAGACAATCCAGTTGGATTCATTTTTGCTTCCGGCTGTGGCCACCCAATTAGTCATGCACCACTGTAATATGGTGATCAGTGTGAGCTCGGAGGCAAGAAATAACAACATAGATGGCTTCATGAGGCATGGCAGACCAAATGACAACCATTTACCATCAAATTACATCGCTCTGCAAGGTCAACAGCTCTGTGTGGGGAGCTTTGGAGGGAACATTTTTAAAGCGATTTTCAAAAGCAAAAGCAGGAAAGTGCACAGATATACATACAAGTTGTTATGATCTCTATGCTGTACAGTAGTCAATAGTTCTGGATAACACCAATTAAAAAATGAAGGTAAATATTTTCCATCAGGACTACATTCTTTGGTGATATAAAGAAACATCTCCTACTATGATACTGCTCTGCTAGCTATGCACCACACAGTCATACAATGAGCTGGGTTACCTAGTCGCCCCATTTCACTTTTGATTCGATTAATTTATATATATATATATATATATATAAACAGGAGTTAAAAGAACGAAGAAGGATTCTTATGTAAAAATACTTATATATATATATATATATATATATATATATATATATATAGACATATTTGGTATCTACCAAGGCAAAAGGACAGGATTAGAAATGTTTTTTTGTATTTTTTTTTAAAGTCTTTAAGGGTTATGAAATGTATTCAAACCCAACTTTGTGAGGTTGCAGCTTCTTTCAAAAGGGAAACTTCTTATTCTATAAATAGGACCCATTCATCCACTTTGCCCCACAGTCAGGTCAAGGATGGTACTCAGCATTTGTTATTATCCATTTGGTGCAGGTTTAGGCTGGGGGAGGGAGATTGGTGAATTATGCTTCCAGGCAGGGGTCCCAGCAGGCAGAGTGGTGCTGTTTAAGGGGGCGCACAGTGCCCCCAGCAGCCCATTAGGATTAGACCGCATGTGTCCCCTGTCAGCACTATCATACCTGAGCAAAAATGCATTCCTGAGAAAGCAAAGTATTAGGCCCAGCAGTGGAAGACCTTGCTTTTTAAGACACACACTATAGCTCCAGCAGCGGCCATAGATGCTTCCCCCACTCACTGTCCCTTCCTCTTTTATCTCCCACCACTAACAAAACACTGTGTGTACCTTAGTCCCATTTTCATTCCTCACCCAACATAGCATTCCACTGCTTCAGGGAAGCAAGGGAGAGGTCCTCGGTGTGAAATGGATGTGCAATCACAGCCCTTTCCTTGAAGGTTATTACCCACACTTCCTGGCTTGTCTTGACGGCCACCATAAAGACCATGTGAGGAAACGACAATGGTCAGGTTCGTTGAGTCAGAGCGTTAAGCCACAAGCAGGAGAAATAGCTTTGACACTACAGGCTCCTCAAATCACCACACTGAGCCACCTAAATGCCACAGCAATAAGCAAAGAGACAGGCTGCATTTTTCATCACAGAAGGGGTGCTCGTTTCGGAGCGAAGGAGACCGGCGCATCTCGTTTTGCACATTTCTTGGAACGGGGGATGTGAAGTGTTGTCAAGGAACAGCTTCACAGCAGTTGGAAGAAGCTTTCATTAAGGCTTAAATTGAGGGACATCACTACAACCCAACATGTCCTGGGAGCTGTTTAGTTGAGGTAAAGCAATGGTGAAAACAAATGGGCCAATTGAAAGCTCATTAAACTGCCGAAACATACAGTATATTAGGGAGTCCAAGGCGGAAGACACAAAAAACTATAGTTACAAAAAGAACCTCTGGTTCATTGTCCAATTTCTAGGACACACACTTCTGGTTGAGAAGCATGATTAAATTCAAAAGACCCAACTAAACCCATTTTAACTTTGTACCACTTGGACACTGAACATTTACCGCGCCTTATTCTCTCCCTCCTCAGTGATGTAGTTAACAAGGTATTTGCCTTAGGCCCCTGTTCCTTTGCAAGAAATTAAATGTTTCAGCACTCATGTGCATTTAAGTATAGCGCTTCATTTCGCATGCAGTAGATAAATGTGTATTTGAAATTAGTCACTTAAAGCTCCCCAGACTGTATTGCGTTGTGTCTGATATATATACACCGGGTCATATTCCAGCTATTGTTATTCTCCACGAAGGCTACAGAAAAAGCACAGCTCTGACTTCCCACAATCCTGAACCCATTATTTCCCCTCCCAGGTTTGTCTTGCCATCTCATGAATCATTAAAATCCAGAATCGAAGTGATGGAGGCACCGTCCTGAAATGATGAATGTCATCTTGCATCAAATGAAACACATAGCACAAATTGCAGGGCGGAAAACTGTAACACAACATTGACGTTACCTAGCAGGCACACACCCATTTTTACTCGGAGGAACCGTATAAATACACGGGAGCATTTGGAATCTGCACACTACCTCTTTGTTGAATAATTGATAAAGGGGTGAAGCTACAAACACAGATTTACAAACAACGCACTGCAAAACTTTCCTGGAATGTCAAGAATAGGGTCTGAATTTATCTGCTTGCTGGTTACATGTTGTGTGCTTTTTTTCCTTCCGTGATCCTCTTCTGTCCTCTTGTCAAAGCATTGTGTTGTTCTGCTGTCGCTTTTCTTAAAGACGAGCAGAAAAGTCTTTGCTGTCCTTGACCTTTCAGAGGTTTACAATTGCAAACTGAATAAACTAAATCTGCTCAGATGCTGCATACTGTTGTTGTAACAAAGCTAGATCATTCTCGGCAGAACCACATCATGGTTCTTTTCCCTTTTTTTGAGTGTTTTTTCCAAATGAGTAACCAGCTGAGATACATGTGACTATACAGGATATACAGTAGTATCCTTTAGCTGCGGTGTGTATATATTAGTGTTATTCAGAATCTTATTACATGAAAACACTTCGTAAGATATAAAGTAATATGACACTTGAGCAATAGCACATTGTGCATGAAACAAATACAACCTTAAGTCATATATAAGCTCTAAACTGCATGTTTTCTGCTCAAATAATCACTAATCAGCATTCTGAAATACAAAACACAAGCATTTCTGAATGTAAACTCCATGAAGATGATAGATTATTACTGGCACAATTGTCTGCTGAATCCGTCCACCAACCCAACACTTTTCGACCACTTGGCAGTGAGTTATTAAGCCCCAACAGCTCCCTTTGATCAGGAAACTTATTATGAGGCATCATGTTTTCATTATCATGAAGATGACATCTTGATCACACTATGATTTATTCTGCCTCGTTCAATTCGCTTAAGAACTCTGGAGGAATGGGTGGAAACACACACACACACACACACACACACACACACACACACACACACACCCACACACACACACACACACAGTACAGAGAGGGAGTGAATGAGGACGTTGTAGAAGAGACACACATCCACTTTGGGGACAAAATCCATTATAACCCACCTGTCAGCTCTTCAGTTCACTCCTGAAGATTTCACCCACCAACTAATTTACTGAAAAAGATTACATTTTCTGGAACACAATAACCCTGGCAATTAATTAAATGTTTTAATAGTACATGTGTCCCTGAAATATATTATTCCCCACACTCTGCTCTGCCTGATGAAGGGCTGTTTGTTACAACTGTTATATCTTGATAGAATAGTTCAACATTTTGGGAAATGCTCTGATGTCTGCACGATGAATATGGAGCAACAGCCAGCAGCCGGTCAGCTTAACTGATGATAAAGACAGCTAACCTAGCAGCTAACATCACCGCTAAGACTGACCAAACAGCATTTTGTATTTTTTTTTTTTCAAATGACGAGTTGTGGTTTCACAGGGGGTTGCAGTACATGTCTAAATATTTCTTGGCCGTGAGAGTCTGGACAGAGTCAGACGGACTCTTCCTTTAAAACAGATTTGGTATGTAAGATAAATCATGTATGAAAATGTATAGAATGACTGTGGATCAGTGTTAGAGCGGGTCTTCCTTCAATAAGAAGATTGGCGGTTCGATCCTCGGCTCCACTAGTCCATGTCGATGTGTCCTTGGGCAAGACACTTAACCCCAGATTGCTCCCGTAAACTGTGCCTGCGGTGTGTGAATGTGTGTGGCTGTTAGTTAGTTGATGGGTAGATGGCAGCTTCCATCAGGGTATGAATGGGTGAATGACATGTCGTGTAAAAGCTCTCTGAGTGGTTGGAAGACTAGAAAAACACCACCATTTACCATTTATATGCACTTTTCACAGCCATAAAAAATGGTGTGATACCTCTTGAATACTAGAAGGGTGATAGATGACATGTTTACAGGATGGATGTGGTAAAAACCCACGATGCTCTAGTGACCAACAGTAGAATACTCCAAGTATGAACATATGAAATGGAGCAGTGAGGAAAAATTGCCCTGAATATAAATTAAAAGAGTCAAACTAGTGTGGTTTTTAATTGCTTACTTTCCAAAGATAATCGGTCACTTAATATGAAGCATAACAGTTGATGGTACGTAAAGAAGAAAATACAAAGCTATTCTCCACTAAATGGGAACTAACCTCTGCCATGCATGAGGAAACACAAACATACAGCCAGGAGCATCATGCACTTGTACAGTGTCACACAATACAGTGCACCTTATAGTTAAGAAATAGAAAAGTTATTCCACCAGTTATGTATAAGCCAACAAGAACAAAATCCTTGGTAAAGTAAACATTGGCAGACAGGAAATCTGCAGCTTTGTTGCCAAAATGAAGAAAGTTTAGTTTTGTGCCAGTAAATGCTGTCTACCCTTGAAAACTCATGTGCAGAGCTGTTAACTTTTGATCCTGTGGAATGATTGCAGCATAAGGACGCATTTGTTTTGAGCTGCGCGGAGTTTAAGAGTGAAGTTTGTCAAATTGCTGTTAGGCTTAAAGAAGGACACCTGATGTTTGGCATTCACTTGTTCGTGCTAGATGAATTTCTTTCAAATTAACAGCTTTATTTAGCCGGCGAGGCACAAATGGACTCTTAAAACAATATTCTTTAAGGGAGTGAGTCATTGAAGGTCGGGGAATAAGCGCTCAAAATGAGAGGCTCATGCTTTGTATCACAATGCCATCCTGTGGTAAGTCTGTGTTATGTCTCACCTTCCACTCGCTGCAATCTAAAACCTACTTTCATGACACTGCACAGCATAAGGACTTAAGTATAGATATAAAAGCTTTCCAAACCAAACTGCAAAGAAAGGCTGTTTAGGATGGATCTTTTTTTTTTGAGCTAAGGCCACATCAGAGGCACACTCAACTGATTGTTCTCATGAAGGTCAGCTAACTCATCAGGTGAAGTGCTACTCAGCCTCTGAAACTGAAAAAGACTCTAAAGGAGCTTTACAAAGTCTCAGAAAATAACTTTGATGAAATCATCATCTCAGTTCAGAGAAGACTAATTAATAACAAAGAGTCTGATTTATAAACGGTGAGAAATGTGTATTTACCAGACAGGAGTATAATGAAAGATGGTATCAATTTGCCTATCTTTATGAGCATTCAGTACTAAATTATTTCAGTCGCCCTTTAAATGAATAGATACGTGTATCAATATATAACCGGTTCATATTCACACAAGCATGATAAGCAGGATAAATTGAAAGAATCGACGGGTCGTTGACTGATATTTCTGATGTAGTGTCAACATCAGATTTGATATATTAAAACATTCGTTATTGCTGCTTGTTGTTGAATAAGTGAAAATACTTAGTGCATGCCCTTATATTTCTCAATAATAGTTCCATTGTGGAGCATGAGAAAGTTGCACACTTTCACTGTTCAGATCAACTTTAATTAGCCATGCATGGAATCTGACTCCACTGTCCAGTAGCTGTGAATATGCTTAGGCGCAGTGCAAAGAACAGAGGATTTGTCTATTAGTTTCAGGGAATTCTGGTGAAGCTTCTGTGAAGCACCGGCAATTCTTTCTGGAATTAATGGAGCATGAGGCAAATCTCTCAATGTTTCAAAACTCATATTTACTTTGCCCTTGATCCGGTAAACCTTGACAATAATGCATTTACCAAACAGCCAAAAGAGAGCAAGGAGAAGGTTAATCTAACATTTTACCAGTCCTATGCTTCTGAAATTTCGAGCCTTGTGATTAATGGGTTGGAAAATCATTAGAACATAAACAGTGGCAGTTGGTACACAGTGCTCGGGGGTTGACAGTGTGACTAATAAGACTAATTAACCCTCCGAACTGACCCATGACCCGCTCAACTGTGTGACTCAAACGAGAGTACACCAACCACAATCCCAGCTAGCAACACGGCCGCCTGCTCGGTCATCGTAAAGTCACACGCTAGATTATTGGATGAAGCAAACACGGGGCAACCAGCACAGTCAGTGGCTCTTGATGGTGGTTTAGGAGGGACATTTTGCCTTTACAAGTGTATATATTACCTAAAGTGCAAAACTCTTCATCTCATCAAATACTGTTGGTCCATAACAGAGTCCTGAAAAAAACTACAATTCAGGAAGATTAAACTTGATTCTAGAAAACACATTACAATGTTGTGTTTACCAACATTGTTCAAACCTACAGAACTGTCAGGGTAAATATAGGGACATATGCATTTCCATTTTACAACAGGAGCGATACAATCACGCAGTCTTGGGTTGTAATGCTTCACTCAGTGTAAGTATGAGCTACGATAAATGTATTTGAACAAGCTGATAGTGAATATACATGTACTAGTTTTGTGGTAGGGAACTTTAAAAAAGAGGAGACCGCGTGGTTAAAGAGGACGACAGAGTTTACAATGGAAATGAGTTTCAGCAGACTAAGACTAAGAATGACTTTAAATCTGTACTACAGACTGTTGCTGGAAGGACTTTATAGCTCTGGGAAGAGGAAGAAAGACTGAGTAGAGAGACGGCCATGAAGACTCCACTCTCCACAAATCAATAGACGTTTGTCTAAAATACAGTAGAAAGAATATAGTCTGTCAAAATTGGATAATTTGATCAACAAGACATTCTTTTCACATTAATAATCGAATCAACCCTTGATTCCTTACCAAGAAAAAAAAAATGATGTACCGGCAGAATTGTCCTTTTATAAAGATCACAGAGACAGATTTATCCTTATAATACAATTATGGCCATAATGGAGAGATGTATGACAGTAACAGGCATGCTAAAGCACAGGGACTAAACTTGTTTTTGACAAACTGTTTTTCTTTTGGTTACCACTTGGGGGCAGAACAAGTCCACACAAGTCTGTGCTAACCCTTAATGGGCCAACAACAGCTTAAAGAAAGGTACATGGTAAAAGAAATGATTGTGTTTTTTTTAATTATATCTTGGAGAGGAGCTTACGGTGATAGCTGAGGAAGCTGAAGAATTTCAAGGGCTGTTGATTGCATTTCTTCACACACACACACTCACACTCACTGTTGCATCCTCCCTTACAACACCAGCAACAAATCCCTGGGGAAGAATTCAAAAATACACACACAAGCATAACAGAACAATAGCTGGCGAGAAGAATACAACAGCTACAGTCGATAATTAGGGTGTTATTGAAGAAGAATAGAGGGGACCCCTTTCTTTTCTCAGTGACACCTTTAATGCCACCATTAAAGAGAACGCAGACTGGGAAATAAACAAAGTACAGAGAGAATAAAGAGAGAAAAGACAACAAACGTTACCTAACATCTATGGTATTGCAAACTATCGAGCTTTGTAGCACAAATTTCTCATTGACCCTGTAAGCTTCACACTGAGGATGATTAATTCATGATGTAGTCAGCCAGATACAGACTGCTGTTATGGATTATTATATGCGTGTGTGTATCATAATATAGAATGCTTGTTCCAAAAGATGTCGAACAGCATTTTAAAAGAAAAAAAAAAGTCTAGCATCACTTCCACAGAAGGGCACTGAAGTTGTTTTTAGAAACTGAATAATCTTTTTATGAATATAGATAGATGCAATGCATGGCACTTGACACCGTTTTGACCTGTTGTGATAAGTGGCGTCTAATGAGTACTGCATCGCTGGCAGAAAATCTACTCTAAATTGTTAAAAAGGGTCTTGGCTGTTGGATGACAGTGTTGACTGTCACACATTGAGCTGTGTGCCGTCCATCTGTGCCTGATTTTAATGTATTCAGGGCTGAAAGTGGGGTTCCTCCACCTGTGAAATCGTGGCGACAAACTGCAGATGAAAAGCCCTTTATTGCCCCCCCCCCCCCCCCCCCCCCCCCCCCTGCTTCCACAATCAGTCTGCAGAGAAATGAAGTGATGATGGCCTACAAAACACCTGTGGAGAGGCTGAGAAAGGGACTCACATATTCTGCACCGTTCACTCAGACTCACGCTCCCGCAAAAAAAGATTCCCCAAAGTATTCAAGCACATGTACAAGATTGTACATTTATACAATCCCACTACGAAACACAAAACCAGACACGTACACAAACTCAAATGGGAGTCCTCTGGAAGTCAGGATGTTAGACTGACACACTGTTGGTCTTATCGTTGACTTTGCCCATGCAGTGCAATAAGTGAGAGAAAATTGCATTATAAACTAAACATGCTGTTGTGCTACTCTGGGCTGTTTGCATGCATGCATGTGTTTGCGTATGCATGTACATATGTGTGCAGGCCCATCAGACAGAATTGGACTCTATGCTTGTTACTCTCGCTTGCTTTACAGGCTTATCCTCTCTCTCTTTCCGAGGGTCTGAAAAAAGGCGTCAGAGGAAGCTGTCAAATTAGAATTAGGGCTGCCCTACTTATTCGCTGAAAAACGTCCTGTGCGCCTGGCTTCTGGATGGAGAGACAGACTTTGACATGTCTCTTTCCCTTATCTTCATAGCACATTTACACAGAACTGTAGCGTCTTTATTGAGGTTAACCTTGTAAAAAATCTCAGCTGAGCTGTTGATTCAGTGATTAGTAATCTCAGTCAGGCCAGCGTTACATGCAGAGGAAGAAAGAAAGAAAAATCAGTGTTCATTCGAATTAATTAATTTTACATGGACAACACCTCTCAAGTAATCTATGAAAGGATGCCTGCACATTTTTGCAAAGTGCACAAATGCTTCATATGTATATACATATAGAGAGAGATATTACATCTGTATAATGCAATGGACAGGACCCCAACCATTTTCTGAAAAAGAAGTCCAGTATGTTTTACCTACGGCTCATTAAAATGTCCCTGAAAACTTCCCCTTTTGTTCCAATTTACATTTTCATATATTAGTTCTGTAAGAATCAAGCTCAGCCCAGTGACTGTATGCTGCTCTTGCTGCTTGCTACTTCAAAGTTCCTGGTTATACTTCCCGGAGCTGATGACCACTGAGTGACTCCACTAAAGCACCCAGAGTTTTGGAAACAGGGAAGGCCCAGATTGCCCAGATTACAATGCAAGGGTTCACAACTTGTGAGATATACAAGTTTGCTTTTTCTTTTAGTCACCATTGCCCCATTTTCATAAACAGTTGCATAATTGAGGCTTTGGGGAGAAAACACCACAGAGATAAAATCAAAAACATTTCCATCTCCTAAGAACCATCAACATGAACTTTATTATAAATGACCTAGAAATTCAGACTTGGAGTAACAAGAGACCAGACACCCTATTCATTACAGAGTGAATAAGTCAGCAGCTAGTTATCCACCATTACCTGCGTCAGAGCTATGCTGGCTAATCCTCCCCATAGCATTCCCGATAAATTGTTGGAAGGCAGCTTACTCTGCACAATTTAATTTCCCCACTAGGCCATCCAAAGCTTCACACCAGGCATCTTACAATGACACCCACCAGCTTCCAAGACACAGTAAGCTTTCACACAAACCGCCATCATTTCATAGAGGTACCCTGTTGAGATTTCAACACTGCTCACACAAACACATGTGGCTTAAAGCCTTACAAGCATGTTGAATATGAGTAATACCCTTCCTCATAAATCACTTGCAAAAAATCTATATTTATATTTTTTGCAGTTTCTACTGTCAATTTTGTACACAACCAAGTGAATGTTTTCACTGTCCTGGAAAAGAAATATCAACTTTTAATGAGCTATGAAAAACAGCCTTGTTTTCAGCTTTGTCTGCTTCAGAGAGCTTTATGTCGAGTTTCAGCTCATTTGTTTAGCTGTCCAGCCCTCAACTTTACCGTTTTAGTTTACCGTCATCGCTTTCATAGAGTTTTCGGCTGCCTTTTTACAGTGGAAAAAGCTCCAAAAACCCGTGTTAAGCGCCAAACCACACATGGACACAGTTAGCGACTCGCTGATAAATATAATGAAGCATTTACATGCTAAAGAGCCAGATGGTTCCCTCAGGAGTTGGACACCAAAAACAGAGCTAAAAGAGCGTGAAAATGTGACTTAACTCCAAATCAATGATAATGATGCTGATGGAAAAACGACGTGTGTTAACTAACACATTTGACAAATCATCTTAGAAGATTAGATACGCTGCGTTCACAACTTGGCCAGGTTTAAGAATGAGAACTCAACCCATAAAGGAGCACTCGATCCAAACGCTTCTGTATATCAAATTTGGATATTTTCTTTGGACAGGGACAGTGTGTCGTTCCAACATGTGATACAAACCAAACAGGGGCCTCCTCATCGAAACATTGTTCTTCAGCACCACTAGTGGCCGAGAACTCCTCATGTTACCTTTGACAAAATAACCTTAATATTTAAACTCCACGGTGAATACTATAATTAGTAAAGCTCCGAAGGCAGAGAAGAAAACACAGAAACATGCAAGTCAAATAAATAATCCAAAACACAAGCCCCTTGGGATTCTCAAAATGTGAAGGAAAGTCAGATACCCTGTATATGGTGAAAGAATAACAAGCTTCTGAGCCCATGGGTAACATTTGTGGAGACAATGGGATAAATGAAGAGGAGATGCACAAACGTAAGTGCAGATGACTTGTAATCTGTATCTCCCTGTCTTCTGCTCTAAAAATGCCTTCTTGTGTAATAGAGACAGATACCAACTGTGTATTTGTATGTGGGTGTTCATATGTGTGTGCATTCTTAAAAAATAAAAAAATAAAAATTCACATTACTAACTTATCTCTAAAAACTTCTCTGACTGTGTCCTGCTGGATTCCCTGAATAAGCACACAGAACTTTGCGATAATGCAGTTCGGCCTGAGAAATAGGAAAATATTCATAGTAAAAAGGTAAATAATGTGTGGGGTGAAGCAGGGAGGGGGGGGGGGGGGTGACGGCTGAGAAAGGGAGAACAAAAAAAGAGAAGATAAGATTGAAAAGATAGAGAAAACAAGAAAGGGGGGGGGTGCATAGAGAGAGAGTGACAGAAATATGGGAAATAAAACACCACAGGGTAACGAAAGACCTCAGCTGCAAAACCAATGACCTTCAGTGAGTTGAAATAATCTCACTCGTTTTGCCCTCGCGTGTCCCCAGGCTGAAGCTGATGGGCTGAAAAGTAGATGTGAAATGGTATAGTGCTGTTTCAAGATTACCAACGCACGGTGTTCAAATCCCTTGGTACCAGTAAGGCTACAGTTCTGCATAATGGTTTCTATTAGACTGATGTTACGTGTTGTGTTTTCTCCCCTCCTGCCCTTCCTTCTTTCTCTCTCTACCCTCAGTCTCCTATCCTGTCAATCAGTTGATTGGGTTCCACCTGTGGTGGCCGGTCGTGGTGCTCGGTGGGTTGCACCAACTGGAGGCTGGTCAATCGGCAGAGGGAGAGCCAAAGATAAGAGCAGGAAGCCTCATGCCAAATCCCAATGTCCCCCCTTACCGAAGTCCGTGAGGGTTTAGGGATGTCCCACCGTCAAATCATCGAGTGTTTGAGGCTCTCTCGCAGACATTTTGAGCCCTTAATGAACCCTTTCCGTAAGTCAGCATAGGACTTTGCCTAAGGGAATTACCCACAAATCATTGCAATGTGACGTTAAACACGGGGTAACCAGTGGATGGTAAACAAAGAGGACAGCTCACGTGTGTTCAGCCTGGAGTATTACATTTACTCAGAAACATTAAGGGTTAAAGATGGAACAAACAATAAACATGAAATCAGAGGATATTTAGTTATTTATTCATCAAATATTTGATTTTGTCATTGAAGCTGTTTTGACAAAAACGAGTAAATAGATTATACGAAATTACTTCTCATCTTGTGAGGAAAGAGCCTGGAGGCCATTATGTTTTTGTTTCAAAGGTAGATAGTCAGGCTTAGTTTTGGTTGTATTGATTTCAATTGTTTGGCACGACCACACCTGTCCCATCCTCTCTCACTCGGTTGAAAACTCACTTTTGTAAAAATGGATGTGAGTGAAATGAATATTATTTATGGTTAAATTCCATGTTGGTTTCTTTGTGTATTATTTGGGTTGTTTTGTGTTCGTCCCTAATCATCCCCTGGACCAGAAGAAATAGGGACGTAACACTAAGAATCCATTTTGATGTCTGTGGTCAACATTTTCTTTTTATCTTTAATATCCATAACAACATTCGACACTCCGTTTGAAGCAACAATATTTTAACTAATGAATTGAATCATTCTTCTACAACTTGAATGAAATCAATACTTGCAGGCTTCTATTTGTAGCTTCACAAATCCCTCCAGGCAACTGAAAATTCTCCATCGTCTTTTCTTCAGTTGCACCTCCGTTATGGAAGTTATTTAATGAGAAAGTGTTTGCCATGAGGGATGGGCAAAAGAAAGAGCTGAGGTGATGTTTTTAAGGCAGGGTAACGTTGATGAGTCTCTAATGCATTCCAAGGGGATTGTTGACTGGGCTCTTTTCAGCTCAGGGATACACATCCCTACCTTGAAAGTATTGCTGTTGTCCTCAGAAAATGTGGCTGGCATGGATGAATCAAAAGGCCATCCCTTCAGCAATGAATTCTTTTGAAGACTCAACACAACAATCAGCTAATAATTTCATAATTAGAAGTGTCACAGTTGAAGCAGCTCACACAAACAATATGCTGTATGGTTTAGTTTTGCGTCCATGTCTCTTTTGCGGTTTTATTTTTAATGGGCATGTCTGACTGCGGGCCAATCATTGTATGGGCAGTATATGGCAGCAAATGCATTTCTCATGTTCTCTGACCATGTCTTCGTTGGCATCCTGACATAGCTCGCTTTCAAAACAGTGGGGGTTGTTGGGGGGGGGGGGGGGGGGGGGGGGGGGGGGGGTTTAGACAACAGCAAAAAACGTTTGTCAAAACCCTCCCACACACAATAAGACAAGTCCCACCCTTGGGTCTCTGTGCGAAGGATAGTGGGAAAAGCCCAGATTCTTTCATTTGTGGGTTTGAACGTGGTCACTCCAGCCTACGGACCATCATCAGGAGACACAGTCTAACAGCACTGAGCTCACTGTTCCACTGCAACCCCCACCGTTTGCTTCTCTTTCACTCTATATCACCTTATTTGATTCTCTTTCTCTGACATCATTTATTCTCGCTCATTTCTTTTGATTTCCATCCTGTCAGTCTGCGTACCCCTACCCTCTTCCCTTCCCTTCCTTCTCTGGCTGTAAATGAATGAACTGTGTGTTCATTAAAAATGGCACTTGGAAATAGAATAGCCTGCGATTGATTGAAAGCAGTGGAGTATCATAATGAGAGGAGGGGAAAACACAACACGGCCATTCTTCATTTCGAAATGAGGCACACACAAATGGGCATCATTATGGCCCAGTCCATCGCTGCTAATCTCACTCTGCTGTCAAAAAACAAGTATAACAACATAAGTATGTATATAGCCGATTACATAAGCATGTATAGCATGCAACGCCATCAACGTGGGGGAAAATGCGTAGTAGACAATAATGGGGCAAAATTACATTCTATGCAATCTCATCTCTGGCAATTCACAGGACTGTGTTGTGTACAAACTTATTTACAATGTCATCAGAAAGCCACAAATAAAGTGAATGAGTCATTTCAGATATACAATAGAGGGGCCATTATAGACCACTGACTGCTGTCAGCTGCAACAGCGGCGGCTGTTTGTTATTGTGCATAAATATTTCCAGCATGTATGTATGTGTAATCCATTTCTACTGCTGTAAAGCCAGAGATGTGTGTCTACAGCAATTCACGGGCTATTTCACTCCAAGTGGGAGACTCTATTGATCTTCCAGACAGAAAATTAGATGGAAACCACGAGAAAACACAATTTGTCACGTTGAGCAAGATGAGAAATTGTCAACAACGTTCATTCAGACGTTGTATATTCAAATGGAAGCTGCTGAGGCAACAATGTGGAGGTGTGATTTTAAACCTTGCTTAATGCATTTTGCAATATCATATTGTTGATGGGCGAGTATAGCATGGAAACATTTTCTGTAAGATTGAACATCATGTATCAACCAATGATGCAGAAAGCAGAATGGGTCTGCAGAGTTAAACACAGTGTGGTCAGAAGGGGAAATCCCTTTCCAATACGGTGGATGGTCCATTTAAGTCCCCGAGGACGGGGATGGGGGAGGGCAAAGAACATGAGCTATTAGTGCAACATGGGGTGTGCCATTAAAGCAGCATGCACAAGTGATCGAGTAGTCGCTGCTGACATGCTTAAACCATGAGTGCACACTGAGCCTTGACGTCAATTCGTCTCTCGAGAGCCAGAGGTGAGCTCCATGTGCAAGCAAACCATTTTTTTTATAGTAGTGAATAAATCTTAGGTTATTTACATTTAACATGAACTCGTAACATAACTTGACCACTTGAAAACAAATTTCCATGAAAACAAATTACCATGCATTTACCTCAATAGTTGAACATTTTGGTAAATACCCTCGCTTGTTGAGAGTTTATCTCACCTCTCTCATGACTGTAAGCTAAATAAGCTACAGTCAGCAGTTATACAACACTGGAAACAACGGTCTAAAGCAGAGCCAGAGCCAGAAATGAAATTGCAGCTGAGTCTAAATAAAAGTGTATGGGTCACACAATTCATTTCATAAATAGCTCAAAAGCATTTACATTACATTGCAAGTGCTAACGTGTTCTGTTGTGCCTTGGCCTCGTCATCATCACCTTAAATAAATGGAAAAGAAATTGATGGTCCGTTATTGTTTTTTTTATAAATGTAATTCATGGTGCTGTTAGATTGCTGCCAGACTGTACAGGTATGTGCTTTGTGTTAAAAAATTACTTTAAAAAAACATAATGGCAACAAATACGGATTGAAGCAGAATATTGAAATTGAATTGAAATTCTTGTGAATTTAGGAAATGAATACATTTATGTGTTTTTCAATAAATTGTGACATTAGCACTTTAAAACGCTCTGGAGTTACTGGAAATGTTTGGATCACACAAGTCTGAAACAATCCTATGCAGCCAACACTGGAATATAATTCTATAAATAGTATATAATAATAATATCAGTGTAGCCTGATCTTTATCTGCAACTGTACATAAATAATGGTTTCAAACTGAATGAATACAACATACAAAAAAGAGGCTGAGCAGCGGCCATAGACACAACAATTACACCCATCTAATTACTCCATGTCATCACTATTTTGGTCTGATGCAGAAACCCACATCAGGCTCCAATAGCAACAGCCTGTCGAACTGACTACACTCAGAAAAATGAATCATGGCATAGTTTATCATTAAGTATTTGCAACCATTTCATTTTATTTAAATACTTCTATTTTTTAAATATAACTATTAAAATTCCTTAAAATCAGCATAAATCAGTTAATTGTGAAAACAATTAAATTGAAACAGTTAAAACGTATGTATATGGTTTGAATATGCTTTGCTGGGAAACAAGCAAGTTCAAATGTATGAGATTGGTTTATGTATACATTTCGGGAAATGGAATGATTCAGAAGCGGAAGTGACTCAGGACTTCTGTCGGCCATCTTACCTCAGAGCAACCTGCAGCCTGGATTGTAACAGGTAAATTACATCTGCTCTCATCTGATACAATCTGCCCGTTATCAGTGTATGTACATGTTTTATGAGTGCAGTTGATATTGTGTCACACCATTATTGATACATTGACTGTCAAATCCATTAATTCTAAGGTTGCAAACATTTTAGTCCCGTCAGCTAGCTAGCTTACTTGCACGTGTTGTAATAAATATCAACTAACTTTAGCTAATTAGCATTTTTTTCCGACTTATTACTAATTAAAACGAGTCCGTAATTAAAATTAGGTGACGGACTTTTGCGCAAACGGGGCTATAACGTTAAAAGGCACTTTATTAAAACGGACACTTAACGTTAAATGTTAACGGCTAACTGTTAGGTTAACACCAATTACAGCCCACAGTTACTCTGAAATGGAGACAAAGAAATACTTTGTGTGTCGCCGAAATTGGTAACGGAGCTAACTTGTAGACTGATATTAGAGTGATAACGTGTTTTATGTCTCCTGCTGTACATCTTGTCTGACTTTCGCTCAGGTTGAGGTTTTTAGTGTTTAATAACGGTCAGTTGGTGACAGGTTTTAACGTGTGTAACGTAAGGGTAAGTAATAACTGTAACGTTATATTACTCTTTCTGACGGGACGTAACTTCTAGATTTTGCTTTTAGTTACCATCATTACAAATATTTTTAGCCCATTTTATTGCAGTGTCACCTAATATAAAGTGCTTGCGGGTTCATTAGTTGCAATTTGATGAACACACGATGGCGTTAACCGTCTTATTCTAGCAAGTACGCACACGCACAGTAGAGCAGAGCTGAGCTGCTTTTTAGCGGAGGAGAGGAGGCAGAGCCAGGAGGACAGATTGCAAACTGTTAATAGGGTTGTGAAGGAGGTAAAATGCTGTGTCCTGTACTTTACCCAGATTAAGGGAACTGGTTGCAGCGTACCTTCTCGTACAGACAAGAAGTTATTCAGGAGCCAATGGTTACAGAGGTCCGAAACAGATGGCCAGCACTGTTTGAAGTTGGTGAAGTAAGTGTAGTAACCCATTTGTTTCAAATGTAGATGCAAATCTTGCTCAGGATATACTTTTGACAAGATGTTTGATACTGTCTTTTCTCCTCTCTTTCAGGTCAACTTGGAGTTCATGTGTATAACAACTGTTCCTCTGATGTCAAAATTCATTGGACAACTGGACAGATACACCGATGACCTGTTGAAGGTTTTCCGTGCCAAAGGTGGATCTGCAGGAAAGAAAATCCGCACTATAATAGCACTGACATCTCAAGTAAGTGTGTATTTGTTGTTGTTTTCTTTCCTTTTTTGGGGGGGGGGGGTGTTGCGGAAAGTACAGCCCTGGCTGCTGTAGTCTTTAAATACTACTTAATACAGTATATTAAAAGGTAAAATTAAGCATTACTTACACTGTAAAAACAATACACTGGCTAATGTAATTTATTGTGGGGGGATCTTGTTGGTATGCTTGTTTCAGAATGAAGACATCAACGTCAAGCGCGACTGTATCCTGAGGAGCCTAAGTGTCTACCTCAATGAAGACATGGAGACACTCGTCAAAGAATACGTGGTAAGTGTATGTCAACCTAGTGTTACATTATAAATTGGTTGTGAATATACATTGATAGTTAACGTTAATTGTCTCAGACATCGCCATCTAGCTCTGACCACGTGTGTGTAGTCTGCACTCTTAAGGTTAAACTATGCGGCTATCAGTGTGGAGTATGATTTAATTTTACGAGCCAAATAAGAAACTTGCCAGCTGTAAATTACCCTGGTAAAGTATGAAATGGTAAGCAGTACAAAGTATGGAAATTATGGAACATAATCATGAAACACTCCACACCATTATGCTGATCTCATATTCGGTGTAGACAGGGAAGTAATGAGTTACTTCTGACAAATTAAAACCGTAACACCTACAGTACACTTAAACATTATGAAGTGAAAGTTTGGATTCTTGTCCATATAGTTACATTTACTGCTCCATGTGAGTGTAATAGATCCTCCCAAGTTCGACCAGTCAGCTCATGATTGTAAACGATTATGTGGGAGTGTGTTTCTCCAAAATGAATGAAGTGGATCTGGACCGGCAAACAATTTTCAGTTGCAACTCAAAGCAAATGAAAATATTTTTAAGAATGCACAACAAAACTCTTTCCAAGCCCTCTTGCTTTCAAAATGGCGGGACTACTTTCTTTCCTAAAACTGCCACTGTGTAACCATGCAGCTGAAATGAGTACTGTAGATTTGGTAATACACCTGTTAGATGAATGAATATGACACCATAGTGTCGCTGCATGGTGATACAGTGGCAGTTCTAGAACAAAAGTACTTCCACCATTTTTGGAAGGGAGCTGTAAAGGACGTCTAATGATTCAGTGACAGTGTGTCGAGAATCCTTCAAAACATTCTTCCAGCACTTAATTCATTTCGGATGAGAGCAATCCCGGTGAAGTTGTTGTGATAGGCAAGAGGTTGACGGGCCACATTGGTGGATTTATTACACTCATACCATGGATAAGAACCCCAACAACCACTTTAATTACTTTACTGCAGCAATATGAAAGAAACATTCTACAGCAAAAGACAACTGAGAAACACTTTTAACTTGATGTGCACAAATTTCACTCAAATATTGAAATTTCCAGCAGTTCATTCACTTAGATATCAGGTATCAGGCCAGTTAATCACAACCACTCGAACATAACTTTCAGTGCTTGCACCTTATTTAAAGCATGTTTGTGTCCTATTATAGCTGGATTTTCTTCTTTACCTTTGCTAGTTTTGAGTTCAAAATCAGTCAAACCTATTTAAATTCAATTGGACTTATTTTTAATTATGATTATAGTGAAAGTAATTAACAGTTGACTGTGGAGGAGTATTTGTAACTCTTGAAGGATTACAATCCATGTAGATTGGTTTGATGGCTTGCAGGTTTACAAAAGTAGCCTACTAAAGAGGCAAACTTACTAGGCATCGATGATCAGTTGAGGTCATTTTATGAAAACTGTCCCACCTATGCATAAGGGCTGGCTGGTCATTTTTCTAAACTGATGAGTGATTTATTTATTTTATTTTTTTCAAAACTGGTTGGTTAGACAGAAATGGATGGTCAGTTTTCTGGTCTTCCTGTTCATTTATTTTTTTGGAAAGTTTAAAAAAAACGATCTATTATTTTACATGTACCAACATTGTTCTCTTTGTTTATCCTCCAGGATGGCGAACCTACAGAGGCTGTGTCGAGGATTTTACAAACAACAATGGGAATATACGTCATTCGGAGGAAGGGTGCCGGTCCTGAAGAAGAGCCTGCAGATGTTGGGGTTGTACTAGAAGGCGTGCAACTTCTGGAAAACCTGCCTTGTGTCACCCTTGGCTGTGTGATGCTGTTCGGACTGATATATGCGCTTAACCTAAGCTACCCAAAGGACCTCAAGTGCACTTTCGAAGTGTTCCAGAAAATCCTGATGGAACTGGACTCCAACAAACTCTCACCGAAAGTGCAAGGACTGAAAATTAGGATGCTCCAGTAAACTGATATTTCCCTCAGGAAACTGTTTTTCAGTTTGGACTGTTTTGTTGCAAAGTACTCCTTTTCGATTGTTAGGTTGGTCAACATTTATAAAATGTACGCATTAGTACACTAACATTTTACCATGGCTGTTCAGCAAAGTTCTGAAAGGAGTCTGTTTTTGCTGCTAGGACTGTTTACAAATCTTTACAATTTTAAAATTACAAGTTATTGAAGTTTTTGCAATGCCCACACTTGGCACACACAAATACAGTTGTGTTTAAAATAATAGCAGTGTGTTTAAAAAAGAGAGTAACGCCCAAAATTCTTATAATAGCTTTTATTCCCATGGGAACACTGCACAGTCTATTCCAAATCAAAACGTGAAGAAACATTGTGCCAGAAGTTGGTTGACTCCATGCAACAGACACTGCTATTTTTTTGGAACAGCCTAATATTCTTTTTTCTTCACTTTCTGTGAAGTAATACATTTCAGAAATGTTTCTTCATGTTTTGATTTGGAATAGAATGCAGCTATTATAAGGATTTGGGGCTTTACTCTCTTTTTTTAAACACTGCTATTATTTTAAACACAACTGTACATAGTAACATGTTTTTTTTTATTTTTATGTATTAGATATTGTGAGTGGGGAGAATGGAAACACATTTGAAATGTTTAGATACAAATTTGAAAAAATAAACCTGATATAATATTAAGCAAATTGGATTTATCTATGGTAAAGTAATTAACTTATTTATTGTATATTCAAAACACATTGCGTTTATTAGTATTACATACATTTTACGTGTTTCATTTATCTTTGACTAGCAAATATACATCACATTAAGTTTATTAGTTTATTTATGTTAAAACTATGTAATCCAAATGGATGGAAATTTTATATGCAATTAAAATACATAAATCTTAATTATTAGGCCTAAATATTTATTGTATATTCAAAACACATTGCGTTTATTAGTATTATTACATACATTTTACGTGTTTCATTTATCTTTGACTAGCAAATATACATCACATTAAGTTTATTAGTTTATTTATGTTAAAACTATGTAATCCAAATGGATGGAAATTTTATATGCAATTAAAATACATAAATCTTAATTATTAGGCCTAAATATTTCTGTGAGTGTATGGTAAAAAGTCAAACATTTTAGGCTTACATTGTGTCTTATTATTCCATATTTAGGCTTACATGATGAGGCGTTACTGTTTAAGATGGATATGATTTCATCGTAGTCCAATGAGTTCCTGTTCTTAAGACAGGAAAAACAGGGGGAATTTGTTCAGGTGGAGCGTTGACATCGATGCTCTCAGTCTTGTTTTTATTTGATTTAGATTTTTGTCATTATATCTACTTATTTGATTTATCATTATATTAGAAAAGAGCAGCTATTTGATTTGATAAGCTAAACGGCTGCTTGCTGTAGCTTCAGACCATCTAGCTTTTGGCAAGAAATCAAAAAAGTTTATTTCCCAAAAAGTGAAACTATTCCTTCAATGATGAATTGTAATACTTTAGTTGTAAAATGACTGACTCGGGATTAAAACTAGGATGTGTGACATCAATATACCTAGCAGCTGGTTACTGAGTTGATGACTTCACAAGGTCATATAAAAAATGCTAGATGCTGTGAAAACCACGCAGAGCCAGTGGCAGAAAAAAAATCAAAAATACCCTCTTCGAGTTATTTTCCAAAGAAAGAGAGATAATTAGGTCTATGAAGGAAAAAAGCACCCTAAAGGTAATGGGGGTTGTACTGTGCAGTCCCATGTGTCAGGTTGGATCAGGGCTCCAGAGTGGTGGGCTAGCAGGCTGACAGCAGGAGGGTAACATTGGACTTTATGCCTCTAAGCTGCTGTGATTGCTTTGACACCCGTGGCATTCCCCAGTTAGAGAAAAAACAGAGACCACAGGCTCTTTTATTCAGAACGATGAGAGTGTGGTGGTGTTCCAGTTGCATCCAAGTCATAGGACTGAAGAAGTGTACCTTCATAAACTATGGAGGATGTATGAAGATACATTTTAAGATCATGGTAATTGTGTAACGGTGCATTGTCTGGTGAGATCACAGTAATCGTAAAAATCTGAATCATAGATTGGAGGTTTCAATGACACATTTCTTGAGGAGAAATGAACGTTACTCTTTCTATTCATTCTTCTCCACTCTTACAAAATATTTGTATCCACAAAATCATGTTTCCTTTAATAGATGGAATCCAGCTACCCGGTGGCCACATGAGTTAAATTCAGACACACCGCATTAATCTAGAAGTCTCACCTTGAGACAATCTCCTGTTACAGTGCTTCATGCAACTATGGGCACAACCTTAATTGGGAAGTTGCAAAGTTTGACGTCAGAAATTGGTTTAAATTCAGTATGCTTTCCAGTGATTGACCGATTTGCCAAACAATTATGGTGCAATGATAATAAAATGTTTCGGTTGAAGAAATATAGCAGAGTAGCATATTACGCTAGATTTTAATTATCCAACCGAAAACCAAGCCCAGTGTTGCCAACTCTCAACTTCTCATAAAAGTATAGCCAGCTTATCACAGTCCTGCAACAGCCACAGATAACAGATTTCTTCAATCAGTGTAAAAAAAAAAACGTTTTTAATGCAATTACCAACCTAATTGCATTACTTGAGGGTAGTACAAAGCCCAAAGATTGACATATTATCAAATAAAACAATTAATATGGTGGAGTCAAAACCAAATCGCCAACTCCTGTGGAAAATATGTCTCTTTGGCTGTTAATTGCTCCGCTTTGTTCACCAGCTAGCTGCTTACTGTTTGGCACTGGGCAGTTAACGTACAGCACAAATATCTGATTTGCAATCAGATATAAAACGGACCAACTCAACAACACAGATCGTTACTGAATATTCATTTCTCCATCAGGATATATAATGGAAACATACTTTTCTAAGTTGACATCATCCTCCATTCTGCACACTTGAATAATATGTGATGGGTTTACATTGGGAGCACATCTGTTTTACAGATACAGAATATTATCTGCAGTGTCTTGCTTATGTGACCGACATGAAACAACTGTCAGCGGACTGAATAGTGCTGTGAGGCTTAAAGGGGCAGAGAGCATGCCAGCTGGTCAGAGCTACTTCACAGCCATAAAAAAAGTATTTAATGCAAAATATGTGGCATCTAGTTTTAAAAAATCCAGCAGGATGAACAAATTAGTCTTGTTACATTTTTGGAGATCGACTTTATTGACCATTTCGGAAAAACAAAACAAAAAATCCCCCCAAAATCTGTATTCTATCCTTGAATCCTTGAATATTTTTGTATGGTTTAATGGTTTGTAAACTACATATCCTGATAGAGAAGGTGATCAGGATAAATACATCAAATGGAAGTTGCCGTTTCCTTTCATGTTGTCCTGCTTTATCCTTGCTTGAGAGAAAGACCTGTGGACTTTAGGCACCTAAAAATGTATTCTTACAACCCTGTCACAGCTGTAGACACATCATTGAACTTTGTCAGAAATTAATGCATCATTTAACACAACCTTAAGGCAATAACATTTCCTCTGAAGTACATAAACAGAAAGAACGTTCTTGCCAGATCTGTTCAGAATACCTAATGAGATAATGACAAATAAACACCAAAGAAATTGAACAAAAACACCAACAAACAGACAGTACAGTCCATCGCCTAAGCTAAATCCCCTGGTTCAATTTAGCAGTGTAATATTTATAATCAGTCTGCTAATCCGGCCCATTTAACCCTATTGCTCTAAGCAATGAAAGCCTAACAACTAGCTTTACATTGCTAAACATGGTCCATCCTTCTTGCATTAAAGAGGTTAGTCCTTTAATGAGTTATTAGTGACAAGAAATTAAAGTGGCAGATACGGTTCTCAGAAATGACTATGAGTAACCAAAGGTGACAAGAAGTGTGATTTCAAGACCTCATTACTGCTGATAGATGAGATGGTGCATATTATGGTATCAGTCTCACAATCAAGTATTTATGATATAAGCTTTATTACGTCCTGCGGGGCAGTGTACACTCCAATCACTGTGCATTTTAATTAACTACTTGGCAATTAATGCCACAGTGAGAATTAGGTTTTATAATCGCCTTACCCCTTGGCAATTTATAAAACAAATATCTGGCAAAGCAGTGGCGTGAAACAAACAACTCATTCCGTATCATAGCTGTAGTGTATTTACGGTGTAGTGCAGACTTTGACTGGGGAGTCAAACAGCCCTGGGCATCTTAAAGTTAAGAGAAAAAAACAGCTACTCTGAATTCATATTTTTTAAAGTATTTATAATTGGAGTCAACGCACCAGCCAAATAAATTGAATTCATTCAAAGTAAGGACAGAGCAGAGGGTGTCAACCTTCACTGAGAAACTCCAACACTCTATCTCAAAATGCACACCAACATTGCAGGTGATATATTTTAGTACTGTGAATTACAACTATCTTTATTTGCCATTCAGCGTGATGGATTTGTAAATTGAGAGGAAAAGTTTTCTTTAACACCTGACATACAGGCTTCCTGTCTACCTGCTCCTGTCGGCCGCCTCCAATTTGCTTTGCTCAGCCGAGTGGAAATGAAGAATGATAGGCCTTGTAAGTGTCCGGCCCCCAAACCACTCTTTCTAAACTGCCCTCTTCACAAGTGTGCCACTTATTTATAGATGATGGGTACGGTGGATTAACAAGAATCCCCAAGACTACAGTTGGGAGAAATGACTGAGAGCTTTTTGGCAGGGTCCAGCAGTCCATTTCCCAGCACAAAGCCCAGCTGAGCCTTTTGGCCGGGGCTATAGACATGGTACCCATTGGTTTTAGACAGCACATGACGGACTGAGGCTCTTGGAGGGGGATTCAAGTTTGTGCAAAACCCTGATGGTTGCTGTAGAGGTGCTTTGTTACACCATTTAGAGAGCGAGATACATCAGCAATAGCATCACATTTTAACATAGTTTCATTTCATTTGGATCCTGATATGTTTTGAGATTATAGAGCATTTTAGTTGCAAGATGGAAATTAAACAGTTTTTACATAATATGACATCCTCCCCTTCCAGGCCTCTCTGTAATATTATTTATACCGCTCTGACTGGTGTTTCTTTGAAATGCTAGTTAAAGTCACTGTGAGACAGCAGCAAAAAAACAGCACTGGATGTGTGTAAATTAGTGAAAACTGTGCCCTGTCCATGCCTGTCTGTGCTAGATTAGTTCTGGGTGACAGTGTGTCCTCTCAAAGCTCTGGGTCTTGGCACATGTTGGCAAATCTATGTGGAGACTTTGTCTGACAGCATTTGGCACAACTGCACAGCATCAGCACTGTAGCTGCAACATTTTCACTTCTCTGAGAGGTTCAAACAGCCTTGTGGCTGGCCAGAACACAAACCTTGAATCTGCTTTCTGCTTTTCACCCATGTAGATAAGGAGGGCTGCTCTTGGTCTTACTCAACGCAACACATCCTTTTAGTCTTGAGAGCAGAGATACTATGTGCAGTCATGCAAAGCAACCCTGGCGCTTTCAGGTCGTAGGGCGATATTTCATATTTATCAGCTTTCCAAAGAAAGTGCAAGCCTTGCTATATGCTTACAGAGAGGGACAAAATAAAGCGTTAAGGTTTTACAGAGTACACACCGAGAGATGTTTACAGGAACGGAACTGGTTCTCCTGTGAGTTCTTTATTTATTTTGAGTTAAAGATTTGTCAGCCTTTTATAGATAGTTTATCATGAAGAGGGATGTGACTGGAGAATGAGAGGGTGATGAGAGATGTTACACATTAGGTCTCAGGCCAGGAGCTATTCAGGGTTGCCCTTGTTTAATTGAACCATTACTTCAACAGTTTAACTTCACAAAATTAGCTTAAGAAATTCATAATCTCTCATTAGGCCTGGGGGAAAAATACGTTAGCAGTGACACACAAAATTATTCCCATTATCATTGTGCAGAAATGTAAAACAGCAGGGAAAAAGCAGAAAAGAGAGAGGGAAAGAGAGACCATATGGAGCCCCATAATTACATTACCAGGAATTGCAGTTGTTTCTTGTACCATTCTTATTAGATTTTATTTATTACACACATGGCTTTGTCTTTATAAAATGAGCATACTTGTGTTGGTGCTCTCAACACAAAACACAGAAAAGATCAAATAAAGAAGCCATGCAAATTATACTATTAGGCTGGTGACTTCAAGTCGCTTCCTAATTCCTATCAATCAGGTTCCTAGTAAAAATGTTAGTTTCCCAATCAAACTAAAGTGATTTAACTTGCCTAATATTACCTATAACTAAGTGACAATTCATATTTCCATATTAACAATGAATCCCATGAGCACTTGTGAGAAAAAAGGGGTCGCCTGTCGTGACAAACCAACAGAGAATTATCTCAGGACTCTGTAGTCCCTCTCAGCTTTACAAAGCAACCAGCGACAGTTTTGATTCGCTGCTCTTAATCAGCTCAGTTTTCTGCTAAAGGAGAGGCATCTGTTTTCAGCGAAAACATTCTGATAAACCCACTGTAGCGACACAGTGGAGCACTTACAAGCTAAAAGGCCATATATTTCCCTCTTTAGTTGGTGGAGACCACAACAGACCTAAATGGAGAGTGAATATTGGCTTCATGACTCCTCTTAAATTAATCCTCTGTAACGACGAGATGTTTAACATTTGCTAACAACTTAACTATTTCTACTTAAAAGGGGGTAATTTGTCAGTGATGTTTTTGCTGCCCCCAAGTGGCTAAGAAATGTTGCTGGTTTAGAATCCCAGTGAAACGGACGTCAAAAGCGTCTTTTATCTTCTGTATTGTGACGTATTCCCTGTGAAACAGAATAGTTTGAGGGGTGTACAGTTACAAGAGGGATTTAAATCAAATCCGTCGCATTTTATTAGACCGGTAAAAAGTGAGCGGGCTCAGAGTTTAGCACAATAATGAGCTACAGAGGACTGTTGGCTCCACACACCCACACACACACACACCCACACACACACACACACACACACACACACACACACACACACACACACACACACACACACACACACACACACATGCAGGAAGAGTTTAAATAAAGATTAAAGGGAAACGTTGCCAATTTTCAACTGACTGTGTCACTGCAAATGCTGAAGCTCAGTCAGTGTCCCTTTGCATCAGAGATTGACGCACTAGGTACCCCTCTAGCGTAGTTACTTCACTGACTCATTCTAGTCTAACTAAAAAGCAACATTTGGTCTCAACTCAGTCTCACACACTGACTTGTAAGAGAGAACGCAGAAAGTGCTGCCTCTACTTGATGGCTATCATGCTGTGAAGATCAGCAGTGTATCACACAGCCCACATCTGTGTGCTGCGGGGAATTCACATCAAGGCTTTCCGATTTTTCTGGTTGGACAGAAGATACGTTTTTCCCTTTTAATCCTCTGGTTCTGTGATAACTGTGATACCTATCAGTGAGATAGAACTCCATTCACACAGTTCTCTGGTTGAGTCTCTCTTCTACCATAATTAAACTCAGTCAAAAACTTGTGTGAGTACAAACTGTCCGTCTTATCAAGAAATAGTTTTTATGAATTTTGATTTTCTGCCTCAGAGTGCTGGATTTTTTTGTTTTATCTCGCTATTTGGGACTGATCAGATTCTTCCAGGATCTGTTTAATGAGTTTGTCCCCTCACATTGTAAAAACCCAATGGGAGTGCTCTGACCTCACAGCTGAGGGAATTCTTCAGTAACCTCACAATCTCTGTAAACTTTACCTCTTGCCCATGGCATCATTTCAAGTACGGTTCAAAGGGCATCCCTGAGCAGCTTCATGCTACAGCCAGTCCTTCTCTTCATATTGAATGAGTTACCCTGGAACTGGAGGGTGCAGGAAAACAGCCTGTAGAAAGTTCAGACATCTACCAAGAAAATGCACTTGATCGTTTCTGTCATTTTGCCATGTACTTCACCTCCTTATTCAATAAAGTGCGCCTCATACCCGCCGGCCTCTCCAGTGGTTTTCAGCTCAGAAAACAGTCGGAGCTGAAGATTAGCGAGCCCTCAGTGAATATGCTCATGCTGCACATTTCCCTTTGATTACAGCTGAGAGAGAAGCCTTTGCTACGGGATACCGCGCTAGAGGGGGATGAAGAAATGCTTTAACTGCTCCCTCACAAATTAGTCCACTGTATAAATGAAAAGAGTCTACGAGGGGATGTAATGAGGCCAGACTACAGTCCAAGTAATATGTTCCCCATTAATTATTTAGTGTCATTGGTTTCTCCCTGTACAGTATAGTACTTAAAATGTAATACTTGTATGCTCTTTTAAAAGCCCATAAAACTGTAAAAGATTACAAAAAAAATCATTTCACAACTTGAGTAAAGTATCTCTAATCTGATTCTGTCGATCACATTATTCACATATTTCACCTACTGTATACCAGCAACACAGAGACATGCAATACCGGCAAGGATATGGTGTACTTTCCTTAAGCCGATTTAAATATATCTCCTCTACAATCCTGGGCTCGCCGCGGTGGAAAAGAATAGGTGGGTGCAGCCTCCTTGAACACCCATTGATCTGAAGGGATTTCAGGTGGATTACCATGTTGTTCATCCGAGATGCCACGAAACCTCATTTACGCACCGTGTGAAAGGTGAGAGCTTTCCTCCAGCTTGGCTCGTCTGGATCTCCTCTGGTTTCAGGTGATACTGTAATCTGTGTTCAGCGTGGTATGTGGCGGGGATAAATTACAAAGCTTAGACTCCACAATCCCTGTGTAAAGAAATGAATTGTCCTATCAAGCCGGGCTAATAATCACTCTATCAATATGATCGTTATCTACTGCCCTCTCCCTGGGTTGATTGTACCTTCAGGTAAATCCAATTTGGAAGCATAATACATAGCATTAATTTAACAATTAAACCTTTGACAGGGAAAGTTAGACAAAAACCAGAGACAAGTTAGTGGAAGTCTCGATGCAGCGGGATCAAGGTAGGCGCGACCAACTCGCTGACTGTGCAGACCGCGAGATCATTTGACAAGGACGCGAAAACACATGAAGTGAACAAACACAGCACACCACAGGGCCCAATTTATCAGCACACATTTAAATATTCTCTTTAAAGTGCTGCGCAGCTGCAACCTTGTTGTACCCCGGTAGCAGGCAAGAGGCCTTGGCTTGCATTCAGAAGACGGCAGAGCCAGAGAGCAGTCTCACACTGCCACGGTAAGTAAAGGCAAACCAGTCACTTCAGCAGCCATGTTTTTGCCAAGTCCAATTCGATTCTCCCTGTAGTTTCACCCTGTATGGTACCTGCTGGTTCAGATACTGTGACATGTTATTCACCAAGGGAATATTTATTTATTTAGATTGGGTGCCTACGCGTTTCAGGTCACGCAGTGTGAAATAAAGTTATGATTTATCTTGCTGTTTTGGCTTGATCATGTGCCAACTAAGTAACTATTTTTTTTCTTTTTTTCGGTTACACTAGATGGTTTTCATCTATTCCAAACAGGGAGCCAGTCACGTCAAGGAAGCACAGGGAGATGATGATGTTTGAGACATCAAATGTGTGTCCTTGACGTGCAGTAGTAGCCACGATGCTGCATCTATCCAGTGGCCACTGAGTCCTTCAGCACAGTCTGCAGATTAGTGCTTCTCAGATCTTGTGACTATAACTAGACAGATAAAGTGTCATGTGAATCTCCGACCTTCTAAAATGGTTGTCAGATTGTAGAAGCAACAAAGAGAACAGAACTTTTCTGAACATTTCCCATCAGAGATGGGGGAACAGTGCAGTTATAATGAAGCTATCATGTGCTAATATGGGACTTTCTATGTCCTTATTCACACAGTGAATTAGGGGGAAATAATCACTTCATGATATGTTTTAAAGCTAGAAAGAATTAAGCTGGTACATTAGCAGCATATATTTCTTCACAAGTATGCAAATATAACTTGAGATTCAGTGCTATAGATAAAAAAGGAAGCAGATTTACGGACAATAATTAATCTCTGAGTAACATAGATAGTTGACTGTAAATCTGGTCAGTTTAACAACATGCTGTTTATGTTGTCGTGTTGTTGCACGTTTAACCTACGATATTACACTTCCATGCTAACATATGCAAACAATATGAAGACTATCCTCAAGCACGGAAACAGCAATTCACACTTAACAGAGTGTGAATTGCTTTCAGCTCAGTGCCTCCCAGTCTGATGACAATCTATAATGTTAAGCTGTTTCTTAAATGTCAGCGAGAAAGAAAAAACCTGACCTGGTTTATATGAATTACCAGGTTGCTGGCTAGCTGTGTCACTATATCAAGCTGGCGGTCTGTTACTCATATATTAAATGACTCCCCAAGGCAAAATGCATATTCACACCCTGGGATGTACCGTGTAACCAATATGACCTAACACAGCGCGTCTCACATATTGAATTGGATGGCCTTTTACATTCAAATAGACCTTCATCAGATCTGTATCTCGCTCTTGATGTATTCATCTCAGTGTCAGGATATCTGTTCTTATTGGAGATGCATGCATGATTTAACACATAGGATGTCCTATACAGTCCAGTGCTCCTCCTGCCATTCAGCCCAGGACGCTATTAAAAAGGCTGGGTCAATAGGCAACGTGTTTGTGACCTGAAAACAGTTTAGTGAAGCATGTATCGTGGAAGAGGTCAATTATTCTTCTTGAAAACAAAACAATGCAATGTCACTGATACAATGGGGGCTGAAGAAATGGGAGAGTGAAATTACACCTCGCTGTCAAATCAATAGGAGCTCAAACAGGGACAAAGGGAAAACATTGAGCTCATTCATTTCATCTGATTGACCGAATGTATTTTCCGTGGACTGGCACATCTGAGGAAAATAAAACTATTGGTCAAATACATACAGAAAGCCAACACAGCCACATGGGAAACATGGGAATAAAATGTACTTCCTATGAGTTAGAATGGAATAACATGAGCGGTTTGACCAGCACACAAGTAAGTAAGTATCAAGACTTTTAGGTAATCAGTCCGAGCTTATATACATAGAGCTATAGGCGGATTAGCGCAGATACAGTGTTGTTAATGGAATAATGCAATGTGGCGGGCTCTCCAGCCTATAAGCATCAGGCAAATATTTACCTTTCCATCTCAGCAGAGCAGGATGAGCAGCACACATGCATCTCATTTACATCACAATACCGGATGTACAAGAGAGATTTAGGCTGGGACCCAAATGATGGGGAAAAATAAGGTCACATCATTTCTACCCTTGGGAGATGGAGTTTTTCCCCCCCTCTCATGCGGTGAGAATTTTTGCCAAGCACAATGTTGAGCACTACATTTTTACATTTTGTTGTGCTTATTCTTTAATCCTTTGCTCCTTCACAGAACACGATGAAAAAATGAGCATTTCATTCAGTTTCCCCACTGGTTTCCTAACTCTTACAATTTACACTGAGTATGAAGTTATTTTTTTATTAGTTCTCTGGCTTCAGGCTACAACAAATGGCCCCTGTAGCTTTCCCTCAGGCTGTGTTTGTCAAATGACTCATCTGCCTCTAGCTTGCTACGCAAATGTGCTCAATGGATATGTAGCAGTTTCATTACTTTCACATATTCATCATTTGTTTGACAGTGTATAGTTGAAACAAAATGCACTTTTAATAGCTAAAACCTTAATGAGGAAATGAAAAATTCATGAAAAAGATGACCATTAAGGTTAAAGCCTCACTGAGGTTACCCCTCCAGTGTGCGTCTCCAGTCCCTTATTAATAGACCCTGTGCATGTTTTTGACACTGGCTGTCAAAGAATCCATTTGCAAACTTAATGAAAGGGGAGCTTTTACATTCTGCAAATTCTGCAGAAAGATGGCAGAGTGCAGCACTACATTTCATTTTATGAATCCATCTCAAACTATAGCAAAGAGGTGTGAAAGCCACAAAGAGATTTGAGAGGACTAGAAAGTGAATTTCTAAAGGGTGAGCAGGAAAATGTAACAACTGATAAATCATTGAAAGAGAATCCTATCTGCTACAGCTGTGTCGTGTAGAACTTCATTCTGCTTACGTCTCATTTCCCCCTGTAATCAAAGTTAAATGTATAGATGTTTCTGGGTTAGCTTGCACTGTATACATTGAATTAATGGATGTTAATTGTACTGCGTTTTCACACAGTAAAATACTGCGGTTCAATCAAGGGAGGGCTTGTGGCCTTCCTTCAAACAGGCCGTCTTCATTGATATGCTGCACAGGTAATCCGTTTTTGGACACACTTCATTCACTGCCACTTTGATGCAAATTACCATTGTAATTCAGGGTTATAAAATGACCTACGAACCATGGCAAATGAAAAAAAAAAAAAAAAAGTGATCCGGCTTTGAGGATGAGACGAAAGCTTCGGTACAGAAATGTTCTTTTCCCCACATGTGACCGGTATTATTCCAGCTTTAGTATCTTTTGTCCTCTTTCTCCTTTACGTCTTCTTATTTTTTTCCCAGAACTAATTTCCACGTAGGGACCACTGGAATCCATCGAGGCAATCTAAACGGGATTTGAGGCTTAAAAGTCAGAGTGAAACTCGTATTCAACACAAAGTCATCGGTTATGAAACTGAAACCGGGCCCACCTCTGTTCTGTTCACACCTAAAGAGACTGTCAAAGTCTTTTCCTGTCAGCCTCACCCTCCTCTTCAAAAAATTAGACTCTAAGGAATTCAGCCCTGTCAAGCCTCCAGTAAGAGTGATATTTACACTACAAGGTCTCTTCTCCTAAATGAAATTGGAAGGCAAACAACTACAGTGCTAACAACAGCTATCCTTCCCTGTTTAATTCAAAGGCAACTTGCGCCTCATCTTTTTTAAACACCTTTTATCTGCGAAGAGGGTGTTTGAGAGTGGAGTTTGTTCATACATGAGCAAGCACGCTCGCATACACACACACACACACACACGCATATAAATGCTTAAACATGTATGCATGCACACACATGATCCATTGATGAGTGGCAGACCGATAAGGGAGAGGTGACAGGTTTTTTAGTCGCACAAACACACACACACACACACACACACACACACACACACACACATATGCATGCCATTCCCAAGCGTGACTCTCCCTCTCCATCCAAGAACATTAAGAGATTTCCCCACACCAAGGCCTTTCTCCTCCGCCATACTCATAATCGCTCCCCTCATCTCCCAGCCGGCCGTATTTGTCAGCTCTGTTTTGCTGGTGAGCCTCAGAGATGAGTCCAAGCTGGGCTCATCTGTTCACATGATTATCTCAGTGAGGAGAAGTCTCGCATCTCACCTTTATTTGTCTCCGATATGCACTACAGCTTTCTCATCTCTTATCTGCGTCCCAGTGAGGATGTTAATACGCCTTTGCTGCAGGCATTTTCTCAGCCGTCTGTGTAAAGCCCTTCCTTATGGCTGATCAAAATCATCCTTTCTATATGTTCAGGATGTGCCAGAGGGGATGAGATACACTATCGCATTGCTCATTTTCCTTACTCTGATTGTTCTATTGAAATATCGGGGTCTATAATCATCTCACAACTTTGGCATGACAGTTTATTCTTGGCTGAAATACTCTACATAATGTGCGAGGGATAGGAGTGGAGGGTCGGTGCTTTTTGAGCAGGGAGTTCGGTCCCATAGACTACAAGTTTCTACTACTGTGAAGACTCGTTCTGTCGAGTAAAATAGAGAAACCTTGATAAACAGAAACACAGATGAACGTCTTTTGACGAACACACTGTATCGCCGAATATGCATTCTGTTTAAAGGACTCTCGACTGCGTCTTCTGGCAATCTGGTGTTGCTACTGTACATGAAGGCATTTATTATGAAAGCATGACCCTTTTCTCGTTGTTTTTTTCTTTCAAGGCCTCCGAGAAACAATGAGCTTTGAAGTGTAAAGAATGATCCCCCACATCTGCCGTTGTAGCTCGGCTTCATGTATAAATAAAGTTGTCAAGGAGACGAAATGCATTGTGCTAACTGCCACACAATGTGGCGAATTAAAGCAAATGCACTTTTAATGGAACAGTGCAGTATTTACGAGGCATCAATAAAGTTTGAAGGCACTTGGCAGTGTTTTTCACAGGTAGAAGTCCCCTGAGACATTACATAAACCTGCTTTTAAGGGCCCCATATGGATCCACTTATGTTGTACCACTGTTGCTTTGCCAATTGGATTTTTCTGAATGCATATTTGGACACAAGAAGGCTGTTTTAACATTCATCATATGAGAGAGAGACAGAGAGAGAGAGAGAGAGACTACTCTATTGACTTAGAAACAAGCAGCTTCAGTTTTGCAAACTAATTGCAGGTTAGTGAACCTGTTGGTGCTGCACAATGGGGAAAGCATTTCTAGTAATTTCTTGAGATTTCAAATCCTGAGCCCAACCTTTGTCTGCTCATCTGTTCTGTTACATACGATTTCAACAGACTGAGGAAGTGACAGAAACTGTCAAAACATGACCAGTGTCGTCAGCCCCAAAGAAGTCGGCTGAGGAAACAAGATGATCAGGACAAGAGGCTTTTCGGTGTTGGAACTCAGCCTGACAGCCTCCCTGTGAGATTTGGCTCTGCTGTAGCACAGTCACCTCTATCTCCTCTCTCTTTTAAGGATAGTTATCTACTTGTCAGGAAGGGGGAAGGACAGAGAGAGAGAGAGCTGTAATACCTGTCTCAGCCTTCAGGGACTCCTCACTTGATTAATGAAACAATTGACTCAGTGATTAACACCTGTGCATCGCGTTACTAAAAAAAGCACAGGGAGACCTGAAATGTTGAGATATTGATTTCCTCTCGTCCCCAAGCGCAACTCCCATATCCCCGTCACCTACCCTATGACCATGAAGAAGAAACCGAGCGCAATGCTGTCTAATTAATCAGCTCATTCGCACTGGGGTTACTTTGCATTGGTTCACACAGCGGTTACTACAAGAAGCGTGCTCCTGTATCAGCATGCAAAAAAAAGATGAACTTGAAACCGTTCCCTAAATAGTGTTGTATGTGTTAAATGACAAGTCTAATTTGGACAGCGTGACTCTTTGATGTTTCATCACTTGTCTGCTTTAATAATGATGGATTGAAGCTGCTCTCTGTATTTGACCCTTTGATCACAGTATAACATGTGTATATTCAGTAAAGATGTGATGGATGACTGGAGACAAAAGGAAATATCACTTCAAATTGCTCAACTGGCTTCACAAAATTGAACTTACAAGTTTCCAATGTTCATGTCATCATGTTAAAGTGAAATCGGGCACTTGGCAAACTCACATTTTTGTCCATTATTTCTCTTAGCACCTCTCTTAGATGTGGGGAAATGTGCATTTTGGCAAAAAATAATGAATCTACAGTTCTATGCAGTTTGCTACAACAGCTGCAGGGATTTCCAGAGGACTACTTTCTACTGTTGCCTTCGGTCAAATTAAAAGAGTAATAGTGTTTCCTGAATTCTGTTGAATTTAAGGTTTTTGGACAGCTGTAGGCTTGTTCTCAGCGTTATTCTTGCCGTAGTCTGCGTTTCTTACAGACACATTTTATAAGTGTTGAGTAAAATGACAGTGTGTTCATGTTATGGTATTTTGTTTTGACCTAACTAATCAGCAGCAAGTAACGTATCCATCCCATTGACTTCCAACCTTTCAACTTAAGAGTTGTTATTTCTGGAAGCAATATGTAGTTGCCTAAAGCGTCTCTTGTAGTCCCTAATGGGCGTCTACACCGACAGCTGCAGACACATAGTAGTTCTGTAGTCACTGTCCGTTTGGAGGAGGCTTTTCATACATGCGGAGTAGATCACCACGCTACCACTTGTAGCATCCACACAGAGCCTATACTCGTAGACCGTCTGATGAAAAAATTGAAGTTCCATCAGAATTGTGAACTGTAGTCCAAAAACGGAGAAAAGTCTTCATGAATTGAAGAAAATGGGGAATAACACCAAAACTAAATCAAAACATCCATTTACAAACTCTTACCCAACTCATGCCGTATAGTCCAAGTCTTTGATTTACATTATGTCCATCCCTGGAGCTAAAGTAGCATTAGTCTGTCACATGTATATATTAGAGGGGTCAAAAGTTCCCATCTCTTTACATGGGATGCACACCTTCCCTCTCAATACTCCCTAATGAGGGAGAAGGAAGAAAAGTGTGGATTCATTAATTGGGATTCTGTGAGTGGGTAAAGGCTTTGAAAGGGAAAGTTAATGGCAAACTTTCAATGTGAAAGTCAGTTGTTCTTCGTACACGGACCTTGGCTGAAATCCACTGTAAGCCTCCCTTTGGTGGCAAAAAGGCTTCCATTATCTACTGTAAATACTAATTATGTTACATGAAGCAATGCATCGGATGAAGATTAAATATGTGTGAGGGATTTATGTATCATCGTAGTTCTTTGAGACGATGGAGCATGAAAAATATTACAAGAAAATGCCTGTTTTAATTGAGTTTAAGTCCCATGGAGTGACGATGGATATGGAATTTCTCACTCATCAAGTTAAAAGAAACTTGTATTAAATAATGTATTTAAAGTTTTTTCTATGTTATCTTTAAAATGATCACGGGTGAATCTGTTCATGGAGTTTCATTTCGTAATGAAGGTTAAAAGGTAAATAAATGAAAATGCAATAAAAATATCCCCTCCCAAATCTTATTGGGGTTCTTTTTGTTCAAAATAAACTCATTATCCTGTAATGAGGTATTATATTTCAGAGAGACCGCATGGCCTCCAGGTATGTTTTGTTTTGAAATGCACACAGTTGACTGCGTGCAGCCCTTGAGAGGAAGCAGCAGCAGTATCTCTAAAGCTGACACTTCTAAACATTCAGACACAATTACATTTCATAAATGTGTTTCTTCAAACCATTTCATTTATCAGAGGACATTCAAGAATGGGAAGCTGAGATGAGAAGACATCTAATACCGCAACATCAAATCACTGGAAATAGAATAGGATATAAGCAATTTTGTTTTATTTGGGTCTCTGATGAGTCTACTATTTCGAATATGGAGCAATCATGCAAAAAAAACATTTGTTTCACAAAATGTTATTATCACTGGGTATTGCTCTCCCATCATATTTGTATGCACACAAAACTCCCAAGAACAAAAGACAGCATCAGTTCTTTCAGCAAAAAGCACGAAAACATCAGTTCACGTTCAAGAGACAAAGCCCTGTCATGGCCAAAGTAATTATTCTATTTTTACCGTGACAACAGAGATCCACTAAACATTAGTAGTAATTCTAACACAAACTACTGTGTGATCTTTCACTTGTCCATTATCTTTAACCGCTTACCCTGTTCAGGGTCATGGTGGGGACTGGAGCCGATCACAGCTGACATTGGGGCGAAGGCAGGGTACTTAGCCAGACTATCGCAGGGCACTTAGTACACCATTCACGCTCACATTCACACCTATGGGTAATTTAGAGGAGTCAATTAACCTAAGTGTGGGAGGAAGTCGGAGAGAACCCACGCTGACACGGGGAGAACATGCAGCCCGGCCCGGGGTCGAATCCAGACCCTCTTGTTGTGAGGCGACAGTGCTAGCCACTACACCACCACGCAGCCCATCTTCTTTCACTTGTGCATAAACCTAAACAAACCTTAACCGAAGAAATGCAAATCAGAAAAAAAGGTTATTTTTGGCCCACTTATTTGCACAGTTTTGGAAACAACTGACAAACTATTCCGACCTGCTGAAAGGACGTCTAATCAGAAATCCTTCACGTGTCGTTCTGAAGCAATGACATTCTGAAAGTAGTTCAAACAACTCAGAAGTTGGTACTTGAGAAAGAGAGACCAGCAGAAGTGACAGCTGCACTTTCAGCTGAGTCTGGCTCTTACACCAGCAGATAGAGGACAGCCGGCTGCCCACATGTACTCTGAACAGAGTCCCACTCGGCCCCTCTGCCCCTGCTGCCCATCCAGACTCCACATCTCCACTGAGAAATGAGCCGGTCGCCGTGGGACCAAATGGCACGGCAACATTCCCCGACAGATGTCCATGCTCAATTCATCACACACCGGTGGACCCTCATTGACCAGCTGACACGGGTATCTATATCTGTGTGCCATGCATCTTAACTCGAGGACATCATAAACTGCAGCTGTTCCGCGTTCAACGTTAACTGGCCGTCAAGCGGAAAAAAGGGCATTCTCAACAAAGAGTCATTTGCTTTTCTGCTCCATCTCTGCAGATGATGTACCTCTGACCGGACTGCATTTTTTAAAAATAAAATCCCAACCCGAACACTAACTCGAGCTCTAGTAATGAAGCGTTTACCCTAAACATAACTGCAAATTCAGCAGTCTTTTAGCGGCACACACTTGACAGTGTTCTCGCTGTCATGTACACATAGAACTACAGCATATTTAGTTGTGGTGTCCTTACATAAAAACGTAAGAAAAGCAACTGATATCGACATAGCTGGTCTCTGTAATATGTTGTGCGATTATTCAGCGTCAACGCTCACTATGAAGACTACAGCACATGGTAATAAAGCATCGCTGAAATGAAAAGAATTTGATGGCTTTGAAGAAAGCCTTGAGGCATCGAAAAAAATCTATAACGCGCTGTCATGATTTCATCATATTCTGTCAGGTGTAGATTGATTTTTTTCTCTCTCTCCGTCATGGGAAACATGCCACTTCAGCTGTGTTTTTATTTCTTGCAAAAGCAACATATTGATCTGAAAAAAGCACACAGAATATATTTTAAATATTAGCATTTCTTTGTCTAGTTTTGTTCTAGTTTATGTAACAAGCATCCTCAGTATGAGGAATATATACTCTGTGATTACCAAGGAGCTAAACA
This sequence comes from Pholis gunnellus, assembly GCF_910591455.1. Classification (NCBI taxonomy): domain Eukaryota; kingdom Metazoa; phylum Chordata; class Actinopteri; order Perciformes; family Pholidae; genus Pholis; species Pholis gunnellus. Next base: position 18,382,917 of record NC_136537.1, read on the forward strand.
CTCGATTACTGCTTGAAATCACTTCTGGCATTGCACTTCAGTTTGAGTAGCAACATCATTGATTTCGAGTTTCAGATTAAAATAGAGTCAAGACGAATGTGTGCCCTCTCAAATGTATGCTTTTTTTAATGCAGAGAAACAAACATCACTATGAGGGCAAACAAAACAAAACACATTTTCAAACCCAGCTTTTAAATAAAGGTGAGGCTATTTTTGGATCTGATCAAGACATTTTATTCTGTTATAATTATTTATTTTTTTACGTTTTTCCTTGTTGTTAAAGAAGAAATGTGCTATAGACTTTCCACATATATTTCACCAGTGAAGAAAGATATTGCTCCAAGTTTATTACATTGATTAACATATTCGGAAAATTCTTCCTCCTGAAATATTCCAAAATGAATTTAAATGATATCTCACCAACTGGATTGTACATACAGGCCATTTGGAGACTCAACGATGACCGTTTGTGTTTTTATTTTCTTTCCATGCGACAAAGGGGCATGAAGGGGTCTCTGTTTACTGCAAACATGTCACAGTGATTGCCGAGACCATTAGATGTTGCTACACTGACAGTTGTTCAGGGTCATTCATTGAATGATGGAGTGGGAGAGAAAGTTGGAAAGATGCTGCGAACAGGAGGGGATGCAAATCTGCTGAGGAAGGGAGCGCACAAGTTGATGAAACATTTCTTGGACGATTACCCCCAGGTTCAGCTAGCACTCGTTGGCCGTTCAGACAACTTTCAACATTCAGTTTTCTTTAGCGAGAACTTAGCTCTCGCATTTGTGCTGTACTAAACTTCAAAAACTTTTTTAATCTCGTGACTTCATGGAGAGTGGCAAACTTATACCATTTACGTACGCAGGAAATCTCCTGAAAGAAATCCATTAAAAGTTACCAACCAATTGTGTCGATCAAGTCTGAAACATTCAGCCCACCCCGATCAGATCTACCTGAACTTACTTTGAGTGGCAGCCTGATTAGCCCGAGCTAACACTTTCTCCTCCTGTCACACAACACAAACAACGCTCACCAGCACGCACAAATGCACAAATGTCCACACGACAAAGGTGAGGATCATGTGCTGTTTACTCTTTATTCACCTCTCAAGGACACAGACCTTTATCAGGGCTGACCAGCGCTGTGTGTCCCACCTTCCTTGCCGCTGAGTTATGGAGTGCTTGCTGATGCTCCTTAAAGGGCAGCGGGACGAGAGAGAGAGATGCAGCGTATGCTTAACACTAAGCCGATGGCGGCAGACACTCCCCATCCATCACTGTCTGCCTGAGCAACCTCTCTTTTGCCTGCCATGCCACCGCTGGATTGCAGGGCCTCCAAATCCGTACTTTATTTTAAACACTTCTCTGAAAGAGCAGCCATTTAGAGGATTTCCGGTAAATACAAAAGGAAAAGGAAATCATTTTGTATTTGCAAACAGCAGATTGCAGGTATACATCAAAAGCTCAAATCTTCAAACATCACTGTTAGGCATGAGCACTTGACGCCTGAGGGTCTGCTGAAGTGGAAGACTCATGCATTCGTTAAAGTTTGGGGCGATATTAAGTTCCTCTCTTCTTCTGAAGATGCCTTTGTTGTTCATTGTTGTGTGGGACTCTCTAAATAAAATCTTTTCATCTGAAAGTGTAAGGAAGCTGTCTTTTTTTCTGTTTTTTGTTGATAGCCTAGACGTGGGGTAATAACATTATATAACATCCCTCATTTTATTTGTAATGCTCTCATTTCTCTACACCTCTAGTGACTGTTGTGCAATTAAAACTAGAACAATGTTAGTGCGTTAAGGTAGAGGGGCAATCTGAGGTATTTCCTCCCGGGTAAAGTACTATCACTTATCAACCGTTCAAGGTTACAGCTCACTTGGTGATAAGGAAAATGTCTGTTGGCTTTGTGAATGTATGGGAGAATTAAGGCATTCCAATCTCGATAATGTATGTATCGTGGTGAGAGCGTAGGCGTACGAGATTACGATCCAGTTTAATTGGAGGCCTGTGTCATTCTCTGTGGGTGTGACTCCTCTGGTCAAATATAATTTTCTCATCAACACTGCTGGGCATCAGCAGGAGCCAGTCAGAACCAACGTGATTCCAAATGAGTTGGAATTAAGAAAATGACTCAATTAGTGGATATTTATTCACAGCTGCACACTGCCCAGGGAGGCAATTAACTTGTTTAATGCCGGAGCACGAGTCAGAGGTGATCTAACAATATCCAGGAAGTGAGTGACAAGGTCAAGTCATGCATGTGTTTTCAAGAGAGGGCCAGATGAATTGTTACGCACAATTAAAGATATACGTTAGAATTGAAATGTATTGCTGTAGATTACTCAGTCACTTGAATTGTATTCAAATAGGAAACAGCTGATCCTTGCTCAGACCACATCCATCTTCAAACTCTGCCTTTTCGTTTTGATCTCAACTACACACCTGTAAAGTTTCAGTACTGCATCCTGCACGGTTGTAATTCTATCACAGTGACACAATGTGTCCACAGACAGATGGCAAAGTACTCAACCACTTCTGTGGTGGTTCCTGCTACGGTTGGTGTCTCCAGGACCACACTTTGCCACACAGACTCACAAAATAAAAAACAATCCCAGAAGCTCACTCTAATGGCTGGTAAGAAGGTATAATGTGTTAAATGGTGAGCTTTACGTGTGCTGGTATAGGCTCTTGGCTGCCTAGAGAAAAAGTGCTTCCCCCGTGTCTTTTTTCAGACCCGAAGTTGTTGTGCGACCACTTCGAGTGCTTCTATTGTTTTTTTCAAAACACAGAGAGGCATGTAGTCTATTGGGATCTCCAAAAAGACCACTAAAGTTATCTTCTTACTCTGTGTTATAATAAAAAACAATAAAGCCGAGATAATATATCTCAACATGCATTTCTGTCTACGGCCACTGGGCGGTTCAGTGAGCCCCGTGATGCAACGCAAACTTGTCTCAGGTGTCACGGGAGGTCAAGATGAGGACCCAATAGCAAGACCACAGGAGACAGAGTCTGGCAAAACAGATTTTATTTCACCAGTATTTAAAGGAGGATGTGTGGAGCCCGTGGTCCGACACAGGTAGCCAAATCGACGATGTGTGTCCCGTGGCACGACACCGGAGGGCAGGCAGATCGACGGTGTGAGATCCCGTGGTTCGACACCGGAGGCAGGCAGATCGACGGTGTGAGGTCCCGTGGTTCGACACCGGAGGCCAGGCAGAACAGCGAATATTGTACAACGTAGTGGAGAGGAAGGAAGTTAGTCCAAGGAAACATCAACAGATAACAGATAAAAACAGATAAGCAGCCAGGCGGTGATCAGTGAAATCAGGATCAGCTGGTAACGATCCAGATTGTCCGCAGCTGGGTGCCAATCAGGGGTGTGGCCATGGAAATTGTCTGGAGGCAGGTCCAAGAAAACAAACACCGAGCACATGACGTACAATAACAAACAGGGGAATGACAGACACATGAGGAGAGGAGATTGGGGGAACACAGAGGTTAACACACAATGGTTCAGACAGGAATCCTGACATCAGGATTAGTCTGTCAAATTGTGCAAAGTTAACAGCCCACCTCTAAATGTAGCATTCATCTAAGCACTTATCCTGACTGGCAGTGCAGTCGTACAGTCGCACAGTCAACACTGGAGTAAGCTACTCCCATTTAAAATGATTGTTCTATTAATAAAAGGCTTAAATTGAGTATAACATTTCAAATTCTTTTTGCATGTTTACTTATCAATGGTAATTTATTTTGAGATATTCAGGGGAGGGTGTTGCAGTTTTCATTTCAGTCAGGGGAAGGATCCAAAGGATATTAATTATGCTGCGGAATGTCTTGCTTTTTAAGAAAGTGAAACCTACTTTTCAGCCCAAAGGGTAAAACAAAGTATTTAGTTTGGGAATAATTTACAGAGTTCAGATGGAGTTCAGAGTTTTAGCATATTCATTATTCAAAATGTAACTTTGAATCCAGAGCAAACAGCTTTGCATTTAGTTTTGAACCATGTACTTACTGGTTTTGACATGATCAGTTCAATTAGAAGTTGCCACCGTATCCAGTTAGATGAACGATCTTCTCTCTTCATGATGGTTCTGAGCACTACGACGCTGTTTTCGCCGTGGCTGTATCTACTGTTCATTTGCCACATGCAGAGATGGCAGAGGCGCAGACTTCGCCTGCAGTATGCAAGTCTGCGTGTTGTTCCAGGTAATAATTAAAGTGACATAAAGTGGATCGCTCGCTGCTCTCTCATGCGAGTAAGTGCCGAGTTAATGTGCAGCAGGAAATGGAAAACTTTATTTTGCCACAGCGTTATGTCTTAATTGTGTGCACCAGCCTTGGCACATTTGCTGTAGGTCCATGTTAATTTGGACGCTGCGCCCATCTGACTGGTTTTCTTTTTAATCTGTTTTGTCACCAGTGTCACTTTCAATGGTGTTTGGTGTTGGATCTTGCTTTGGAGACAAGCCGGCGGGCTCTAACACTACAGGAAATGTAATGTTTGCTTTTGTGGTGTGTTGCTGTGGGATTCTGATATATTTTCACTGATGTCATTTCCCACTTTGTCTCTGTTGCTTATTCACTTACTGGTAGCCTGCAACGTTCAGCAGCATTGTGGCAATTCGTCCTTTTTTCTGCATGCCATCTGTACTTATAAACTGAAAGCGAAATCTCTCTCCACGTGGCTCATGGACTGAAAATGTTTCGGTCTTTGTGCAATCGATAGAGGCAGTGAGGGTGAACCTGAACACATCCAGAATATTGATGTTTCTCTAATTCACAAACACACACAGCAAACACAAACACACACGCGTGCACATAAAGACTGGATGTAAATAGAAACTTTCACATCCACATCAATACACACACATCCACACGTAGTTGTGTTTCTATCACTTTAGAGGACATTAGATTGATTTACGTTAACCTACAAATCTTCACCCTAAAATGTAAGGATTTACATTAAGGGGGCACACATTTTTGAGTGCCCCACAGTGTGACAATGTGTTAACAGATTTATGTCCCCACAACACAAATAATACACCCATACACACTAACAAAGCCTCCTGTAAACCTCTGTTTTCCTCTCCTGCAAGCACATACAGATTACACTTTATTTTATGTGGAGATGTCTGTGATTTATGAGAAATGGTGCATGTCTATGTTGTGCATCACATTCATCTCATGTCCCAAAAGAGCTCGAGTGTCCCATTAAAACTTGTATCAGGCTTTACAGAGCACTAAAATGGATGTGTAGCAGCAATTGAGGTATTTTAAAGCGAATAAAGAAAGCACCACAGGTTTAGGTGCATAACTAAAGGTGCTATTGTAGATAAATTTGACCTAAAAAAAATACAATATTCAAGGCTGACTAAACAACAACACTTGAGTGCTTAGCTTTGAAGCTGATCTTTACTACTTGGCGGCTTCTTGGCTTGAGCGTCTTTAAATTATTTAACAAAGCAATGGCAGGAGCACAGATTTATAATGAAGGCGTTCATAGAGAAATGATAATGCAAGGAAGCTGTCAGAATGGTTACAACACCTGAGCCCAAAGGGATTATAAAACATGAGAGGATGGGAAAAGATGTTTTTTACTTCATTCTTTACAACTTCCTCTTTGTCCTCATTTCCGTCAGTAAGAATGCACTCTTCAAACAAAACATAAATAACACTTTGGCTACTAAGTTTTGCTGGACTCTAATTATTGCAGCTTTAATGTCAAGCTATCAATTACATTTCACTGTGCAAGAATATTTAGGAGAGCGTAAACAAAAACATCAGAGAGACAGCCTTAACAGATGTCCTCCAGGACCTCCATCACCTCTGGGGTGAACATATCACATAATCGTATTTACCATCTACCACATTTCTGTCTCTGCATTCTCGTTTTTATGACTGTCGAGGGCGAGAGCTTTATTGGGCATCCCTCTTCAGGGTGTTTCCATCATGATTGCCAGAGTGGCAAACGTATGAGCGAAACAGAATTATTACGCAATTACATCTCGACTCTACTCTTTGCAACCCCCACATTGACGCTGTTGATGATGTTCTGAGCTGTCGTCCTACATGCCGATCCCATTCCCTCGCATACAAATCCCAAAACAAGCTGCCATTTGGGATTTTATGACGTACATAATCCAAGTTAACAATGCAGCCTTGTGCAAGCTAAATGATGCTCGTGTAAGATTAGAAAAATGACACAGAAGAGATTGAGCGGCAAGAAGGTTATTTCATAATGTTATATTTTTGCCAAAACAAATGCATTAACAGTAAACACGTTGCAAATACACTGCAACGTCAGAAACACACAAACCCAAAAACAAATGCAACAGAAAAACACTGCATATCAACGGAAGCTCTGCGGCGACGTGAAAAGATATGTATTCTTTTTTTTACATTTGGCCTTATTCTTTTTCAATAGCTACGTCCATTTGTTGCTCTTTTAAAGTATTTCTATTATGATAGAGCTTCCGTTGTGTTGACATGCGACGTCTTTCGGTTGCATTTGTTTTTGGGGTTTGTGTGTTCTTGACTTTGCGTCGTTTCTGTATTTTCACAGCGTGTTTGCCGTTAATGGATTCCTTTTGGCTTTCTGCAGCACATTTTTTAATTTGCGGCAAGTTTACGTCGTATTTATTTTAGATTTTTGTAATTGTTTTTTCAACTTCGTTTCTGAAGCTGCAGCATGTTTCTCCTGATGCAAATGTTTCGCCCCTGTTGGCCACCGCATGAGTTATGAACACGTCATGTTCATAGCACAACAGCAAAAATAATCCACAGAGATTAAGAACATAATCATGATTGATCACCTGAGTCTCTCATTAAACAAAATGCCTTTCGTAGCAAACTCGAGATATCGAACAAACCTTTCCCCCACTGCAGGAATCACCTGTCATTGCACAATAGGCTACAACACGGGTTTGTGTCCACGTACAGCATCTGTGTGTGTTTGTGTCTGCGTTAAGGTGGTCTTCAAAAGCCAACAGTTGCCATAGAGACGGTTGCCATAGTGCCATAGAGAATTTGGGGTGGAACAGGCGCTAAGGGAGACATCACCGGCGTTTGTGTTCCAATATGCTCCCTTCCCTCCTCCGTTGTTATCTATTGCAACATCCTTAGAGACAGAAATGACCTCCGTGCATCCCCTGCACTATCTTGATTTTGTTTACAGTATTACAATACAGCTTACCATTCTGTTGACATGTAACCCCTGCATATGTTCAGACTCGTGTTCCCATTAACCATACTTAATTGGTATAATTCCTCACTTTTAAGAAGCGATGAGCAACATTGCATTCCCTGGCTTCATTTGCTGTCATTCCATCAGTGTCTGCTGGTTTCATTGTAACGTAATATAGCAGCAAGCCAACGTTAAACCCGTTGTGTGACCCTCCCCCATGCCCACACCCCTCTCTCTCCTCTCAAAGTCTTGAGGGAAGTGTGATTTGAGATTCAAACATTCTGTGATGCTGTGAGTTTGTTGCAGCAAGTATATTTGGTGAAGTAAGGTCTGGCTCAGGGTGACGCAAAAAAGTAGTCTAATTTTCTTGCTCTCAAAGAGACAGACAGCAAAAAAAGTAGTCTGTGCTTCTCTTCTTGGCAGCAATAGTTCGGTCCAAACAAACCAGATGATATCAAGAAAACACTACTTTTCCCTACTTTTATTAATCAGTGAAGGAAAACAACAGAGGTTTCAAACCTGTCTTTGAATTCAGTCTGTGGTTTCTCTTAAGGACCTCAGCTGAAGGTCAAATCTAGAACGATGTCAGAGTCCAACCTTATTCTCTTTTGTTTTAATTATTCCCATTCTCTCTCTTCCCTACATATATATGGCCATCACAAAAGAAGAAAAAAAAACACTAATGTGGACATTCTGTCTAATTAAGGGATTAGATACACTTCCCTGGTCTTGTAGAAAAGCCCCATTTATTTCTCACTATTGAATCTCGGTTTGTTTTGTTTCTGTTTTATTCAATTTTACACTGCAGTTTGTAGTCATTACGGGGGCAGCAGAGAGATTCAGTGTGCATCCAACACAATGCCACGCAGAGTTTAAGTATCTCAATCTGAGCATTGACGGGAAAGTATTTGCGTGCATTACCATCTTAATGTTCTTGACTCTCCCTCCATAAAGAGAAGGCATGGGCAGACGGCCAGACCTGAGTCATATATCATCTAAAAACATCCCCCGTCTTTTATTTTTGTAATCTGCATTGGCTGCAGGGTCAGAGCGCATCAGGTGGCTTGTCAATCATAATGCTATATTCTGAATACACTGCACTGTGCTTTCAAATACTTTGCTGTGAGGAATACATTATGTTCCAACATGTGCACGCATGTTATAATAACATGAACACCAATCAATTGTTTCAATGCCCAAAAGTGACATCTGTTTATGTTCAAGCGACAAAGAATGTATTGCTCTTGTCTGTCTGGAGGAGGGAATGGCGTGATATGTTATAAAATTACAAATTACGAAAAATGAAGAGGATGGATTGGTCAAAAAAACATAAACAAGTAATGTAGTCATTACTTTAACCATGATGACAAAGATCTCCCAACTTTATTTTAAGCAAATCCACATTTCAAATTACAATTTGATTAAATGGAGGCTATTGCCGTCACTCTTTGTAAACTTCATGTACTATATCTTCAATAAATAGTTGGAAAAAAACAACAATCTTAAAGCTACTTAAAACAACACAGTGTCACTCCCAACTCATCAATTAAAGAGACTTGGCCAAGAACCCTAAGCTTCAAACTATGACGCTCTACATTCGCCTCTAGCGTCAGTTTTGGACGTGCCAGGGACTCCGTGTCAATACACGCTCGGTATATTCATAGTGTCTTTGCAAAATAAACTTCCGTCTTCACAGGAAGTTAGGTTCAGCCAGCGAAACTACCTCGTTAATTAAGGTTCGGAAAAGATCGTGGTTAACATTAACTTCACTAACGTTGACTCATGTGATTACAGAGTGACTAACAACTCACATGACAAACGATACTAACAGGTAATTTGACTCATGATTGATTCAACAAAATAAGTAAAAGTTGACTTTTAGTTGGATACCTGTTAGAATCTGTAAAAACCTGCACCATCAGCACTAGTGTATGTCAAAGGAATGGAGGTATTTGCTATTTACCCTCCTCTCCATCTTAGGACAGCAATACAATTATCTACATTCAGACTTTAAAGAGAGAAGCGAAGAGGGAGTTGCAGACTTTCCTTGTAAGAAAGAGGATTCTGTCAGTTAGCTCCATGGCCTTATCGGTGTATCTCAGCACGGAGGGCAGAGCCAATCTACAGCGGCTGGTTTTGCCAGGATCCATGCCACGTTCAGGCTTTTGTTCCTTCAGCTTCCCCGGAGAGCTAGCCATGAGCCTGAGAGACGCAGCTGAATGTCAGCTTCTCTGAAAAGCAGATCCCCCAGGTGTCTCAGCAGGACACTGTTTAAAGAAGGCCTCCAAGACAGTTGAGCACAAACCGGCATCTAGGTGCAGAAGAGTTTTTTGCGAGCCATTAAAATTGAAGCTGACATACAAGTTCATAGATGTAAAAATAAACGAGAAATTAAAAATAGGAGGGTATTTTTATACCAAATCAGCAGAGGTTCACCATCCTCGTCACAAGCAGAGACACAGCTTTAAAGATGCAACTTCTTGGAACTTGGAAAGAGGGAAGTGTTTTGCAAATGTGAAAAAAGGCTACAGGGAGACAAGTCCCAGAGGCTGACTGTCATTTACGGGATAGAAAAAACACAAGGGTTCTCTCTGAGGCATGAAAACCACGTGTCAGGAATTTGAAAGCAGGATGATGATAATTACCGGCATGATGAAGATGCAAACATACAGGAAAGCAGGAGTGTGGGATTTTCATTAACAAAGACATTTATGTCAGAAGGCAAAAGAACTAGAGTGAGCACATCTGAATTTTAATAGACCGTAAACAATACACAAAAAAAGAAGGAAGAAGGAAAATTCTCCAGTTTTTGTCGTGGTCCCTCCTGAGTGGGTGGTGTATCCTTCAATAGAGACACTAGCTGCAGGGCACAAAAGCCATCTTAACCAAAGAAGGGTGACCTAAATGTTCATGTACGACTTGGTGATTAAAAACGATCAATTCAGAAGAGTAAGCATCTTATTTTGTCTGTGGATACCAATTCCCCCATCAGTATAGTGCATATTACACAACAGGGTGAATTATACATCCTAGAGACTTTAACCAAAGTAGTTCAAAAAGAGAATCTGAAATATGCATCTGGGATCATTTTGAGGTCCAGGCAAACCGTTCTCATTTCCAGAAGTTGCTGTGCAATCGGCTTGCTTCCCCATTCATTTTAAAAATAAGATGTTGTTCCTTCCCATGTCATAAACCTAATTACCCATGATGGCTACAAGACAAGTTTCTGACAAGATCTAACAACTGTGTTGATCATTCCCTGAGAGTTTGCTGCTTCCATTTCCTCCCACACCCAAACCCTGCCTTCCATCATGTCTGGGGATGCTTTGACAAAATAAACCCACAACATGCTGATGATTTATTCAAATTTGACTCAGGGATGTATGAAGACGGAGTTGCAGGACAGAGATGCGGGTGGCGCTACAGGAAAACCTCTCCCTCTTGCCGACTAAACCTCCAATCAAACCAATTATCAGCCGTACCCCTCCAGCTCTCGAGTCTCATGTGAGAAGAAGAAAGAGATGCGCCGATTTACATTATTCCAGAGTTGCCGCAGTCGAATACTGCTGCTGAGCAAAGATCGAGTTGATGGAATTGGCGGAAAGTGATTTCCATGTTGTTCCACCGGATTGTTGATGGCAATCTACTCTATTGAGAGGAATAGGGGCACCGATGTGATGTTTTTATGTTTGCATGGCAAATGATTCTGACTTCTATCCACCTTTTATTTCAAGAGAATACTGTTTGTGTGTGTGCAGGGTTCTAAGGATGGCAATGTCTTCAAACCTCTTCGGTCTCATTGGTTGTAAATTGAAGCAAATCCCCTGTCAGCTATGCACACATAACATACGTTGACACTGTACCACACTGTACTGTGCCATATTGTTTTCATTGATGAAATGTAATAGCCATTTGGAGTCGTTTAGTTTTGCTTGCAAATTGGGCCAATGTTTTCTGGTGCTCAACCAAGTGGAGTTGATGTCACAGCCCACCGACTGGCTCAAGATGCACCCCTCCCCCTCATCCCCCTTGTAGCCCAGGGGTTTATGGAGCTCACAGTGAATCGTATTGTCCCTCAACTCTTTCCTTGTTTACCGTTATCTCTCTAATGTCAACTTTCAAGTAAAAAGACAACAAATGTTAGTAAAAGACCTCAGAGCGTTAATTGCTCTTGCAGAACAAAAGACCTTTATTTTCTCACGTGTTGTGACATTATAGGAATGTGACTATAGGTTATACAGCTGGGTAGTTTTGATTTTGGAGGGAAAAACAAACTGTAAAGGAATGGAATTTTTTCATTACGTGATCAGTTGTAAAGAACTAATTCCCCTGTATTTAAATTGCCTCGACAGTGTTAAATTTCCAAGAATAATAAAAAATCTCTTTGCTAAAAACAATCAAAGCATAAGCGTTGGTGGAAGCAATTGGTCAGCCTTATGTCACGATGTGAGTCACTACATTATATTCGATTGAACTATTGAACCCCTTCTGTTTCTTGAGAGACCACATTATCTCTGTCTGCTGCTGCCCACTGTTGTGTTGAGAATATGGCATCATCCCACAATCTCTCACTTTCTCACCCTCCTCACTTTAAATTCCCCTCCCATTGTCCAAAACTGTAACTTGACGATTCTCTCTTTCTCACCCTCTCTCTTGTTGCTCCCGGCTGCTGGTCTGAAGCTCTCTTAAATATTCATAACCAGCGCGAAGGTTGCAACCGATGTGGAGAGCAACGAATCACACACACTCTCAGAACAAACATACACCAGGTTTTTTACCTTGTTGCTAAAGATGTTGCGACTTTCATTTAACAGGATTGTCGCTGCGTTACCAGAGTGATGCAGCGGCGGTAAAAGAGGGGGATGCACTTGATAACTGTGGACACAAAGTCGCAACAAATCGCTTACATCATGATGACAGGATTTTATTATATACCCACTTTGACCACTATGTGGTTTACAAGGGCAGAGTGGCACTGCAATTTGTCAGTAAATATTAGCTGCTGCTAGCACTCTTTAACATTAGGGGACGTTCACATGTGTCTAAAAAATGCCAGCCGGGCAGAACCAGTTGGATAAAAATAAAAGTCCCCACAATGCGGTGCACATTTACTGCCACAGCAATCGTGCCAAATGAAACTAGCAACATCTGTAGCACGCTAAAGTCACCTTTTGGACCGAAATGTACCTTGAAACAAAATTTGTCACAGATGGACATACAAAAAGGTGTGCAACCTTTTATTGAACTACTATACTTTTCTTTTAGCAGTTTCACCAGGTCAGCATGATCACTATCCCCTATAGATCTCTGCCTCCTCTACGGACAGGCGGCAACCTCCGATTTTGTAGAGTGAGGCCAATTCGGAATTGTCTTAAAACTTGAGTTATCTCTCCTGACCAGCAGGGGGCGCCTCCTCTGTTGGCAAAAAGAAGTCCGACTGTATGGTAAGTCTACAAGAAAATTACCCTTCTTCTCACTTGATTTATTACCTCAGTCAACATGAGTTTAAGGTCTCAATCGCTAGTTTTAAGTCTTCTTCAATACAACATGATGTCATGAAGTCAAATAGATCACAAAGCGGAGTATGCCTTAGGGCGGGCTTACTGTGGTTAACAAGTCACGACCGCTACCAAAGACATGGCGTCTCTAGGTCACTCCTCCGCATTCCAAATATGGTCGCTTCCGTTCATTGGTTGCAAAAAAGCCAAGATGGTGACAGCCTGTTTACCGAACTCGAGGCTTCAAAATGGCGGTCTACAAACCAATGGGTGACATCACGATGACTACGTCCACTAAGTCACTATGATCCCTCACTGGCTTCCCACCTCTAAAAATGGGACTTATGACGGGCTTAACTGAATTGATCTATTGTTGGATGAGGAATTACAATTCTGATTGTACCTTCAATGTTAGAAGTGGACGGGATAGAGGAACAAAAAAAAACAATTGCAGATAGAATATTTTAACTTTTTTGAAATAGATATAAAAACATGATGCTGTGCCAAAAAGGTTATCTGCAATAATTACCTACTACTACACCTTGTAAAGCCCTGTCTCCTACAAAATTACTTTCCCATACAACTATTACCAGGTTGCCTATTGCATGCTGGAAGACTACTACTTCAGTTAAGGTTGAAAAAGTACAAATTTAAATAGTATCCCAAACTACTTATACAACTACTTTGACAACAAGCTAGGAATCTGGTCCCAGGAGACCCATTATGTGCTTGCAATAGTACATTGTGAAAGTATACTCCCTGGTAAGAGCATGTACTCTCCTGAATCTTTTTTTTTGAGTGTGCTGCAGTGAGTGCCCGGCTGAGCTGTTAGTGCGAGTTCTTCTTTTCTTTTTTTTGGGGGGGGGGGTTAAAATACCAGGAGGTTATGACAATAAAAGAACTCAAACTTGTGTTGTTTACAGTGTTTTTGAATCTCCTGTTGTTTTCCAGCTGTGGGCTTATTTTGATGCCAGTGTGAGAACACTGTTGCACAAGTGAGATAGATGAATGTCAGGCCCCCTAATGCTGTAAAAACATGTAAGATATGTTTTCTACAGAAGTGGTTGCTCATCGGCTAGTCATTGTTGTCTTCCAAAGATTTAGAGAAAGAAAGTATCATCTTTTCTTTACATTACATTATTACAGTCATTTAGCAGACGCCTTTATCCAAAGCGACTTACAATTCAGATTCTATCACATTTCTATGTGAGCAATTTTTGGGGTTAAGTTTTCTTGCTCAAGGGCACATCGACATGGGACGAGCAGAGCCGGTACCGGGGATCGAACTACCGATCCTCTGATTGAAGGACGGCCCTGCTATCCACTTAGCACCCTTAAGTTACTTTAGTTTGTGTACAGTTCAGTGTTTAAAGACACATTTAAAAGGACTAACTTAATCTCACCTATCTTGAATCTTTTCTCAAGTAGTCTCCTACATTCATACACAATTTACTGTATATATGCTTTGAGCCTAAAGCACAACAATGTAAAAACTAAAATGATAAAGTGCAAAGATAAATGGTAAAACTTTACATTAATATACACACATTTCTGAGATGAAAGGACCAAAAACAGTAACTGTTAATTCTAAATCATATTGTGAATAGACCCATTGTAGCTGTTGGTTGTTGCACTTCCTGCAAAGCAATGGAGTACTATATCAAAATGAACTATTTGGTATTACTCTTGAGAGATCTTTATCTTAACCCAACACACTGAATAAAATGCACTAAGCTGTTTTTTTAAAGCTTTTTTTAATCTTTTAACCCATCAGTAGGCACGGACTTCCTTCTGCTTTGGGAAATATAATGATATAAGATAAATAAATGATGATTAAATGTAGTAATTAATGTAAGAAATGTAATAAACATCTGCAGCCATGGGGGTTGGTTGTTTGACCTCAGCAGTGAGAACCAGAATCTTAAGTGTTGGTGGAGAAAGTCAAAAAAGGAAACTTGTGAATTGTATTCTGCAATGACCCCACAGGCGACCAAATAAATCACAATGAATCATTTGAATGCTATAAAACTCTTTTTCAATATATCTAACCTTCAGTTTTGGCCTGGTACATCCCGTGCCACCTCACGTAAGCACATTCCTGATACTGCACCATGAATCATCCTCTCCCCGTTTACTGCACATGGTTTCTTGCTCTCTTATTGCAGGCACAATTATATGTTATCCCCCCTTAAGCTCTGACTATTCTGAAATGAGTAGCATTAGTTAACAGTCTCTTTCCTTGAAGCAGTTGGTACATAATGTGCAAAGCAAATGATTTCTGGGAATGGTAACCTCTCAGGTCTGTTACCTGCTTAAGTAGAAAACTACAATGTCGACCTTTTCCATTATAAAAAGATAAGGTGCAGTTGCTCCTGGTTTCATCATACCTTATGTAAGATACCTTTTCTTGTTGAACTCTGCAGGTTTTTCTGAACACTTCTGGCAGCTAAGAAGAGCTTCTGCCTGTTTATTTTATGTAACACAACTGAAATCCCTCCTAGACCCATTAACTTGGAGAAACATCTCCAGACGCCCTCGCATCAATAGCAATTGAGAGCAGACAAATTAACCTGTTAAGATTCAAGGATCCTGACCACAAAGGGGCCAATCAACTGTGTGTTAATTGGCTCAATTTCACCCCGACTGGTCTTGCGCCTGATTTGTACAGCAGCTTAGAGTCACTGATCAATTATCAAAATATTTTTAGAGTCCATACACTCAAACACACTTTCAACCGTGGCGGAATATGAATAAGAGGAGCCTATCCATAGTGAATTCCCATTAATAATTTACAGACATTTTCATTTCAAATACCCCTTTTGTGCTGTTGTTGTGCTCCGGTCCCTGTAAAAGAAAGATATCTCCTCTGAGTTCTCATACTTCTTTGTGCTTCAGTCTGAGACACCGAGTTTATGGAACTAAACTCATTTCAGGTGCATTTACTCAAAAGTCAGATGGAGCTTACTGTATCGGTGCTGGTTTATATGGCCAAGTAGGAGCATTATTCATGTTCAGACATCACAGCCCGCTGCTCGATCAGACTGTGTCAGATTATTCTCTTGATATACAACAACATAAAACATACCCTGTATATCAATGGACATTTTGAGAGTGAACCTTAATGAAATGCTCAATAACCTCGGGAGGAAAGGAGGAACAGTGTCATGTTGTTTTAGCGCCAGAGTTTGGACAGGGAAGAGATCGGCGAGGTTAAATGGGTCAACTAAACCGTTGGACTTTAACGCGGGAGGCCGTTGTTCAGAAAATGTTGGTTCATCATTTCTCTCTTCACAGTGCTCGCCATGTTGCACTCCCATGTGCAACATGAGTAGCTCAGAACGGACAAACCAAATACTGGCTCTAGAGAGGGCCTTGCATGTTTTTTACGCCACATGAAAGCAACCGTAGTTCTCCGACTTGTAGTTTTACTGCTTGTGAAAGTGCAGTAAAGTGAGACGCAGAGGGCAAAATAGCCGCTGTCTGAATGTTATTGCCTATAGAGTAGCTAAGGCAAAGGTCCTGAGAGATACCACTGGTTTAGTCTGATTTGCACTGGGCCTCTCATGTTACCACAGTCTTGGAACGGGAGGAGTGAGCAGGTTGGTATTTAGTTGGTGATGCCACTAAATCCTATACAAACTTGAGCTTTAGGAGGCTATTTTGAATGTGAAATCAAACTGGTTATTACGAGTGTCACGGACCAAGCAGCTCAATTGTTGAAAAGCCAAACTAGTAATTTATATACAACTAAATGTGGAATTATGAGAATAAGAATATGAATCAGATTTGTGTGCATTTTGCATTTGTAAAGTACAATTACTTCTAACTACTGAACCCCTGTGCCATTCAGGAATAGTTCTTTTTTCATCAGATTTCTTTTGTGGTATTTTGCCTTTATTATTTACTCTCTCTCTCTCTCTCCAATGTTGAGCGTCAAAAGTAGATGTTGTGGTTATGTGGTGCGCACTTTAACCATTTGCTACAAAGGCATCTCATCAATTATTTGTGTTTCAAAGTGGATTCCTACTGTTTCAAATTGTATACTGTGCAGCACAGGTGATTTTCCAAGAAAGGTAGAGGTTAAAAATGGATGTGTACAATACTGTGGCTGCTTCATGCAGTTATGAATCATACTTCAGAGAATACGTGAACTTTAGAGCATATGCTTGATCTTAAATCCATTATTATTTAAAAAAAGAGGCAAGGACAGAAGTTCAATACAACTCTTAAGAATATACACAGAAGATTATGATACCGTAGTTCCCATAAGACTGGTGTGAAGGAAAACTACAACCAAGAAGCAGATTTCTGAACTCTTTCCTGCTTCTGCAAACTAATTAAAATGTAATGCATCACCACATTGCTTTGCATTCGATTAAAAAACAGCAACATAAAAGAAGCCACAGGGCACAGTATTGTTGCCTCTCACTGTTTCTAGGCCTGCGAGTGTCACAGGCATTACGTGGAAAATAGGACAGCCATTGAATGTTCCCTCAAAAACCACTCCAACAGAAATGAGTCACAAAGACACTGTTCGAAACTGCCATCTTCAAAAAAAAATATTTTTGGAGATTTCCATATTAAACAAAAAAAAATCTAAAATGTTTCCTCCAAGAAATGGTTCCACAGCCAATTAAGTACATTTTGCCTCAATAAGTTTAAAGGAGAACAAAGACACTATGGAGCTCCTTGTTTATGGCTGCTGCTGCTGCAGGATCCTGCCCCAGACAGCTGCACATTCAAGTCAACACGGATAGAGTTGTATTTCATGTTTACAACTCGTTGATACAGCGGCTTGCGTGTCAAAAGAGACGCTAAAATTAAAGCCCACTGCATCGTAGTTAGAACATGACTCAAAGCATCTGTTCAGTCCATAAAGGTTACAAGCCATCTATGGAGAATGGTCGGTGAGTTGTGTAATAAACATAAGAATAGATATCCAGAACTTGAGGACACAAGCATGCTGTTTATTCTTGGTTTGTCTCAAATGTTATTTTAAATGTGTCTGTGTTCAATTTAAAGGCAGAATCTGTATTTTTTTTAACCACGTAAATGTGGGTTATATTCACATGTTAATAAAAGGAATGCAAATGCAAGTGCGAGGGGTTAAACATTACCCGGCTTGTTATTTAGTTCTACCCTACATGTGGCTGGTAGAAAAAGGGATGTTATCAGAGGCAGAGACAGTCTCCTCCTGAAGCTGTAAATAAGGCTGTGAGAGTGTAAAAAGGTGCAGGGTTGGCCTTTTCCTCTTTGAGAGACGGAACAGAGTTGCTGTTTTGGTTTGAAGCTCTTATCTGGACCTGAGCAAAGTGTTCACTTCACTATTGTATGTAAGACCAAAGCACCAGCATCTGTCCACTTGGAGGGATGTGCCACAAAGCACTTACTTTGCTATTTAGTTTGAGCTAACTGTTTAAGTCAAACATCCGGCTATGTTTAAGATACATAAAGCAAAGATTAACACACATCATCGCTTGTTTAATTACTTCTATAGCATGCAAGACACAGAACTGAAAGGAGATACAAACTACTTTTGATCAGGCCTCCAAAGCATTCAGTTTTGACCTTTCCGTCAGTGGCCTGCCTAGCCTGTGTCTCCATATACATATGTCTGCTTTTAAGTTTGACCTTTTATTTCCATTTTAGTCTGTGGAGCTATTTATACTACAGTTAAACATAACAGCCCCCCAGTCAAGCTTTGACCAGCCGCTGTGTGGCTCTGTGCAGTTGTTTGGTGGTATCAGGAGATGCCGTGCTCTGCTGACAGGGGTCATAGGCTGGAATATAGCAGGTCAGACAGAAAGAGCAAGGAACCTATAGGGCATACTATATTTTATCTTTATTCTATTTTGGTAATGCATATTTTGCAGAGACTATGCAGCACTTTGACATATAATTATAAATAAAACTCAGAAATCAAGTGATAAGTGCCTCAATGGAAGCTTGAGACGGAGTGAGGTGAATAACACTGCGAACATTTTTTATTTGTCTAGTTTGTGCTGTGTGGGATCTTATATTCATATATTTTAATAATTTAATCCCCAGTTTTATGTAAGTAATTCATGATGATACTGCTAAACATAGCTTGACAACAGAGAGCACATGGCATTCCCAGACAGTGAAACTTGAGTGAGTAGGTTAGTTGAAAGTTAAACCAGGAGGACGTCCAGCACATCAATGAATTACAGGAAACAATATGGCTCATAACAATGATATTGACCTCTGTTTTCACTTAAAATATGTGAATCAGATAATTTGGATAAATGGGGACTTGTTATATCTCTAAAATAAATGTTATCACAAATCACAACATGAAGTACAGTGTGTTTCTTTCAAGTAATAGTTGGACATATTGGGGAAATATGCATATTTGCATCCTTGTGGAAGGGTTGAATAAGAAGATAAAACCACTCTCATGTCTGTACGCAAAAAGATTATATTGAAGCCAGGAGATCGTTAGCTTAGCTTAGCATAAAAATTGGCAAAGGATAAACAGCTAGCCTGGTTCTGTCCAAATGTGAAAATGCTAAGCTGGTCATCTCCTGGCTCCGGCATCATATTCATTGATTGTCTCATTTACTGTCGGCAAGAAAGCAAATCATGTATATTTCCCAAAATATCAAAATATTCCTCAAATGTGCAGGCATTCTTATATTACCTTATTACAGCAACATTCATTATGTGCAACACTGGGTCACCATATCTATGTTATGTTGTCTTAATCGACGGGAGGATACACACAAATATGTCTGCACTGTAAAAGAAAGTGTTAAAGATAAATGTCAGATTAAATCAACACTAGGATGTGGCTGCATTCTCACAAAAGTTGTGGAATGCTGTTTTTCAGAACGACTTGAGTCTTGTTCACATACTTATAAGAATTAAGGACCCAAAGCGAAAACAAACCTAATGAACCTCAAATAATAAAGGTGAATGGAGGGTGCTGCAGTGAACTACGTGCTCATGAATCATAAAAGAGTCTTTGACTACCACTAATATGAACAACATGTAGAGCCCATATTGTGTTAAACTTACTTTGGCATTGTAATCTTCCAATAATTTAGCTGACTGACTTGTTATTTCCTTCGTGGCGACCATGTCCATCTGTCAAAGCCTGTCAGCTTCCTTTTGGATTGGCTGTCTACTTTGGCGGGCTGTACAAATTGAATGGATGCTTTATGCATGCAGACTGATGGTCGTGTCTGTCTGGATTATTTTGTCACTTTATACATCTGTGAAGACCTGGGGAGTGTTATCTCCACACATTCATGTGTACACGGGGAGAATTCATCCCTTTGGGCCTCACACATCTCATCAAATGATTTGAAAACAAAATATTTAGAAATCGCTTTTCTCTTGAATAAAGTTTGTCAGGTTTTGTTGGAGTTGAAAACATGACAGCAAAGGCCATTTGGATTAGACTGAAATGGGTTGAGTCCCATATTTATGTATGAGGAGTTTAGATTATGACCATGCACGTTCTTCATTGAATGATGGATAGTTCAATAGGATTATCCTCCTAACTTTCAGAATACCTTATCAACAAGTTTCTTTTATTTTCTTATTTTTAGTTGATTATTTATAACAGTTAAAAACACTGCCTGGTTTGAGATATAAATCCACTACAGAGCTTCATTTCAGGCCTCAGCCTTGAAGAATTAGACAGCAGAACATCACACAGTGCATTTCTGAGCACTTTGTAACTGAGATTTTATTCTGTACCTTAAGTTTATTGTCAAGTGACATTATTGTTACTAGTTATAATATAAATTTGATTTGAAGCACCATTCACATAATGCAAGGGCACTTTACAAAACTAACAAAGCAAACAACTAAATTATCAGAATCCTTGACTAAAAGAACAAGTCCGGATTTATAACAAAATGGACAAGAAATTAAAAACAACATGAGCATCACCTTACATCTGGGGACTATTATGACTATCGTTGTGAAATGAGTGGAGGAGTTTATTAATTCTACTGACAAAATTAAATATCTTTAAAAGTTTATTTACTCAAGAATATGATTAAGAAGGCACATCTGCCACCTTGCCAATGACCACACATACAAATATAGACATGTGTAGGCGTGTACATACTGTACATTGATGAAAGAGGACAGTTGTAACCAAAGTCCTATCAAATCCAGACAGCTGAGATACAACCAGAGAGAATGGCACCTTCACCTTGTCTCCGTGTAAGTTTCTCTAAACATTTTGAGGATAATCACATCTTTAGGCCATGAACAGCATGGACCGCTGCACAAAGCCTTTTGTATTCACCCAGACAAACTGCCATGCAGAATGTTATTTACTCCCCAGCGGAGGATAAGGAAGAGGTTAGGCCACAAACAAGCTACTCTAGCCACGGGTCAATCCTTCAGAGGTGGGGGCATTGGGATTTTGTGCAAGGCTGAGCAACAATTTCTAGGGGACTAAGGGGGTGAAAACCCTCTGAGGTACAACTTAGGCAGCTGAAAACCACTTTTACAGCAAATGCAAAAATGCTGGACATGACGACAATATACAAGATAGTCATTATATTCATTTACACAGAAATGTTGGAATGTCCGGTATGTTTCTAGTCTAAATCATGGTCTCAGGATCTTTCTTTCTTTCATTATAGACCACAGAAAAGTAAAGAAACAAGCCTGTGATGCAATGTGGGAATATATTATGGCCAATCTCAAACATATTCACCTTAGGTTACTGTGTTTAAAGGTCAAGTTTGTTATGTGACCATGAATAAAACAGAAGCATGGCTTATGGTTATATTTAGGTAAATTGGCCAGAGAACACTTTCCATTTGGCTGCATGCGTGATAGGAGGAAAAGTGATCACCAGAGCTGGAATCTGACCTTTCAAGCTAAGCTGAGCCAGACCGTGATAAACAAAGTTGAGATCAGGGCAGGTTGAGAGGCGAGGGAGTGGCAGGCAAGATTGACGAGTTGATATTTTCAGCATTCGTTTCAAATATCACTTGGAGTTTTTTTTATATTTTCAAGTGGCAACAAACAAAAAAACCTGGTTATACTGACTGACATGTTTCTTCATAACCAGAAATTTCACAGTTTTAAAATGAGAAACTATTTGTAACAAGTTTGTATAGGAATAGTGTGATCTCTGCCATCCATAGAGGCCATGAATATCTCACAGGCTTCACGGCCCCCCCTCCTCTCGGCTGGAGTAGTGGCAAGTGAAGGGTGTTTAGCGACTCATCACTGTAATTCTTCCCTTCTTCCAGTACTTTGCCCTGGGTAGGGGCGGGATCTACTAACAGGGGCTACCTTGCAGCAGTCAATACTATTCATGAAATATGTGATGGCTTGTCCCCAGGAGCACATCCTCTGGCTGCACAATTTTTAAGGAGGGGTCAGATGGAGTTTTCCATCCGGGAGGCTTCTGCCGCTCTCCTGGGACCTCCAGGTAGTTCTCAGAGCTCTTTGTTTGCCCCTTTTTGAGTCACTGTCCAGTCTCGACCTTTAGCTTCTTGGCAGAAAAACAGCTTTTCTCTTAGCTGTTACTTCAGCCAAACGAGTAAGTGAGTTGAGCGCTCTCTCCTTGTCTTTTGTTTCTCTGTCTGGGCCCTCTGTTTTTTTACGTTACATTCAAGTATGAGCCCGGGCTCCAGGATGTTTTTAGTTTTTCTTACCTGGAGAATCTTATTTAGCTTCCATACCTTTCAAGAACTGTTTTGACTTCTAATAGATTGGAGTGAAGTCTGCCTGCCAGCTCGTATAGCAGAGCCAAACACAAAAGCAGCATTTAATTAATGCAGTATTAAAAATGTAGTGTAAATTAATTATCAGAGTGAAAAGCCAAAGAGGCTTATGATTTTCTGTCCTTCATAAGAAAAGCAAAATCCAATGCATCTTTTATACCCATGCTTCAGTGAAGAAGGAACAAGGAGATTGAGTAATTGGATGAAGCAAAGGTTGATCTGCTGTGTTTTCCCACATAAAAGAGGGACACCTCTGCCTGCTTGGGAAATACTAGATCTGCTGGGTGTTATCCACTCGCAAAGATGAAGGACTGTACATTGTACAACTGCCCTGTGATTTCTACTCGGTACGGATACATTGATCTACAACCTGAGATACTGCACATCTGAAAGACATTGTGTACATTCATAATGGACTATTCATTAATTTGCGTGATTTTGTACCCACAGCTTTTCTCCAATTCAAAATATCCCATAATTCAGTGCAAAAAGTAATGCCATGGTTGATAGGCGTGTGACTTTCATGCTAAAGACCAGAATTTGTTCAGGATTTCGGACCTTCAATACATCATTTAAATCTACGACCTCACTCTTTCTTTAACCCAAAACCAGTTATTTTAGTAGCCAAATATTAATGCACTTATGTATAGGATTTGAAAATGTATTCGGAGGCTGTGCAACAAGTTATAAACACAGCGCTAATATTTGCCTTCTAATTGATATGGCAGCCAATTGCCCATGTGCACATGCAGCAGATAACTGAAACATTAACATCCATTCAAACTCATGTTTCTGTCCACCTGATGCATGTAAACCCTATGAACACTCTGCCTCAAGCTCGCCTTTTGGCTCTTCGGCTGCTAAATGCTGCACTTTGTCCAGCAGCTAGGTGCTAACTTTGTCTGTCTGCCGTTTGGCGCTGGGCAGGTTGTGCACCATGGATTTATCTGAGTTTTTTAGTTGAAAAGAGTAATAAAAATAGAGTATACTGTAGGTGAAAAACCGAAACAACGTTAAAACAAAGCAACGTTGGGTGATGGCACTACAGTACAGGCGACTGCTCTTACGCAACACATTTGTTATTTGACCCAGATTTTATTTGAAATATTGATAAGTGCAGCTTTAAATTCCATTGCAAACTATTTCGACACACTGTGTCCTCTAGTAACGTATTGTATGAAAGGAAAACTAAAAGAAAAATTTCGATTTAGAGACACTGACACAATGAATTAAAAAAGTCGAAAACTTTCCAGAACCATTTTCATCTTATCAGAATCCTCTCTAGGCTGCACTCCTACACACGCGCGCACTTTATCTTCCTGACCTCCTCCTCCTCCTCCTCTAATGGCTCCTCCTAACTGAAATGTGTATTTGGATGTGTTTCACAACTCCCGCCATCCCAATTAAGCTCAATTACACGGCAGCCATCAAAACGAAAGCT
The DNA here is from genome assembly GCF_910591455.1 of Pholis gunnellus. Taxonomy (NCBI): domain Eukaryota; kingdom Metazoa; phylum Chordata; class Actinopteri; order Perciformes; family Pholidae; genus Pholis; species Pholis gunnellus. The sequence continues at coordinate 18,406,769 of NC_136537.1, forward strand.
ACCGTTCCTTTAAATCGTCACACCCTTTTTACATTTTTTTAAAGCAAGGAGGGAAAATACACGAAGATAAAAAGCTGGCGAAACCACAGTCACAAAATACACGCACACACACACACTGGAACGCAATCCGACACTCCCCTTCAACACACTGACTGACCAGTGCCGTCCAGCCGCCTGAAACGGAGAGCCTGCTTTGTGGATGTGTGCAGCCTTCTGGACTTGGTGGGAGGGGGAGAAGTTTCCCCAAAGACAAGCTGCTTGGATCACAGAGAGACGATGCCTTCCTTTTTCAGCCGAGTCTCACAAGCTGCTCAGTGGATTTGCTGATTTTCGAAATTAATTTCCTGCAAGTTATTCAACGGGACTGAGGGGATATTTTAAAGCAGAGGATGCTCCCACAGGTCATTCGGATTCTGTATGTCTTCGCTTTCTGCTTTTTCCAAGGAGGCTTTATCAGGTGAGGCGCACTAACATTTATTATTCTCATGTTTGTGCGAGTTTTTTCTCTCTCTTATTTTCTGCTTAACATCAACTTTTTAACCATCAGAGGCGACGCATTTACTTGCTGTTCACATCATCTGTCATTTCAGAGACTTTTGACTTGATTTGTATGCAGCTCTCTAGATAATTAGCCGATCTGTTGTTTGTTTTTTGTTGTTGAGACGAAACGGGACTAAGCTCCCTTCAACTAACTATCAATATATTAGGTGTTGCTGCCATTTAATAAAATGTAATTGAATGTAAAAACCCCTGTTATAAAGCGGTAGGCTATATGCGAGATGCGAGCGGAGGTGGGCATGATTTCATAAAATAACCAAGCATTTTACGCGTAGGCAAAACTGGAATCTCTCGTCACCAACTAAAAAAAAATGAATTTAAAAAAATCACAATACCATCGCATTTTATCATTACAGGACATGCAAATGTCGAAATAAGTCTACATGCAAACACTTCTTCATGAACATACGGCATCAGATATCAAACCTTGTTGTCTTAGTGCTTCGAGGAAATCTGTCCTGGTCGCAAACTACCTGTGGAATTCCCGCTCGTATTGCAGGACCGATTAATGGCTTTTTGAGGTTAAAGGATACCGTTAACACTCCAAGGTAAGAATAAGACGAATTTGCATGGCTGATGTTTTCAGAAACAATAAGAAAAGTGTTTGGCACATGTGCATTGAGGAGCCTTTTAATTATTGTAAGAAAAGGGGGCAAGCTCCAGTCGGTGTGTGTTCAGTGCGTCAGGGGACAAACAAAACAAAAACACGTCCCTCTCTCCCGTCTTTCCCTTCTTTGTTCTCTTAGTTGTCCTAAAACACACACCTCATGTCTCTCTCTCTCTCTCTCTCTCTCTCTCTCTCTCTCTCTCTCTCTCTCTCTCTCTCTCTCAATCTCTCTCTCTCTCTCCTCCCTCATTTGCTCACTCACATTATCCACCAGCAACCAGGCTGCCTCCTCTCTCTTCCTTCCTCCCTATATCCTTGGTGGCAAAAACTTTTATTTGCAGTGAACACTTTCCTTATTTCATGCCCTGCCAACCTCAGGTGGGAAGGAAAGGGAATTAAGATCTGCATAATCCTGGAGCGGAACAGAGCCGTGACTCCGTGAACCCAGGGGCGAGAAGAGCAGCTCTTAGCCTGGAGAGCAGTCAACTGACAGCACCTCCTCTCAGAAATTACATGCTCTCCTACTAGCCTGTCTGCTCGCCACGTAGGGAGGGAGCAAGAGAGGAAAGGAAGCGACCGAGGAGGAAGAGGAGGGCAGGTGTAAAAGAGGAATCTGATGGAGCTGTGGAGAGGTGGGGTGGAGAGATAGAGGGTGACAACGGGAATGGTGCAAACTGGGATGGAGAGAAACGTGAACAAGGAATTTATGTTGATCCAGTTAGCTGGAGGCTGCGTGGAGATTAGTAAAGTGGAGGACGGGGCCGCGAGATTGAGAGAAATGGTTAAAGGAAAGAGGAGATGAGATTGAGCGTTGAGGGGGGGGGCAGGCGGTGGGTGTCAGAGACAGGAAGCATAGTAAGAGATTTGAAAAAAAGATTGTCATGGAAAATAGTGAACAAGCTGGCTTATATGATAGGTTTTGGACTGGATGGTAACAAAGGGAAATGAAAGGGTGTCGTAAATTAAGTTCATATCATATTCTGAGAGGGTGGTGGCTGAGGGTTTGGAGATCTGTGTGTGTGTGTGTGTGTGTGTGTGTGTGAGAGAGCGAAAGAGACTGTTGTGTCTATGTTGTTGCTACACTTCTGGTCTGTTTGTCTTGAATGTTGGCAACCCAGAATCTGGTTTCCTGAACGTAATCGGCCATCCAATTTAGTAGCATGTGGGTTTTCTCAGCATATAATACAAAATTAAAGAGAGAGAGAGAGAATTTGAGGGGCAAAGTGGTCGCTTTACGGCCAAAGTTCTGGTTTCTTTCATTGGTTTACATTGCAATTCTCTCGGTTTCCCATGATGCATTAGTTTGGGAATGGGTATAGATCAGTGCTGATTTGCTAATTAACTTTTTGATACCTTGATACTTTACATTTAGAGATCTAACCATGTTTTTAAAGAAAAAAACAACAACAAAAGAAGCCAAAGTTCTGAAACGTTAAATGTTCATCACAAGCCAATATGGATGTTTTCAGTTTTTGGTGAAATTGCCCTCCAGGGCAGCAGGGGGCAAAAACATGGTTATGGTGGTGTCACTCACCGGATCTTTACAGTGCTACGCCCAGCACCAGATGAAGAAGTTTGTGCTCAGTTGGGGACTAGAAAGACAGTATCGTGTTGATTTGCAACCTCCTCCATCTGGTGTGGAGTGTCATTAACAAGCAGAAGTCAAGTCATGCTACTTGCATTTGTTCACAGCGGGGTTTTAAACAGCAGTTTGGATTTGTGTAAGTTTGATTTTGTTTCTGGTACACACTGCTGCCCTAAGAACTACACACTGAGAGGCTTTTGTTCACCGAAATGATCACACGTGCTGACTTCACCAGTATGTGACGATGACAATGGCAGACACTCGAATTGTGCAAAGGTTTTAAATAATGTGGATTGTGTGTGTACTCTCACAGGGCATGCAGGAACAATCTAACCTAAAACTTTGAACACTTAAATAACTACCATTTTGTCTCTTGTTTCTCCATGGATGCCCAATTAAGATGATGCATATGCCACTGAGATACTTCTAGTGTTTCTGTGCTTTGTTGAATAACTGAACATTTTTCAGCAAAACAATCATCTTTAAATGTCAAATTTCAGAATCATTGAGCAAATCCTTCTAGACTCTCCAGTTTGCACCGATGTCATAAAATCTGTGTCCATGGCTGAGAGCTCATTATTTTCAGTTTCAAATCCTAGTTTACTGTAAACTGTGGGGAACCGAGTCCTATTACAGCAGGAAGCAGAACAACTTCAAATGCATTGTTTTCTCAGAAAGTTTGTCAAATTTAAAATGATGAGCACTATTAAGGGTCCATACCTTTCATAATATACCAGTCATTTTGGCCTCGGTTTGAGATTTTTTTCAGCTACTGCACAGTTTAAAAATTGCAAGTCAAGCGAGTGTGAAGTGCAGGCAGAGGAAAACGTTGTGTGACTGGCACTGGTGTGAAGAGAAATGGATGATAACATTTTGTGCCAAATAATGTCCCTTAAGATAACACTCCTTGAACACAATTCACTTTTTTTTTTGAACACCAACTTCCAATTTAAAGGACTGCTGCGCAAATAGTTACAGGTTTAGTGGGATAGATGCAGAATATTATTTCTCAAAGGCTCATTATATGAGGTGCACATGTTGGATGTACTTGATGCTTGGAGCTCTTGTAATAAACAGTTGTTTAAGGGTAGAGTGGCTTTTCTTGAGGCCCGGTCACAGAGGCAATTCAATCTTTCATTCAACCAAGTAAAATAAATGAATCACTTAAAATGAGTGGATTCACTTGCAGGCAAAGTGACATAGAAATATGTTGCGTTAAGTTCAACTTTTGTTGACTTTGATGCACAAAGGTAAGGCGTCGACCAATAGCAAACTGACTTCAAAGCGCTGTCCTTTATAGGAATGCTGAACGGAAGAATTCAAAACTGGGGGAAGCTATTGCTTCTTATTAGCTGTGTTTCACCATCCACTTTAATGGAATAAACTATAAAGTTAGAGCATAAAGTGCTCAAAAAAAGTTGACCTAAAAGTTGATTCAAATCTCTCGCTCATGCAAACTTTCTTTAAAAGAGCACCGAGCAGCAAGTTCTCGCTCCCGTCCATCAACATCACATCCTCCATCAAGCATGGCTAGCTGGAAACAGATCTCGGGACGGAGATGTGTAAACAAAGGTGGAAAATGAGACAGCTCAGATTAAAACCACCTCCTGATTGTAAACGGACAAAACACTCAAATTATTGTTCATTTTTGCACTTTTGGCAAAATAGATTGTACGTTGCACAGAAGGCCAATTATCATCTGGCAACGCTGTTCGGTTTAGTGAAAATAGTTCCAACATACAACTGCTCACATAGAGGTCTGTGGATTACCTTGAGTAACCTGAGGTTCAGCGCCTACTGTGTGAATGCGTAAATGAACAGATCTATGACATCACTGCTACATCTAGAGCACAATAGATCTGATTATAATGACATGTGTACATTCCTTTAAATTAATGTGTTGCTCTGATGTATTCTTAATCTTTCAGCTGCAACCCCAGTGATGTGAAACGGACTTGGGAGCAAATCAAAAATAAATATAAAAACATGATGCTAGGCAGGTTTCCTTCCATAACTTATAATTAACCCACATCGCACTTTAAAGTAACCTGAGCTAAGTAACGCTGCATCCAGTCTGTGACTGTAAGACACGACTCAAGAAGCCGACACACGTAAGCGAATACATGATATGAATATATGTTGAGAGAATATATACTTCTTTTATTTGCTTTTTTACACCGCCGGGGTTGCAGCTTAAAATAAGGCTAAAATATTATCACACACGCCATAGGAATAGATCTGCAACACATTCATTTACCGGAATTCACCCATGTAATTATAGTCATATGGTGTTCTAGATGAGACAGTGATATTACAAATCTGTTCATTTACGCGTTCACACATTCAACGATTCATTGCCAGCTGTCTTTTTTGCATGCGTTTGTTTAAACTGTGTTACTTTTAGTTTCGATTATAACTTTAACTTCTTTGTATTTGTATAATATTAATTTACGATCCACGTACCCAGCTTCGATTGGTCAGTAGACGGTGGTTTTATTCGAGTTGATCTCTTATCTTGAACATTACCTGCTATACGGAGCAGGTTAGGTGTTCAGCATAAGTAACCATGCCAATCTATCTTGTTAAGAAGTAAACCTCCATCAGGGAACTGAAAACCCAGAGTTAACCCTGAAGTTACCTCGCTAACCCCAAAATCTGCTTTGTGGTACAGGCCCCTGGTCAGGATTTCTGGAAAGGTTTTTAAACCTCACATTCAAATGACTTGTGTTTTCCTTTGAGGCTTCTAAGTAACACCTGTTAACAGCAGAAAAATAACGCTCAAAGTAAACACTCTGGACTGGTTAAATTGTGTTTACTTCTTTCCAAACTTCAAAAGCTCCGTTTTTGGTCGAGGAAACAATCTTTCTGTGATAGCTTTTAATTAAATTCTGATTGTACTCCCAGCTGGTATGGAAGTATCTGCAACAGCGAAGTAATATCTGGAGGCTAGTAAACAGTAGTGAGAAAAGGAAAGCAATGATTGTGTGCCTTCATTTCAAATGTTTCACAACCAACAAAGAGTTGAAAATGTGGCTTCTCCCTTTCCCTTTCCACCTGTTCATTTGATTGGCGGTAATTTTGGTTTTAGTCGACTAAGTTCTCTTGAGCTGACACGTCAGGTTTCTTTTTGCTTTATGCATGATTAATGACATTTCCAAGAATCTTTTTGGTAAACACAAGATTTAAAGCGATGCCTTTGTGCGATTCTTTTTGGAGAAACTGAGTCGTTTAGTTGACAGGTGTTAGGCGACTAAGCATTTCTTTGGTCAAGGACAGCCCTTAAAAAAAATAAAAACTTGCAAAAAAAGCAGCTTTGACATCACATGCAGTGATTAATCTTATTTTTAGTAAAGTATCAACTGAATGTTACTGAGATGTCACCTTGAGTTCGACTGTCACAAACACTTTTAAGGCTCTCGTATCCTTCCCAAAAAAACAAATCCCCGCGTACTTGGCTGACACAGAGTAGAGCAGCAAGGAGTGCTGACGAAAAGGAAGCGTGGAAGGAGGACAGATGGGATGTTTACGTGAGTTAATGACTAAAAAATGAGAGACAAGCTGGAGACAAGAGTCGAACAGACGGTTTGCTCTCCACTTCCAGCGCCACCATGAAGAATAGTGGTATACTTAGTAATGAAATATGAAGACTAGGGATACAAAGATTATTGAAAAGATAATTAAAGAGTTGTGCTGCTAAGCTTTAAATTCCATTGACGATATGTCGGAAACGTAATTGTAGTTTGTCAAAAAACAGACTTCAAACAAGTCATTATTTATTATGCTTGTTCTCAGAGGAATATTTGGATTTGTTTATTCTACAACTGGTTTAATTTTCCACAGTAAAATTCACTGAGACACTCGCTTTAAGCAAAACTAACTAACCTCCCTGCTATTTATTTTTCATGAGAAACTTTTTATTAAAAAATAGGGAGTTGAGGACCACACATACTTGGCCACACAGTCGAATCTTCAATCCCTGACAAGAAAGCAATGTCTGCTACAGATCTGCTCATAGCTTCAGTGGACATTAGATTTGTGTTTTTGATATAACGGTGGAGGTGACAGCCTACTGATGGCGCCTTCAGTGTCAAGCTGACACCTTGGGTTGAGAGATGTGACTGACGTTTGCTTCCCATTTCAATCAAAAGGCATATTACCTTTCCCTTTTTCTGTTGTATAAAATGTGCACAACAACCTCCTTTGACATCTTAAAACTGTTATTTTCACAGAGATATGGATGCTGGAGGATTGGTTGTTTCAGGGTGTATATCCCCTTAAATATGCCAATCATATGTTCTCTTATTAAGAGTCACACCATGAGTTTAAAAGTCATAGTCATATACATCTTACAAAAATATTATTTTTCAACATGTAAGAGAAATGGGTGTCCCTCCAAGCCTTTTCCTTGCCCGCTCTAAACTATGTGTTTGTTACATGCCTCTGCTGCCAGCCGAAATCAAGACCGCAAGCCACTGAATAATAAATGCATCGTGAAGTGTAGCTGATGGGCATTAGCTCAGGGTAAACTTTTAATCCCCACAGATATGTAGCCAGCTAATGCTAAGTTGGAAGAGCATTAAACGGCAACATTCTCCGTTGGTCAGGCAGCGAACCACAAAGAAAAATAACCCTTTCAGGCATTTGTTTACACAGAGGTTAAAATCAAATGGGTTTTGTGCTTTCTACACATCACTCCCTTCACACATATGCAGGAGAAAAAGTTATGCCAGAGGTAAAAGAAAGCATTGAGTTTAATTTGCACCTCATCGCCACACATTGTTGGAGCCTGCAAACTGCAAGTAGATGTAAACCAAGATAAAGTGAAGAATTTGGATAAGGAATATAAATTACAGATACTTTAATCAATATGTTCATATTAATAATGAATTAACTGCCCATGTATAATGTGAAAGGGGCTGCTCAAAGTGACAAATCAAAGAGAAATATCACCCGACTCTGCATATCCCCACAACTCTTTGGATCTTTTTAGCATTTTTCAGCTCATAGGTCTGGTTATATAACTCGTAACTTTATTGTTCACTTCCACCAGCATAGTTTTCAGCCGAAGGCAGCTGTTTCCAGTGAAAAAGCTCTTCTCAAACCACTGCATACCACTTGTCCTGCATTAAAGAGCAGGGAGCCAAAAATAGTGACTAGCTGGTGACCATAGTGGAGCATGTAAAGTGCCAGACGTTTCCCTCAGAAGGCATTGGTGACCAAAACAAAGCTATAACTCTGAACATTCAATCATGTCAGTTTAAATGTCTGCTCCTCACATGGCTTTAATACTTCAAACACAACAAATGATGTTGTGTGCATAGGCTTTGGATTTGACAAGCTTTCAGCTGAATGTACATGGACACATGTTGGTGTCCCATACCACAGCTTTTATATTAGCACTGTTATCACTACTGACAATGGTCAATGAAGAGGAATACCAGGCAGATGGAAGCACTGTACATGTGCAGGTTTCAGGGGCCTTCGCTGTGGTTACAAAGAACACAGTTGTACATAAACATCGTTCACTCTGGCACAGATAAAACCACGGCAGTGTGTGAGTCAATGTATCTAGGTAAGTACATATGTGATACAGTGGTAAGGTTAATGCAATTAAGTGGACATTTCCACTCTTCTTCAGATTAAAATGGCCACTTTTTGACTAGCGCAGCACTTTGGCTCTGAGGTTCACTGCTGTAGGTCATTGTGTTCTCTGCAATTAGAAACGAATGAAGTGGGGGGCCATTATGAAACCCTCCATCATGTCATTATGTCGGACCATACAGGCAATGCTGATTAAACTTCACCTTCAGGGTGAAAGAAAAGTCGGTCCTACCTGACCTCATAATATATGGTTGGACAAAAAGAAACATTGGGCAGTGGAGTCAAACTGAAGCTCTGATTTGTAATTGAATCAAAATGGAACCATTTACTGAACCATTAACAATGACCATGCTGCATTGCATCACTATAATTACAGAGGCCTGTAATTTACCAGCCAAATACTGCAGGATAACGCTAAGAGGAGTAGAGCATACTGCACATCTTAATTCTGATCTTAAAGTACAATTTAAACCTCAACAAAACCCATTGGCTTTAATTTTGACAATTTCGGCTTATTTGTAAGAAATCTAAAACTCGTCCTAAATTGACCTGAAATAACTTTTTGCATTTCAACCAATAATTGGTTGATTCACTTTTCTTTGATGGAACACAACTAGAAAGTGGAAATAATGTAAATTTTGTAGAATCTGTAGAATCTAAATAAAGAAAATAAATTGCAGCCTGAGAATATGATATTGTTTCATCAACTGTTTCCCCCTACAGGTCAGGAAAATAATTATTTCACAGCCGATATTGGAAATACTAGATCAGACACTAGATCAGACACTTGACACTTATTATAGTCACTGAAGAGCATTCCTATGACTGTATTCTAACATCTCACTGATTTAAAAAAAAGCCTACACACACCGTCATCCTCTTTGAGAAGGCACACAGTAGCACCCAGGTCACTCATATAAGGAAATAGGCCGAGCTGCAGTGAAAATAAAAGCCAAAACAAACAAATCGCCCCTCTTCCTCTATTTTACTCCAGCCGAGGTCACGCATGACCAGTGAAGCAGAATTTGTCAGGCGGTAAAGGGGGTCGAGAGGGTTGTTGAGGGGGATTACAGCTGTGTTCGTAAGATAACACAATGGCAGTAAGGGGGTCTCTCTTCTCCAGGAGCATGAAATGAGAGTGGTCCATGTTGGGATACAATGCAGAAGTCTTCGTAATAATCTACATACTGAATGTATTACTTTCTGTTGTTAGGGCACACAACTCTTACACACCAAATCACATGCCCAAGCCCCACAGTTTCAACCTCAGTAAGAAAACAAATGCATTTATGTCCATGGGTTGCTCTGTGTATGAGGCAGAGTATACCATTGACTGTTTACCTTGTTGACATTCAGCTCTTTCTGCTGTAACAGCAAGATATCCAATAGGGTGTCCAATAATCACTTTCCAAAGAAATAGCTCTGTATTGATGGTTGGAGGTGTCCATTACCTGACACTTTGTGATATAAGTGGGCTGTTTTTCTGCAGGTGTCTGTCTTTTATACACCGTGCAAAGCTGCTTCAAGGGTAACACAGATCATGTACTTCCACAAATCCCTTGTGCTCTGACCTCTGGATCGCTGGCAGACGTTTCTCCCCACATTAGTGAGATGACTAGATGTCCTTGACAGGTGAAGTCCTGTATTGATGATATCATAGTGTGCTCAAGTTAAAAAAAAAAAAAACTGACATTGGACGAACAAAGAGGAGAACACAACAGTTTTGAGTTTTGACAGCTGTTGTTGCAAAGCCCAAGGAAATTGGGGTTGCAGTGGTGGACAGCTTCACAGAGAGAAACATTTTGAATTACTCTACCAAGGATCTTTTATCATAATAATAACATTGCTCTAGAGAAAACCCTCAAGTGTAAAATATTTGACATTCTACCTCCTCACAGTTTCATCACTTACCGTCTGTCATTGAAAAAAAAAAAAAGAAATCACTGTCTTTGTTTACTCCTAGAACTGAGAAAGAGATAATTAAGCCACACTCTGGACAAAGACCATTTAATCTCTCTTTAGTGCTGTTAAATCAATGTTGTCACCCTAGTGAGCGTATTCATTTACAGCACCGATTGTTGACAGGAAGTTTGAGAGTTTGAGACAAGAAATAGTCTGTCATTGTAAAAAAAAAAAGAAAAAAAAAAAGGATTTTGAGTTCTTGCTGCTGTGCTGTTATATTGCAAGTGCTGTGTATGTAATTTAGTAGCCAGTTATGAACACGGTTCAACACATACAGCATACATCCCTTGTTTTGCACCTCATTTAAGTTAGTGGATGGAAATGGAGTACTAGACACATTACTAGTATGGCAGGCTACTCTGAAAGTAGTCTGAGCCATATTCATCTCTATTAGATCTTATCCTGAGCATTTAATTAACTCTTCCCCCTTTCCTTGATTCAATCAATGGCCTGCCAGGCTTTTGTCTTCCCCTGAAAGGACAGATTCATGTTAGTTGGGCTGATAATCATCAAATTCACTCATTGTATTTATTAACAGTAACATTTAGAAATAAAAAGTGATATTTATATTTTATCGCCGAACTCAAGGGAGTAAAGGCTTATATAATTAATAATTAACTCTGCATGTTAATTCTGCCAATCTAGAATATTCATAGCTTATTTTTACTGTTAAATATTAAAATATGTTCTCATACATGCTCTTGATTTTGCAAGGGTGAATGTAATGTAAAGGGTTTTTTGCACCTTTATTTTTTAGGTAAAAACAGGATTCTTTCAATTTATTGAAAAAGTACAGTGTTTTAGTGTCAACATTTTCACCATGGGTGCCTAGTTACAGTCAAAAGTAATGGGCGCAGCATTAATATAGGGCATGGGGAGGTTTGGCAGGAAACATTTTAATTTAATTAACACCTCAAAGTACCATTTACCTCAATATTCGGCCTTTACTCATGAACAATAAAACTGCTCCCTCACTATAAAGCTCAGTTTATGTTGCACTATATATTATAAATATTTGTGTTCTCCTTTAGTAACGGCATTGTTTTCTTGCCAGACACTCCTCTATGAATAGCTTTAACGGAATAGAGGACTTCTTGGGATTTTCTGTAAAATAAAAGCGGTTTTAGTTTTTGGCAAAAAGCTTAAAAACACTAAATTACAACCGCAGCACACTTTTTGAACCATGTCCTGCCTCCTGCACCCTTCATCTAAAACTAAACGTTGTCAGTATTTCTAGTGGGTGAGAACGCGTCTCACACATGTACCATACGGCAACTCCGAATGACCGTACCTGATTCTCCAGACATTCACAGGAGAAAACGTCTTGGGTAAGGACAGGAAATGTAATTATTAATTCATAAACTACCTATGGTATTGCCAGATATAACTATTTTTTATCTAAATGTGTTCAAATGTTTCCAAACTAGCTAAACAGCAAAGTGAGGATGCAAAAAGCACACGATTGCTCTCCCCTGTGGGTATCCTCAGGCGCCATATGCCTATTACACCTTCCATAAAAGTACGTTTTCACCCACAAAACCGTTGACACTTTACACTTAACTGTAGTTGATAAGCAACTTGGTGAAGTTCAACTGATTTTGTACATATTGTTTCTGCTTCATCCAAGATATATCAAAGAAACAGAAGCCAGTGGCTATAAACAACAAAAAACTGTTGAAATGGTCATTTCAAGGTAATTCTAATAGTTCAATGCCCTGGTCTTTGATGTCCTGAATTGTAAATAGTGAGGTTTTCATATATTTTTTTATTATAAAGCAGGTCTAAGTGCCATATTGTGAAAGTATTGAAAGCATATACACATGGTCTAATAGAAACCAGAGATACAAGTATGAACCAGTAAATTATCCGACGTCACATTTTGAAGTCACATTGACATTCAGTAAAAATTATAGACATCACAGTCAAGGAGAATGTGTTCTGCCATTTTATTAGGCTCTTTGGAGGACACAACTTGATGTTCGAGAGACGTGATTTTATCGTGTGTGTTTTTTTTGGGGCTGGTGACGCACACACTGTTTGTCATGCATGGCCATACTTTGTTTCCATGTTATCTCAGGCCACACTGGACTCAGAGCTTCCTAGCCATCCATAATAGAGCTGGAGACGCATCTTTTTATCATGTTAAACAGACGCTGTGTGAGTCGTGAACGTATTCTCTCTTGCACTTTGGTGCTCGACCACTGAGACCCTCTCCATTTGTCTGTGTTACCACAAGACGCCCACATTGTTTCCTGAAAGAGTGTGTCAAATCCTGTGGTTCTCTTGGGATGAGAGATGTTTGCTTTTCAATAAATGGGTGGTACGCTCGATAAATCTGTTGATGACAACCATTTATGCTGTCGTTATTAATTCCACCAGTAATTCCTGAAACAGTTTAAATATGTTTTTAATCTTTGTACTATGCGTCTGCAGTGTAGGACACAACCTGGGAGGATTTTCTTCTCTCTTGTATAATCTCCTGTACAATGAAGGGGTTATTAGTGGAGCAATATCATTTGGAAGTGTGTGTGGAGGGATGTGGAACTGTATCTCAATCCCTATGTGTGTGTGTAAGATTTGTGAATGTGTATATGATTCTGCAAATGTGTGTTCAAGTTATACACACGTAAAATAATCAGAAAATAGCGACTCCGTTGAGTTTGAGGTGAGAATATTTTTTTCAACTGCTATTTTACAAGATCGAGTATAAATTTTAATATCTTGTGGGTCAACATTACATTCATTCAGTTCAAAATATCAGGAAACGCTTTAATGTGCCTCGGATTGCAAATAACTTCTGTTTTACTTAAATATGTAGGTGCTAGGAAGCGGGAAAAACTCTGACGTAATCTTTCTAGCTACTTTGATGTTTACAGGTTTTGATTTACCTTTTCATAAAACATTTGATGATTTAGGCAAATGGAATTTTGTCGTTATTAGAGCCGACAGTTACCAATTAATGCTTTTTTCTTCCTGAATGCTTCTCATTCTTTCAATAATTACAAAAAAACAGCATGAGATTGTCACAGTAGGAAACGGAGAACAGTGCATAATAATGACAAATACATGACAAAGTGAGTAAATGCATTCATCTTCTGCTCAGCAAAGATGAATAAATTATTATTTACTGCCGCTTTATACTGCCTTGTACAATAAACTTCATTTTGGGATATGGGGTTATGCTCAGTTGCAATAACAATCATCTTTAATAAAGAACCTGACAATTGCCTTAAAAACTGCGACAATACAAACCATCGTTACAGAAAATTTCATGACACATCCGTTTGTGGTCGGAAATCGACCAAAATAATTACAGAAAACCCAAAATGTGAAGTCAAAGTTCCCATCAAAAGGTAAAAAACAACCTCTACCTTTAGACATGGTGGCGTTCTACGTTAGCAGCATGAGTGAAATAAGAAACAAGCATTTGACAAAGCATTGTTAGTCTACTTCGCTTATGGGTGTGATTCAGAAAATCCCTGGTAGACCCAGCTCCATGGTGGCTTTGTCATGACTCTGTTTGTTCCAGCCAGCAGTTTGATCAAGTGAAATAGGCCAGCGGCAATGCCTGCAACTTCCTTCGTCCTTGCTGTCATGTCCAAAAATATGGGTCATGTAGAGTGCAGTGGCTGCCTTGGTGTGCGTGTGTCTAATGTGTGTTTCTGTGAAAACCATTTGCTGTATGACAATTTGCTGTACGACTCCTGAGCTGCAACATCACTTCACTATACAGATTGACAGTAAAGCCCCAGTAGCTTTTATTCCTTGGTTTAAGGCACAGGTGGACCATAACTGGGGCCAAGCTCACGCTGACTCACCCGCTGGCCCTTGGCTTTCTCATTGCTCTCTTTTATTGCAGTAACTGCTGTGGTGCCATGGTCCCTGGGGCAAAATGAGAAGGCCACCAAACCCTATTTCCTCCATAAGCAGCCACCGTTAGCAGTTAATAACTGTACTGGAGTAGCCAGAAGAAAGTCAGAACTGTGGAAGACTAACCCTATATAAAAAGGGAAAACACAGTTGCATAAACCGCTCAAAGCAGCTAGCAAATGGCTAATAGAAGAAAAAGATTATGGCAGTTGGAAATGACTTGCAGGTAACAGGAAAAACAAACATATGCTATCAAAGGATGTGATTTATACAGCGACTGATGGGATCTGAGACCTCTATCCATATTCATATAGGTGCATTTAGCAAATGGAAGACATTAATCATCACAGCAGTCTGAGGCTTCTAATTACATGTTCACTGTACACAGATTGTTGACTACTTCTGTAGGAATCCAGCTGGAGAGATTTCCCAGGGGACATGTGGACACACAGCTGATGACACCCTCTTTTTATACACTAAAACCCCCCCCCCCCCCACACACACACAAACGATGAAGCGAAGTGCTTCATTATGCCATGCAATGACCATCCCAGTTTGGTTGCATCGAAAAATACAATTCCCTGCATTTCATTACCTCGTCTACAGTACGAGAAGATGGGAGAGACAAGTATCCCGCTTTGATCATGGTGTTCATACCTCCTGCATGTGAACACAAACATTCAGCTTACAGCACGATTCATAACGGCAGCATAAATTGGCATGCATACGATATGATAGCCTAAGAAAAGGCACAAGAAGTGTTGAATGTGCAGATGATGAAAAGATATATTTACATGCTTGGTTCTATTTGCATGAATCCAGATGTTCTGTATTTTGTGTTTGATCCAAGAGAACGAAATGGACAGTTATTGTAGCGTTTTACAGTGCCCAGCAACATGACAAAACAAACCTAAAGCTTATGTGGTGAGGAGCTGTGTGAGGATAAAGCCCCCATCTCAAGCCCCTAAGCAGACGCATCAAAGCAATCTTTTGCAGCCAGTATAGTCCCTTCTCTCTATCAGAAATCCTGCTAGCTATGTTTCACAGAGAGTGACAGGAGGCAATACGTGCTGATGTCAGATCTTTGACGTGGAAAAGGTGGCCTGAATACAGAGAGGCTTGGAGAGACATCTGGAAGATGGGTAGGTCTGAGGACACTCTATACTAGATTTATCTCCCTTTAGGGGAAAGGTCAGCTCCTCGGGTTTTTACAGAGATTGCCATTTAAACTGTGACTGTTGGAAACCATTTGTTTGTTTGATTTAGCTTTGGGGAGCGCTAACAGGAGGTAAACGCTGAACACTTCATATGCAGTTAAATACATATTTCTCCCTTAAAGATTAATGCTAATGGCCAGTTGGAAAGGTTTGTCATTTCAACGGTCTTGGCTTAGTCACCATTGATTCAAATGTCACTGATGATTGTAGGTTTAAAATAAGAATGTATGCATGTGTAGCACACATTTAACAGGAACAGAAGGACTAAGCAAAAGAACTCTGAGGCTAGTAGCCAACCGAGCAGGATTTTCTCACTGTTTGTAGTCCTACCAGCGAAAAGTAATAGGGTTTTACACAAGTTATTGTGTAAAACCCTATCTATATCAAAAATACAACTTTTACCGAGGAGACTGACATTTGTGTCCTGTGTGAAACCCAGAAGTCAACTCTAACTTAGTTATGTAAGTTCCGTACTTAGGTAACACTACTTCCTTAGTTATTTTAACCCAAACTTCGATCTTTTCATTAACCTAACCAAGTAGTGTTGTCTAAACACTGCAGGGGCTTGCAGAGGTGCACCTATTGCTTGGTTTAAAAGTGAGTTAAATTCACAATGAATGGCATGTGGTTTATGGGGCATAAAGAGGAGCACTGAGGAACATCCACTAAAGGCTCCATTTACATGGCTTCCAAGGATTGAGGTACAATGAAACTAAAAGGACACACACTAAAGCACACAACCACCCGGCAGTGGCAATCTCAGATCAATATATAGGAGGCTAACATTACACTACTACAATCTTAGTATCTAAAGACAGACAGCATACAGTGAGCTCTCGTGGATCTGATATTGCTAATTGCGTCTATTAGAAATTGAAATTCAGTTCCTCATATTACCAAACTTATTAGATGAGCATAAAAAGTAATATTTCCTAGATTAAGTGAGTGGGCTGAACAATTAATTTTGTTGTGACATTTTGAAAGCAGATGTAGCAATTAGGAGTTGGAGAAAGCTTAGTACCATTTTCTTCAGTTTTAATCACACTGTGTTCAGAAACCCAGCAGATAGAAAAATGAAATCACAAAGAGAAGGAATACTATATTTCACATTAAGTAGAATTTTAAGTCACTAGACTGGAATATGTGATCAGAGCCGGAGATTAGTTAAGGTTGCATAGGGGAAAACCTAGGGTGGTAGCTCAGTGTAGTAGAAACAGGCCATCATGAGCATACATCTGTCATCAAGCCGGAGCTCATTGTGCCCTTGTCATTACTGTGGCACAAGCCTAGGAACATAATTTCTGCTGGGTACTCCGGAGATGTCAAGACTCACTCCCGCAAGATTAAAGATTGCATTACAAATTAGAATGCATGAGCAATGGCACGGAGTTGTGACTTAGTCTGTGTTAGCATGGATTAATCTGAATCATTAAACCCTGGGGTTTGCATTGAGAAAGCTAAATATACCTTAACACAAAGGAGATTCTACCATTAGCATTGGCTCATGGCTGAACTAATTAGGCTTTACTCCAAAACAAAAGATCAAAGATAACACAGAGGAGAATAGAAATAGTTCAAAGATGGGGGTGGTATTAAAAGCAAGCCCAGTAAACACCACAATATCTAAAGGGAATGAGTCTTCTGCCACTATTTAAAGTATCATTAATCCGCCAACTATCTTTGTTCCTCTGTTCCGTGAGCTGTCTAACCCTGTGATCCACACATAAACTGATGTGGCCTGAAATAGCCTTCCTCTGTACCATAGACCTCCATTGTTGTCCACAAACTATTAAAAATACATTAATGAGCCACACCGTTGCACTGGCTGACATCTTCCCTCATTACGATGAACATGGGTGCTGTAATTTATTTTGAATCGATTCCACACACGCCGCACTGGAGCCATAAATACTTGCAAGCACACTGAACCTGCAGCTGGAAATTGTCCCCTTATTATTTACTTATTAATGAGTAACATTGGCTGAAAATTGCTAACCTGACCCACCAGACGGTTTGTTACACAGAACCATCAGAGAAACTGTCATTGGAAACTATTTGGAATAGGGCATGCTGTTTCAAAAACAAACTTGGCAGGTGATTGGATGAACCAACTGTCAATCAAACTGTTGGAAAAGCCAGTGGACGAGTAATCTTCAAACAATTATGAGACCGATTTATTGACAAAAACTAAAAATACAGAATGGCAGCAGCCTCATCTTTAAAAAAAAAGCAGCAAAACAGATTGTAGCCCGTTATTTAACTGTAAGCAGTCGCCTTTATCAACAGTTTTTTTGCTCGTCAACCTCCTCCTGCATAATGATAGATATTGCTCTTCAGAGGTGGGCCATATGCAAAAATGAACTGTCTGAAAGATTCAGGAGTAATTTCAAATCCATCATCTTAGATCTGATCTACTGTAGATTGAATATGCATGGATGCCCTGTAGGCTTCTCCCATGACATTGTAAAACCACGGAACAATTTCCAGTCATCTGCCTTGCAAAGGAGACCCCTTTACTGAATACCTCACGCACACATCATTTCACCTCGGCCTTACTAAACTCTGGCTTATGTTGACATACAGAAAGTGTATTGTAGTGCAGTATGTATTTTGTCACAGAGTTCTACATTCTGACTGCATCTATGTTGGGTTGTTTAATTATGTTTTCGATCCTGACAAAGTCTGAAGTTGTGATCCATGTCTCCACCATGTGGTTTGCTAGTTGATGTTAACCAGGCTCAGTAAAAGGTTTCTACTGTAGGAAGCTCTGTCTGTATCTATGTTTCCACACCTAGAGGTTTCACTGTGCAGGAGTGGCAGTCATCATGTCATTGAAGATAAATGTGCAAGGTTAAATTGCAGTGTGTTCCAAATCCCATTCCCAGATGAGCCGATTGATCAAAAAGGGGATAGTAGTAGCTATCGGCCATCACGCACAGGTCATTAAAGACGAAAAGATGACATGTCGATGTATTATTGGGAAGAATTCTGTGGTTGAATGTACTTTAATAAAAGCCCTGTCAATGGCACGAGTCGTATGGTTTGATTGGCCTGGTAGAAAGTTGTGTTGATTGTCCAAAAGCCCTGCATTTAACCTCGAAGTGAGAACCCTTCTTTGAGAGCAATACGTTAGGCTCAAGTGAATGTCAAGGGCAATTGGACTAGTAGGAAATTAGAGCAATGTGCTTCAACAGGCGGCGAGAGCAGTTTTGTTCCGTTTCACATTATGCTAATGACACTAAAAAGTTAGTATGTTCATGCATGGATGTCTAATGGGCATGATATCCCCCAGTGCTTCCTTGTGGGAAACCAGGGAACAGCCACACTGTGATATGATGTGCTTCGCTGATCACCGGCTTCTTAATGAAAAAACAATTAAAAGAATATATTTGCACTCCATGTGTAGAATCCCATCCCATCTAATTAGAAATCATTTTCATCGGTTACTGCCGAATTTGAGACTCTATGAGGTAAAACAAAATAAAATAACATACGGACAAAAATGCTTCTTGTTGTTTCTAAGTGAAAACCAATCAACCAGTCCTGTGGACTGCATATACATATACATATATATATATAGATTAACCTACATTTAAAGAAGCTATGCATTTATGTCCGTCCATATTTATACACTGAGGCTTTATTTTTTGCAGATGTAAAGAAATGTTGGTCTCATGCTGACCTCGCCTCCCAAACCCTCTCACCCCAGTCCATTTATGTCGTCATACATTTGAGCCTTATGTACTGCACACAGAATGACAGCTCCAGCTTCTTTTCTCTTGCTGTGTGTGGTTATATATTCCTTGTAACTAACTGATGCAGTACACTGGAAACGGGTACCAGTTACGCTACCTCTCATTCCTTGCCTGAGCTGACTGGTCACAGAATTTCAACGGTAGATATTATTAACAGGATTTTGTACTTTTCATTCCTTATTTGAAGCTTGTGAATAATCAGCAGCCACAATTGGTTTACAAGATCCATTTTCCCACTTTGCAGCTTTATGTTATAACAAAAACTCAACATGCATCTCAAAACAAGCTGCGACAACCAATCTGTCAGAATTATATCCATATAGGACGATTCTACATACACCTCTCTTTACTTAATGAGTTTGGATTAACACCTATTAAAAACCAGGTTTTTCACCACGATAAATGTTGAAGGAGCATATTTCTGTGATGAAAAATAGGAAAACAAGTCATCCATTGCCATGCATCCATGTTTGCAGGAAATTACTGCACAGCGTTTTCCTGAACCAGTGGTCATGTGTACACATACTTTGATTAAAATTAATGGCTGACTGAAATTTTTGCTTAAAGCCAGGTGGAGTGAAACGCTAATCAAATGAAAAGTAGCTCTTCAGATGAGTTGCTCATCCAGTTTCTTCCCGTGGTTGATCGGCTGACAGCACACTCCTGACAGGTTTGTCAGAACAGTGTTTGCCTCTCATAGCTGTCGACGGAGCACGGGATGATAAACAACTGCTATACAAACTCCATCCAGAATGGAAGAACTGAATATTTAATGTGGTTACTTTGCAGGTCTATAGCTGCAGAGGATGCCTAGAATAAAACGCATGTTTATTTGTCATGTCTATTTAGGCTTCTCCTCAGAGACAACAAAATATGTACAGTAGTACCAGCTGGGATCCAGAAAGTTCAAAGAAAACTGAATTATTTCTAAGCAGCCTTTTGAATCCTACATAACCACCTCTATTTTTCAACTACTTGAAAGTGTGTCTACACAATTGGGTTTGAGCTTTGATTCAGCTTTGCTGCCAAAGCCAAATTAAGTCACTTTGTAAGAAGAGTGACAGACAAAACTGGCTCAATAGAGGAAGGAAAGAAAGGGTTGTTATGCATTCTTGACAGCAGTCTGGTACGGATGCTCAAATGAAAAGAACGTAGAGGGAGCCAAAAAGGTCAGGCTCATTAAATGTCACCAAAGAGCATCTTAATAATTGAATCACTCAGACAAAGAACCACATCATTTAGCTTTGAAGGGTTCTTAGGAGCCACTTGCAGTCAGACTTGTAGTTTTATAGTCACTAGAAACTGCTGATATAATTTTAGGATTGACTGTTGTACAGTGCATTAAATTAAAAAGGACTAACATCCAAAAAATTGCTTAAGATATAAAGTATATTGTTTACCAATAAAGACATAAGATTTTTGAGGGCATCCAGTTCTAGTTTTTCGCCTCATGCACTGCTCTCGAAACCTGTCAAGAGTCATCACTCTGGATGCAAATTGTCAAACAGGCTGTTTTGTGCCAAAAAACGTAAAAGTCTTTTGATTCTGGCCGTTTCTTCTGTCACCCGCTCTGTGAAATATTAATGTTGAAGCATTGATGAAACAATAATGAGGGAAATGCATGAGTCCAACTAGAAATGCATGAGTGCTAATCGGGAGGTGATGTCAACCCTGAGGGAAAACAGATATCCACAGCTCCTCCCACAGCTCAGGGTGAGAAGTTCAGCTGTAGACCTCACCACAAAGAGTTCACAATGAAAAATAGCCCTAATGCAAAAAAAATATATTAAAAAAATGTTGTGTCTTTGTGCTCCCAAATAAAGAATTTAAAGATAGAAGCTTTTTCTTATCATTTATCCACCCAGAACCACACAATTCTGCATGTGTAGGGATATTTTGTCATTAGACAGATGAACAATTACTGCCATAGAAACAATAACAATGGCATAAAGTTAAGTTGTTCTCATTCTGTTGTTTGTTAGCATCAACAAGCAGAAATGACTCACAAAGACAGCGCCCCAGATCCAGACTGTTTCGCTGGAATTTGCTGTAGAAGTGTTTGTGTTGATTAATAGTTTTGACTTTAAGTACTGACTCATGAATGTACAGTATATAAATTAACCTTGTCTTATGCGCTAGACTTGATGTGTCTTGGTAAAGATGAGTTCTTTGACTGTAGTGAATGACTTTCACAGCAGACATTAACGTCAGTCATCAGCCGGCTGTGTGAAAATGCATTCACAAATCTCTGCTGGAACATGCAGTTGTGTTAGAAACCTTTTCTTCTGTCAATATATCTTGAAAACTACAGAGTTTATTCTCACAACCGTTTGTCTCTGAAAGCTTGTGACCTGTCGGAGGATATCACACTCGAGACCAAACAAGATGTTTTATTGTTTTGTGTTGATCAGTAAAACAAGCACAACCCGAGTCAGGGAGTTTGTTATGGCTTTCTGTTGCAGTGCAAGAGTCTGACCATCAATCCACCTCGCTGTGTACCTGTGTGAGTTTGTAACTGTGTGTGTGTGAGAGAGAGACTGATAGAGAGGGATGAAAGGAGTACCAACATACTGTAAAATCAGCAACACTACAGAGTGGACTTTAGCCAGAAGCAGTGGAGTGGAGTCAGGGGACCAGTGAGAGTTGAGCTTTATAATGTAAGAAAGACAGACGTGCACCGCAGCTCCTCTGGGAGAATCAACAAAAGGTGCTAGTGCTTGTGTTATTTTTAGCAGTACCAGTGGTGGTGCCTCAGGGATGGAAACCATTGGATGATTAGCACTGAAATGTGGTACCTTCCATGATAACTGTTTTTATGTTAACATACTAATGTTCTAGTGTTAATATGGTAGATGTCAGCTCTGTAGAAGGCTAAACATGCCGACAATAAAAATGTTGAAATTGAAAAACCCAAAATATTCAAGAGGCATTATCACAAATCAGAAGGATGATGCTTCAAAGTTGGACCAAAGGTACCGTAAAACTGAATTAGTACAGTGAACAAGTAGAATGGCCATTCCAATTCAAATAAACAAACCAAGATGGTCAGAGCATCAACTATTTTTTAATGTGTAGCCTACCGTTGCATTTGCAACAGCGGAGCAACAACGTGTGACACACTTCACATCCCCACTGACGTGTGTTGTCACCAAAGTGGTAATCGCCATTTTCTGTTGAACTAGTCAAAGGACCATGGAAAACTGTTCAATGTCCCAAAAAGAAGTCTGATTGTATTGAAGTCGATGAGAAAATGACCCAACTTCTCACTTGATTTAACACCTCATTAAACATTGTAAATATCAGTCTATAGTCTCAATTTCTAGTTTCAAGTCTTCTTCAATAAAGTCAATTATGGTCCAATTTAGATTAAAATAGAAATTTCACTGTTTTCATCTTACAACTAAAACCCTTTCACAGCCTGTTTTCAGTTCATGAAATTTATCGTAACGTTTATGGTTGCCTATATTTTTCTGCATTGGGTTGTACTTAGCTCCACCCTCTCATGTCACTTCTGTTTGAAAAAAACAAAAACAAGACAGAGGCAGCCAAAAACGAGGCTTCAAAATGGCAGTCCAAAAACCAATGGGTGACATCACGGTGACTCCGTCCATTATACAGTCTATGGAAAGTACTGATGTGCTAAATAGGAAAAAGTGAACAAACTACTAAGTCAGTGAACACAAGTCTTTGGACTGCACGAAACGATTTGAATTAGCAAATTGATTCGTACGCCTCAACACATGAGTCAAAGTAAAAGGAGTAAAACACATAACATATACAAACAGCCCTAAAATAGAGTATATATGTACTCCTTATTTTAAATAAACTGCTAAATGACAGGTCAATAATCTATTGTCCTTAAACAGACTGCAAAAATGCATACAAGTTATTTGCCTCAGACTGTACTGTAGCAGTGTACAGGTGTTAGCTGTAACAAACGTACACACTGACTGTGGCTGTGTAAAGTATGTAGTTGTGTTAAGTTTGCCTACGCGTTTGTGTGACAGTTTAGAATTTGATCGATCTCAAAATATACCTGCGACTTCACACAGCAGCAAGACACGGAAACTTGGCTTGAATCTTGAGATGTTGTGTTTTATTTACTGACAAATAGTCCAAACTGTACACACACGCTGTACTGCTATGTTCACAGCTAGAACGTTACTGCTAACTTCAGTTCTGTTATTTTCAGACCCTCCTCTTTCTCCTCTTGTCTGTGTAAGTTAGGTGTAATATAGGCAGGAATCATACAGCTTCAGGAATTTATTGTTCAAACAGTTTTTAAGCTGCGACACCTTTTCGCCAAAGCAGAACAAATTTGCTTCTGTTAAACCATTAGCATAAGTAATCGAATCCCACCAAAAATGAGGGTATGTCCACATGCCAACTAGTTAATAAAAGAGTGGGTGTTTGGAAGTAAAGCCTCCGACTTTGACACAGAGACTGTGGATGGAAATTTTGGTCCTCTAACCACAACCACAACCCTTTCCTAACCTTACCCAAGTCATTTTTGTGTCGAAGCCATCTAATTAAACTCTAAGAGCGCTGGAAGATCAGAAAACTGTAATCTTTTGTAATCATCATATGCATTTGGGAGGCACTAATGATGTAATCTAAGTGTTGTAGTGCGGAAAGCTAAAAAATAAATGAAAAAAATGCCAATTTTTTTAAATTAGACGTGGTTTTGACGCAACCTGCAGACGAGACGTCAAGTTCTCTGGTTCTGGCAGAGGTTTGGCCGCTACGGATCGGATTGCGGGGTAATTATGTCAATGCAACAACTCTTAGTTATGTCTCAATTGATTTACACAGATGGCTGCATTCATTCAAATTCAGATATCGAAGGACAGACAATGTCAATGTAAACCACTGAGGAATTGGCAGCATGCTGGTTTCCATCTGAGCATTGACAAATCATGGATCAGCAAGGACACTTAACGTGTCAGTGAGCAATCTAATTTATTGAATCATCTTTCTAAAGTATACCTTATTGTTACTTGACATTTTGTGGAGAAATACTCTTATATCTAACCGTCATAAACATTGTAAAGTAGTCAAAATATATAATCGCCATCACTGCAGCTACATTTCAAAACAATTCCTAATTGTTGCTAATACGATTAAAAGTGGAAGACTTCTCAGAATCAGCTCAGCTTCACCCTTGACGTCCCAAAAATATCCTCCACAAAGTCCTTGATCCTGTAGCCCCTGATGATGCGCTTTATGTGGCTCTAAATACAGCTAAGAGGCCGAAAGATTGGTAGATCAGTGGCTACACACGCACACACACACACACACACACACACACACACACACACACACACACACACACACACACACACACACACACACACACACACACACACACACACACACACACGAGAACACAAGGCATCAGCAATGCCTTGGAGGGGATTGAACCAGCCATCTGTACTCCGGAGATCCAGATCATAACAGATTGTGAACTGTTAACAAATGTATCAAAAGCATGGGGTGCAATCAGCTGTGCTCCAACAGGGGCCAGTGAGAAATCAAATCCATTGTGAACATGAAACAGTGTTTTCCTTGTTTCCTTATATGCTTCCTTGTGTCTATTTTTTGGTTGTTCTTTCAGATTTTCTCCGTCTCCTTTCCTCCCCTTACTTTCATTCTGGCCTGTTGGTTATTCCTGTCAGTGGCTCACTGGAGCTTGTATCAACTCCTTCCTCTCCCCGGTGTGACATTCACAGCATTACAATTGAGCCATCAATCTGTCAAGCTTTACCCCTGCTAAGCCACGAGCTGTGGGAAGCGCAGGAGAGGGACAAGTTTACCCCTCCTTCTGTTTTGCGTCTCTGTAGTTAGGGCATAACAACTACAATATGTCTCACACATGATGTGAAATAGATACGCTTTCAGCTGCCAACTGAGGCAAGTCATTTTTCACACTCATTCCATCATCCACCGCTGGGTATTTTTTGCTGATGACTGAGTTGGTGACTGTTGGATTCTCATTTTATTTTTTTTTAGCAACACCCCCACTGCTACCTCTCATACATACACACACCCTCCTCTGCAGTTTCTCAAATATCCTCTTTGTGTTTGTCCCCCCCTCTCTCTCTAATGTTAGACTGAGCTCCTGTAAGGAGGAGATAAAGCCCCCCGGCCGGGCAGGACCACAGCTGTCGCCGTCTGACTTCCTGGACAAGCTCATGGGAAGAACATCAGGATACGATGCCCGCATCAGACCCAACTTCAAAGGTATATGCCAAGGCAGAACAACACGGTAGCCCTCAAGAACACACAGCAGCAAGCACAAGAAAAAACAAAGGCCGTTCGATCTTGTGAAAGCTTAACAGCTGACTATTCTCATGTGTATGTGTTGTATGCTGCTTTGTCAGAAACCACGATATGATTCCAAGATTTCCAGCTTCCCAGAACATAAATATTGAATCAGCTCGTCTACCTTTTCACCCCGTTTGTTTTTCGCACCGTACTAGTTCAACCTAAAGTATAATTAACCCTTTGTGGTGTAGGCTTGTTATTTTTTCGTGTTGATGGTGACTTAATTATGAGACATACTATTTTACCATGCTGCACAAGCACACAGCAACCCCGTCTGCTGCCTGGAGTATGTTTACTGGTAATGTTTTGTTTCCAGTACAGGAAGTGCTACATTTTTGTTTTGCGCGTAAGTCAAAGGGAGGGAGTCCTCCCTATAGTTTTGCATTGCAAAGTCAGTTTGCAGGCTAGATTACTAATTAGCTACTAAAACAAGTTGACATTCTTGACTAAAACAATTAAATTAAATTACAATGTTGATGATTCTCTGGCAAGTTCTGGTTTTAAGGAGCGTCTTATTTTCTATGATTTCAAAGCTCAGGATTTATAGACATTTATGTGTGATGGATAATGCAGATAATGATGTTCTCGTAAAGTGCAAGTCCTACCGATTCTATAATTATGTGAATCATGTCTGTGCGTTTAGATTTTACAAAGCCATCACGCAGTACGACTTTTCACGCAAGGTCACCAGACACTGTTGAAGGTTTTGAAGAACCTTCATTGCCTCCATGAGCTGTGTGTCACAGCTGCTGCTGCTGCTGCTGCATGCTCCAACTGCTGACCACGGTGATAAGCAGGCAAACTCAATGAGCCAAACAACAAAAGACTAACGTCCCGTTGTTTGTAGAACACCGGAATGCACCTTTCCCTTTTACCTCCCGCAGCATCTTTGCCTCACATCTCTCCCTCCGCGTCCCTCTAGGGAGGCACGACTCGGTGTGAAAATCTGTGTTTAGGCAACAAAAGCAGTTTGGTTAAAGTTTGAGTTAACTGTTTATAAGTGCATGCATCTAATGTCATACTTCAAGTCACTATTGCCTTTTCAATATCAAACAAAGACCATGATCTTCCCCAACCATAATCAAGAGCTTTGAATGCCTAAATATAACCCTAAAAACGTCAGCTTGGTGAAGTTGCTAATGGATCAGTATGTTTTCTTGTGAGAGCTACTTCCAGGATACTGTAGGGAAAAACAGATTAAACAATATGTCATTGAAAATGTTGTAATAACGTTTGCAAAAACGCTTCCTCCTTATGTTGATAAGAACAACAAAAGCTTTTCACGAAATGTATTTGCTGTTGCAAAGTATCATATAAACATAATTTCAAAAGTCATTTTTTTTTGGCATCTATGAAAAGGTTTTCATAGATGCTAAAATGGGCTGACACGTCTCTGTGGCCTTCCTTGCTCTTAGTCTAACGATCCCAGTGTTATTAGTCATTTCCCTTGATTTTTTCTGAAAATGTTTTTGTGGAGATGTCCTTTGGCGGTAATTACTCATGCAGAAGTGCTTGAGAAAACACATACTTTCTCTTATAGTGCATTTAAAGTGCGGGCTCTTCACTAGCAGAACTGGAGCTTGCATGTCTCAAAATGAATGAAGAGACTGCTGTAAATCATTAAAAAGCCACAGGAGATATGCATTACATTATAATGTATGTATGTGGTGCGATCTCATGAATCCCATCTGAGGGGAAAGATGTGTGAATTCAGTCTGTTTTTTCTGTCCTCAGGCCCAGCTGTGAATGTCACCTGTAATATTTTCATCAACAGCTTTGGGTCCATCACAGAAACTACAATGGTAAGAAGAGCTTGGAGATTGCAAATGTTAAAAACAGCATTAGTATGATTTTTTATTTTTTTTGTATTTCCCCTGTGATATATATAGGTGAAATACAAAAATAGAGAAATCTTAAACACTACATCCTCTTTCTTTCCTACCAACTTCTTTGCTAATCCACTCAGGGCTGAAGCCGTTCTCTCATTTCTGCATTTCCTGGAGCATAACAGTGCAACCTTCAGAGACCAATGGGTCACTGACATGCTGATAATGAACTGTCCACTCTGCAATTAAAATGAAAAATTGAGAAAATGGATGAAAAGGAGTATGGGAGAGAGGACAAGGGGTTCAGGGAGAAATTCCTGTCCTCAAGTCTGCATTTACAGTGTTATAGCTGCTGGGTCAGCACAACACAGAACGGTTTAAGGGTGTCTGAGGGAGGCCCATGGTCAGACCTCCAGCCCAGTCAGCCGAGAGAACAACAGTAGTAACGGTATCAATGTATGCGCTGGTGAAGCATGCTTTTTATTCTGACAAATGAAATGAACAAGCAAGAAAAAGGAACAATGTACAAAGATGAATTCTGAATTAATTGGACAGATTAGAATTCTAATTAAATTAATCATGTATGTTGGCTGCAGGCAGGAGTGAGTGTCTTCAGTACTTGTCCTTGGCATGGCTTGCAACGTCTGAACAAACACTATAGCAGCTTATTAAATCGTTACTTTAGGAATATCTGATGAATGTGGTGAGGCAAGGGCCTTTCAACTAGAGTGATGTCTTTATTATCATGAACCACTGAGGTTACATTACAAAGATTGATCATTTGTAATAACTCGAGTGCTTACATCTGTCATTACGATTAGGAGATATGTGAACGTTAAATTGTATTTTAATTTACAGAAGCACCAATAAGGAAATTAACAGATGTACATCATAGCGTATTTATTTGTTGTGTGGATTATATCATTGCCGATATGAAAGACAGAAGAAAACAAATTGTAGATTTGGTCTTTAAAGTGATATTCCATCCAAAAAAGGAGGCTCAAAGTTTCATCATGGTTTCTTTTTTCAAATAGTACAATAGCTTTGGTCATCATAAATTCATCATCAGTCAGAAACAAGTAACAGAAGATTCCCAGAAACTTCTCAAATCGCTACTGCAGAATGATCCACTTCTAAGCTGTACTACAAAGTTCACCGCCGATATATTTTCCATTAACTTCCCTGAGTTCTTCCACAGGACTACAGGCTCAACGTATTTCTACGGCAAAATTGGAACGACCCTCGCCTGGCGTACAGCGAATACCCAGACGACTCGCTCGATCTGGATCCATCCATGTTGGACTCTATCTGGAAACCTGATTTATTCTTTGCAAACGAGAAAGGAGCCGATTTCCACGAGGTCACCACTGATAACAAGCTGCTACGGATTTTCCAAGATGGCAGTGTTCTGTACAGCATTAGGTAACTAAAGAGAATATTCCCAAATACTGTTATGGCCAGTTTGAGAATGACATCATGAATGACGAGTACCTGCAGTATGATGGGGAAAAACTTCATTTATTCATTGCTTTGATATTATCTGATTGTTGCGACCTTACTCTGAGTGGCTAAATAAGTCAGTTCACTGACGCACAATGAACATTATGAATGTTAAAAAAACATTTTTAAATATAATTTTTAATGAGATGATAATAATTTGGCAAGTGTGTACTATGAAGTGAGTTTGCTAAATAACACTCTACACCAGACAGGAAATTTGCAAATGGCTTATAAAACCACAACATAGGAGGAGATGACACCCGTGTAGTCCCTGCTTTAATCCTCACAACTTTAATCAGAGAAATGTAACCAAATTGTAACCAAAATGTAACCGAAAGTAAAAGTGTGCAAACATTTAGTTGGGCAGGTCTTGGCACATTTCACATTGTTTTGGTCATTTTGCCTTAAACACATTAATTTCACCACCGTGGAAGCCTTCTCTTTGGTGCTTTTCTGCATATTTTATTTTTTAAAAGTAAGTTATAATTTTTTAATTCCTACTATATGAATTAAAAGGATATATTTCTACATTTGTTTTGAGAGAGAGAGAGA